>NC_133526.1:167520761-167830540 GCF_048544455.1 Silene latifolia
GTTTCAATATTGTATAAGCATGTTTATGTGTCTTTCCTTGTCATATGCATTCATGAATAGGTTAGTATGTCATGTGGGTATTGGATGGGTTGATATTCATAACATGTGGGGTGGAATTCATGAATTTAGTCATATGTTGAGTGTTGTTCTTCCATTTGTCATGTATGGTTGTGTTTGTGTTGTGTTGGAGATCTTGATGGTGGTACTTGGTTATTGAGGAGACGTAAGACGATTGGGAAACCGTCTTACGCTCGGGTCGCACCTTAGAGCCTTCCACTCCAAGGGGAATGTGCACATTAATGGCTTGAGTACGGAGGGACGCGTGTGGTTAAGACACGACGTCTGGCAGGGGATCCGGTTGGCTTACGGACCCGGTACGTCTGGGCGTGTCCCAGTACCTAGTGCGATGATCGATATGCCTGGGCGTGTCCCGGTACCGGAGTAGAGGTTGGGGTATGTCTGGGCGTGTCCCGATACCGGTGTGATGTTGATTTGTCCGTGTCCCATTCATATAATCATCATGTTGCATATTTCCTTATTATGGCATGTCTTGCATTTATCATTGAAACTGACGTTTGTGTGTCTGTGTAAATGTCACCTATTTTTGGGGTGGCCTGTGTCGATCCATATGATATTTCCGATCATATGGGGAGCAGTTGTTTACAGGTTAGCTTTGGTAGCATGCGGGAGAAGGGACGAGGCTTGTTGATCTCCGAGTCGGACTCCTTGATTAGATTAGTTTAGAAGTCATGACTTGTAATCTTTCATTATTTACTTATTTGTTGTAAACCATTAAACACTTTATTTATAAAATTGTTCTTGAATTGTATCTCCAATTTCACTACCTCGGGTAACCGAGACGGTAATGCCCCAATTGCCTTGGCCGGGTAGTTAGGATGTTACAAAGTGGTATCAGAGCGACGATTTTGGAACCTAAAACCAATGAACCAAAATGAACTAGGAGTGTCTAATAAAATGAACCCGATTGAGTATGATAGGAGATCAGTTTTGTATGAGTGGGCACCCTCATATCAAAACTAGTGCCTATTGCCTCGGTTGGTCACTACGTGGATGATTATAAGTATGGGTGAATGATATTGGCAATGTTGTGTGATGTCATGTGAATGATATGGTTGTTGTTAGACTCTTGTGTGCTATAAAATTTCACGTGTATGAATGGATTTACATGTCTTGACATCTCTTGGAAAATGATAACCCCATTCCCTTGATTCATGTTGTGTGACTATCTTGTGCTTAATAGTGTTATCGTTAGTAAATATGTTGTGGCCGTTTCGGCAAGGTAAGTGCGAGTGTCGATGTTGGAAGTGAGGATCGACGACCTTGGTGTTGCGTGTGCTAACTTGGGACGAGCCACTGAAAGTGGTGGACTCCCGAACCTTATATTGTCTTGCAGGAAATCCGTCTATAAGCCCTTAGTGAGAATTGGAAACCCAACGGGGTCACTTGACCGAGTGCAAGTACCAACTCGGCCGAGTAAGCGGGTACTTAACCGAGTGGACCCTCGACTCGACCGAGTGGACCTGATTCCAGGGGGTTATATACATTCTGGAAAACCCGTCACTCGACCGAGTGGACTCATACTCGACCGAGTGCACTCGGCACTCGACCGAGTGGGTTCACACGGGTTAAGTTACTCGGCTTTAAGCCCTTATTTTCCCCAATTCTTCATTCTTACCTTCATATCTTCATACCTTCATCTCTTTCATCACCAAAATTTTCCCAAAAACCTCCATTGTTGCTCTAACTTGCTTTTGGAATTCATCATATTTCTCCATCTTTCTCATCTAATCTCATTAATTTGGTCAAGGTAAGCTTATTCATCTTCTTCCATCTTTTCTCCCAAATTTGAATTTCTTAGATCTACTTCTAAATCCTTCAGGTTTTGTTAATTAATTGTTCATTTTGCTTAATTCATGGTACTAGTAAGTTTTTAACACCATTGTTGTTGATAAAAATCAATTTTTTGTAGAAACGTTTTGTCCACCATGGTAGAACTCGAAAAATTGGTGTTCTTGAGCCAATGATTGGATTTTGGTGATTGTTGTTGTCTATAGTTGGACAACAAAGGCCTAACTTTTGTTGTCATGGATGGATCTAACATAATAGGTGTAAATTTCGTCTTAAAACTCTGTCTTAAATTTTCGAATTCTAGACAAGTCGTGCCCAAATTTTGATTTTTCATGAACTAGACTTAATTTAATCACCTTGTAAGACTACTATCTTGGTTGATAATGTATTATGTAAACCAACATGAAATCAATTTTTGTCTTAAAACTTGGGTGAAAACTCTTCTAAATTCTTCTAAAACTTTCATGATTAATACATTTTGTACTTTGATGGTGATTCTTCTATGTTGTAGTATTGAGGATTTTGTGGTTGCTACCACCTTATAAGAGGGATTAAGAGAAAGTTTGTCTCAAAGTCTTGAAAATTTAACACTAGCCACATTAAAATTTTAATTTATACTCACTAATTTTATTACTACTCACTTTTTCAACTTAAGCATTTTCTTGTGAAAGAGAAGCACTTCACTTTCCCAAAAATTCCTTTTCGTTTTGACAAGCAAATTTTATTTCCACCAACTTTAACGAAATTGTTGTTAATGGTAATGTCATGTAATCACTTAACTACTTAAGTGAAACCTTAAAATGTAGTGTGTCTTAGTTGAGTCAAAAAAATTGGCAAGTCGGGTGATGAATTTGGATAATACATGTAATTAAAAATCATGCTTAAATTCGTGTTATGTCACAAAATCTTTAAATTCCGGAAAATACTTTTTTAACATAAGAAAAATTTTGGAGAGTTCAACTAAATTACGAGAAAACTATAATCAAAATCCCTTGTATTTGGTGCCTATAAAATTGGGGAGTTGAGAAAATTCTATCCATATTCAAATTTTGCTTCAAATTCTTACCTTTCACGTTCCATACCTTGTGTGGTCTTCTCTTGTAGCATGGCAAGGAACGCGAGAACCGCTCATGGAAGGAATGCTCGCCAACCCGAAGAAGAAGCACCACCCGCTATCACCCTCCCCGACTACCTTTCCATAGCTTTTGAGAGTGAGGAGCACCGAGACAAGTTTGAGGTCCTAGCCACTAGGAGGATGGCTCCGACCAAGTGTGTGTCGGTGAGTACCTTGGAAACCTTAGGGATAGAGAAGGAGGTGCACAACATCTTCACGGTCCTTGTATTGGAGGGTTTGTACACGTTGGAGGAGATAAGCTACCATAACCTTACCCTCGAGTTTTTGAGCTCTTTCACCTATAACAAGAAGACCCACAAGGTGAGTTTTCGACTCAAGAATACCTCCTTCAACTTGAGTAGTGATTCTTTTTCCGACCATCTAGGGGTGGGAAAGCGAGTTGTTGGTCACCATGACAAGTTTGAGAAGGACATGAAAGCCTCAAAATATTTCCACCTTTACACAAGCAAGGAAAATGTTAGTGTAAGTAATATGAAGACTAGTCACATTGAGCACCCCGTCCTCAAAATATTCTTGCGCTCCTTAACCAACCTCCTCTATGGGAGGAAAGACCCGAGTAAGCTTAACTCCATGGAAGTCTTAATCTTGAGCTCCTACCTTAACCCCCGCCACGGGGACCGTCTCCACTTCAATGTCATATCTTTGGTATGTCTTGCCCTTGAGAGGATGGCCGAGGTGGACCAATGCTCCTTGGATTGTGGATCCTTAGTGACTCGGTTAGCCAAGAACATATTAGCTTACGAACCGAGGGCGGTGGATGCACCCATGTCTAAGGAAGTGGTTTACTTTGATCTTGATTGGTTGAAAGCTAAGTCTTGGGTGGTAGATGGAGAGGAGGATGACACCTATTCTTGGAGGGTTGATGATGAGCGGTACATGAAACTTCCTGCCGGTGAGGACCTACCCCCGACTCCCTCTTTGGAGAGAGCGGGATCACCCCGCCCCGAGGCCCAAACGTATACCATCCCTAGTAACCTCACCTTTGACCTTGATGATGCCACCGAGAAACGGGAGGTACCCCCGTTACCTCCCTCACCTCGTGCTCCCGTCGACCAAGCTCCCACATCTTTTCCACACTCCATGCCTACAACTATGATGCCCCCACCTTATACCGGGAATTTTGGCCAAGCCTCACCGACCTTCGACTCCAACTATCCCATGTCATACCTCGTTCACCGGGTGAACACCGACCTTGTGTTGAGAGACATGCATGAGGCGGCCTATAACCAAGGAGTACGACCCGCTCATCGCCCTAGCTTTTGGTCCGGACCCGGAGACACTTCCGGAGTCTTCAAGGCCTATGGTATCCAACCATCGGATTGGGAGATCAACTTTCCTTTCGGCATAGGACATTTGCGTGACTCATACATGGGTGATGCTGGGATCTATCCTAACTATGCTTACCAAGGAAGTGGAAGTGAGGCGGGAACATCCGCGGCGGCAGAGGCCATGAAGCTCGATGAAGTATGGGAGGTGGCGGCTCGCAAGGGACCGGAAGAAGAAGAGGGAAATGAGGAGGAGGAGGAGGAGCAAGCGGAAGGAGGAATCCAGGCGAGGAAGAGTCGCTCCGGATGGGCAAGGTGGATGCCTAGCATTGGCAAGAAGAGGAAGTCCTCCAAGTAGTTGTGGCCTTATAATTCGAGATACTTGAAACTTTAATTGTCGTTTGAAACTTGATTAATTTAATTTTATGTAGTAAGCCGGCCATAAGGCCAAGACTAGTAGACCTTAAAAAGTAGGATGGTGTAATGATCACCATTTGGACCCCATTGCATTATGTTCAACTATAAGGAAGCTTAGAGGCCATTAATGGTCGAAATTGGGGCTACCCAGCGACACTCGGCCGAGTGCCCCATTTACTCGACCGAGTGGTGGTCCACTCGACCGAGTGCCCCATTCACGCGATCGAGTAGGCCTATAGACAGGTTCTGGAAACCTCCTGTAAATACCCCCACTCGACCGAGTGGCGTGACCACTCGACCGAGTGCCCTTCACTCGGCCGAGTAACCGCTGAACTCGACCGAGTACGTTGGAATTTGACTCTTTTTGAGAATTTTGACCACCTATGACCCATTTGACCTTGATTTTGGACTATGCCGACCTACTAAGAGTCGATTGACCATAGAAAACCCACACAATATACCTCTATGAATTGTTTACTCTCGACCTTGTCAATGGTTTGGACGATATAAGGGAATAGTCAACGACGAACAATTATATGATGGCAATAAAGACATGAAAATTCGTATGCATTCCGTAATAGTAGTGAAAATATATATAATAGTAGTAGGTGTGCACCACATGAGGAGATTGTAACACTAGTACGTGTTGTGGTGTTTTGATACGATATGGGGACGACATGCGAATATTAGGAATGGTTGAGCCTAGTCATAAAAAGTACTCATACATATATATACATATGGCAATAATGCACAACTGGCGGTAATAATGATAGGTTACCGGACGAGCGTCAGGTGAGGCTTATAGGAGTTATAGCGAACTTCGGGACGAAGTTCCCTTTTAGGGGGAGTGAATGTAAGAACTCGGAGAAATTTAGAAAGAACGAGCGCAATACGTAGGGAAGTAATGAAAGCAAACAAGCAACTTAAGATAGATAGGACACAACTTGTGTAATAATAAGAATGACGAGGGCAAGAGGATACACGAGGACCGAGAATGAGGCTTGAGAGAAGACCGAGAAATAATTGGATAAGGGAGTGAGTGGTGAACTTCGGGGACGAAGTTCTTTTTAAGGGGGGAAAATTGTATCACCCGGCATTTGTGGAACCCGTACTGAGACCTTGGACCGCGTGAGAGGAAGGAAAAGACGGCCTTACACTTGACCTGAGCCTAGACCGTGTGGTGTTGTAGCGGATCGAGTGGGTTTACTCGGTCGAGTGAAAGGTACACTCGACCGAGTGAGTCCACTCGATCGAGTGGAGTGCTACTCGGCCGAGTCAGTTCACTCGACCGAGTGGACTCAGCACTCAGTCGAGTGCCGATGTTTTCAGAACACGGGATTTAATCCCCCTTCTCCCTAACCCTAAAATCATTCCCAACTTCCTCCTTATCTCTCCTAACTTCCTCCCCTCTCTCTAAAATGCTTCTAAAAGCCTTTCCCTCAACCTTCAAGCTTGGACTAATGGTGGAACATGCCTCCTATGCCCCGATCTACCTTTGTAAGTAGAAATCTCACCCTTTTCTCTTTGTCTTATGAGTAAATTTGAGTTAGGGTTATCAAGAGAGACTAATTAGCAATTAGTTATGTTAAGTGAGTAATTAGTGACTTATAATGAGGGATTTTATGTTATAATCTAGTATAGAGTGGATTGTGATAGTTATTACATGATTTGTGTAGGAAGAGACGGTTTTATGAGATGGATACTTGGTGATTTCGATTAGCTTTAGGATTATGCTTAAAGGTAGGTTATCCTACTCGGTTTCAATGTTGTATAAGCATGTTTATATGTCTTTCCTTGTTATATGCATTCATGAATCGGTTACTATGTCATGTGGGTATTGGATGGGTTGATATTCATAACATGTGGGATAGAATTCATGAATTTGGTCATATGTTGAGTGTTGTTCTTCCATTTGTCATGTATGGTTGTGTTTGTGTTGTGTTGGAGATCTTGATGGTGGTACTTGGTTGTTGAGGAGACGTAAGACGGTTGGGAAACCGTCTTACGCTTGGGTCGCCCCTTGGAGCTTCCCACTCCAAGGGGAATGTGCACATTGATGGCTTGAGTACGGAGGGACGAGTGTGGTTGAGACACGACGTCTGGCAGGGGATCCGGTTGGCTTCCGGACCCGGTATGTCTGGGCGTGTCCCGGTACCTAGTGCGAGGATCGGTATGCCTGGGCGTGTCCCGGTACCGGAGTAGAGGTTGTGGTATGTCTGGGGGTGTCCCGGTACCGGTGTGATGTTGATTTGTCCGTGTCCCATTCATATAATCAACATGTTGCATATTTCCTTATTATGTCATGTCTTGCATTTATCATTGAAACTGACGTTTGTGTGTCTGTGTAAATGTCACCTATTTCCGGGGTGGCCTGTGTCTATCCATATGATATTTCCGATCATATGGGGAGCAGTTGTTTATAGGTTAGCTTTGGTAGCATGCGGGAGAAGGGACGAGGCTTGTTGATCTCCGAGTCGGACTCGTTGATTAGATTAGTTTAGAAGTCATGACTTGTAATCTTTCGTTATTTACTTATGTTTTGTAAACCATTAAACACTTTATTTATAAAATTGTTCTTGGATTGTATCTCCGATTTCACTACCTCGGGAAACCGAGATGGTAACGCCCCAATTGCCTTGGCCGGGTAGTTGGGGTGTTATATATATGACATATACACATCAGATTTTTTGGAAATCTGATGTCCATTCCTTCTCATAGGCATCGGATATCTAAATAGTCGGATGTCTATTGTAAAATATAGACATCGATTTTTTACAAAAATCTGATGTCTATAATTATTAATTTTTATTAAAAAAATATATATATTACTATATTATTGCCCAACACATTACTGCTACACATGATCACAAATGCAAAAGATGATCCAATAATCAACAAATATGATTCATTAATCAACAAATATGTTTATACAATCAATCGATTATCTGAAGTCAATTACCAAAAGATCTATATAATATCATACAAATATATTAAGACAACTAACCTACCAAAAAAACAGAAACCAAGTTATAACATAACTGATGTAAAAAAAGGTCCTCGGCCAAATGGCTGCAAGTAGTACTCCTTAACCTGTCCAAATTATGAAGGTAATTAGAATTCATGACACACTCATTGGAAATATGACTAGATGTACAAAAGAATAAAGTTTCTTGACATAATTAGGATTAGGATCAAGAGCGTACAGTTCAGTTACAATATGGATGAACCGTCTATTAAAAGCTACAGCATGTTATCTAATTCAACATCATATCACATCCTGCGATTCAATTCCACAATATTAAAGAAATGAAAGAAATTGGGCCTAAGATTGCACACAGAAGACAAAATAACAATAATTAGACCTAATGATATGGGAATGGTAGAATAACATTTATAGTCTTTAATGAAGCTAATTCGCCAGGCATCCAGTTATGATCATCAACATTAGGCCCATCCACTTGTAGCGAAAACGCACCTTGAATGCAACACATCTGTTGTTGCTCAAATCTTTTGATACATTAATGAAGGTGAATATATACTTTTTGCTTTTTTTATTAAAAGGAGTTTAGTTTAGTACCTGAAAGTCAAGGTGAATACTCAATTCCCATTGCTCATGACTGCAATAATCTGGTTCAACACATCGAAGTCAAATAAGAATAACACACACGAGATGTAGGGGGTAAGTAACCATTAGGTATGGATACAACTTACGAAGCCATCTTCCAATAGTATCGAGTAGTTGGTAATCAGCGTGATTGACTTGTGGAACCTGCATAAATAGGACAACGACAAAGTTTAGCCAATTAGTATTCGAGCTAATATAACCTTCACAAAGCTCAAATTCACTAAACAAGTACATGAGAAGGAACAGAACAAGATTATTTAGGAAATGAAGAGCAGTTAATACTGGTTTGTAAAGAAAGTCCATGCACATAGCACAACACAGTAGAAATATCTGAATACGGGGTTTTCTATCAATAAGTAGAAATAAGGCTTCAATAAACAGATTCTTAGTCTACAAATTAAACTAAAATAATTTGTCAAAGAACTAAAATAAGACATTAAGCAGTTCTTACGTTACACAAGAATCACACAAATTAGTGTTCAAGTTATTCTAGCATGGACAAAACTAAGAATCACACAAATTAGTATCCAAGTTCTATATTTCAGAATACCAATCTCAGCCACCTATATATTCAGATAACCACAAACAAGCAATGTATTATGTATATACATGAAACAATCAGCATTTCCAATCTTGCTTATAATTGTACAATGCTAATGTACTACTTCCTCCCCTCCATTTTAATTTTCCCATTTGACGATTTGACGACTTGCTTTGTGAGTTAAAGGCAAAGCATTGCTCTTAATTTTAATGACAAAAAGTGAGTGAGCAGATGGCACAATGACCTGTAGCTAAAACTATCCCCATTGTCATGGCCTGCAACTTATTTATTTTCTTTTTTATCTTCAGTAGTTCAGCATTTTTCCTAGTCACTTCTATCTGCAATAGTCAGCAGTTAACGGAAAATGGAAGGGAATAGCCTTATAAAGAGGGCAAGCAACGAAGCATAGATCACTGAGTTAAGTCACCAACTTAAACGGTAAGGCTAACTTAAAGGTCTGAACCATATTAGAAACACAAAATTTCATATGAGAAGGGTTATGATAGACTATATAACCTGACCCATGGAGTGGAGTAGTTATTTATTGAACTTTTTGCCAGTTAATGTGTAGTATAATGGGGATTCTAGTTGAACTGAGTCGGTCTCATGTTATATTGATATGAATATCGTCTTATTGGAGACTAACTAAAAACAAGTAGGTAATAATTCAACCGATATTTTTGTCAGTAGAAATGGATTTATGAAATGATTTCGTACCTTTAGAAAAACCGGGAATTAAACTTTGAATGAAGAGCACACAGTTTCCTTATTTCTTCATTGATTCCTGGTTCTTGCTATCCAAACTGGTTACATGGAAAAGCTAATATTTCCAAGCCTTCTAGGAAAAATGACAGTCATATCAGCAAACAACAGATGACGTGAAAACGTCTAAAGTAATTAAAAAATGAAATAAATCATACCTTAATCGCCCTGACAGATCCTAGTAGGCGTATCGCCTAAATAGCGAAAAGAATAAACGCGATGACGAATGCGAAATAACGGCAAGTAAAATGATGCGCAACAAAATTTCTAGTCAAGTTTAATTACAATAAAGCCACAATATAATACAACAACAACCTAATTTAAATTGAATAAATACCCTGTAACACCCCTGATTTTCGGCTAAATTAAAACTAACTTTTACATATAAAACGCGCCGAAATACAGAGATATTATAATTAATATACAAAGTTTCTATTACAAAATCTCTTTTATGCAGATGAAATCAAAATGGAACAAATCTTTTACAAAGTTTTTAAATAAAATCTTCACTTGAAATAAAATCCTTTTGAACTGCAGCGGAAGTAACCTGAAATAAAACCAGAAGACAAAAAGGAACTACCCATGACGAGTAGCCCAGAAGGGAGAACACGTCAGCCGGAAAGCTGAGTAACAGATAATACCTCAATATAAGCATAATAGTTTTTGGTCATGGCGTGGAAACATAGACACGTAAAAATAAAAATAAACAGAGAGAATAATAAAAACACTCCCCGTTAACTCAGCTCATACTCAAACCTACTCCATAATATAATATACTCTCTCGTCCCAATAATTAACCAAGTTTCATCTCATTACTCCGTCTCATAACATAATACTCTAACTGCCTCATATTGCATTCTCATCGTCGGCCCTAAGACTAGGACAAGGGGTGAGTGAACTAGCGGAAAAAAACCGCGAAATAATATTTCCATCTCAATATCGATCATAAACTCAAATAACTCAATAACCATGGTCACTCTAGACCGTAAACATAACTTGGCTCAAAGGCCCCATAACTCATAACTCAATACAAGTAACCAATATTCATCTCAATTTCAATATCGATATTGTCAAAGGTTCAAAGAACCGTGCTGAACACTTAGAGTATAAACTCCAAGCTACTCACCCGTGAGTCAAAGGTCAAAGGAAAGACAACATTAATACAATACTCTCTCAAAATAATCCATGGCAGCCTTATCAACGAAAGCTTTAACAACAAAAAGAACAATCCTCAATATCACGCACAACAATATAACGTGCACTCAGACTAATTTTCTTAGCATTATACAAAAGCTGATACATTCAAATGCTTTGATCCTCATTATAATCATATCCACCATTCCTAATGACCAAGTTTCTCGCTATTACCAATAGCAGCTATTCCGTACCAACACAAATTTCAGTACAATATACATAAATCGTACTATTCAATTAACTAAATAACCAAACCCGATCATCCAGCCCATCTCACAAACAATATAATTAACTCAAGAAAATTATAATTGGTAGTAATATAAATAAAGCGATTAATAATAATCACAGTTCACATACAATAACGAATTTAAGCACATATAACTCAAATAAATAAGACATAAACATATAACCCCGAACAATAATAAGAATAATAGGATCGGTAGAATCGTGTTACCTTATCCTTAAGAAATTAGAGAAGATGAATGGGACGATTAGATGGAGAAAGCTACACATGGACAAGGAGAATTAAAACGAGTAGTTGAGTACTCAATATTAATTGGCAAAGTTATTGTTTGGACTTTGATGATAATGGTCATAATGGAGTATGATGTGATTATTATCTTAGTGAAAAGATGCCAGAGGAGGGTTTGATCACAAATTGTGAATTAACAAAAAAAAAGCTTGAGTTAGGCGGCTATGGAGAGACCAAAAAAATAGAACATCTATATATATACAACAAAAGGGTTAAACCCTATTAGACGAGTAAATCTACTTTAAAAAAATATTTTCCTTAAAACCAAACTGTAATATTAGAGAGTAAAATAAACTAATCTAATAAAATATTAAATTATTTGGGATATTACATACCCCCAATTTCAATAACCCTAAAAAACAAGTAATAAAAACTGATAACCCTAATACTTCAAATACAACAACAATTGATTATTAAACAAGAACAATAACATCATCCAACAAACTAATATAGTTGATTTAGCGAAAAGTCAGGAAAAAAAATATCCATAAAACTTAACTAAAACGAAATTATTCAAAGAAAGATTGTACATATTGTTTCCAGAAATTGTTCAAATGCGAGAATGGGAAAAGACGGAAGGGAGGATGAGCTAAGATCGAGTGGGTCGAACGGTGAGAGACTGAGTGGTTTTTGATTGGATTGTAATGGGAAAAGACGAAAGCGGAGTAGTTTGGTCTGTTGAGAATGTGAGAAGGGGAGAAGTTTGGTCACTCTTAACCTATTTTGGGTGAATTCAATATGCATCGGATATTATAATGTCTGACATCTATTGAAAGTAAGGTTAATAGACATCAGATATTTAAAAAACTGATGCATGTTGAATCAAATAAACATCAGTTTTTTTGAAAACTCTGATGTCTTTAATTTGTACATCAGTCTTTTTAAATATCCGATATCCATGAAGTGATATCCATTGCGTGTTTTGTAGTAGTGTCACCTTAGCTAGTGGTTTAGAGTTGTTTTTGAATAATTGTTATTTTGTACCAACTTTAACCAACAACATTATCTCCATCTCCGTATTAGATGCGAAAGGTTTTTATTTTGTGATCAAGAACAATAGTTGTACTTTTTCATTGAACGATTTGGTTTATGGCAAGGCCATTTCTATTGGAGGTATTTATGTTCTTAATGATGTTAACGAAGTTTATCATGTAGAGAGCAAGAAGCTCAAAACGGGTGATCCTAATGAATCCTACCTTTGGCATTGTCGTTTAGGTCATATAAACGAAAGATGGATTAAGAGACTTATTTCATCCAAAGTTCTCAAACCATTTGACTACGAATCTTATGGTGTATGCGAGTCTTGTCTCTTAGGCAAGATGACTCGTGCTCCTTTTACGGGAAAAGGGACACGAGCTAGTGAGTTTTAGGCCCTCATACATACCGATGTGTGTGGTCCATTAACCATCACCGCTAGAGGAGGTTATCACTACTTCATCACTTTTACTGATGATTTAAGTAGATATGGGTATGTCTACTTAATGAAGCACAAAAGTGAAGCCTTTGAGAAGTTCAAAGTGTTTTAACATGAAGTAGAGAACCAATTGGATAAGAAGATTAAAACCCTACGATCCGATCGTGGTGGTGAATATCTAAACAAAGAATCTGATTCTCACCTAAAATATTGTGGCATTGTATCACAATGGACTCCTCCTGGTACACCACAATTAAATGGCATGGCCGAAAGGAGAAACCGAACTTTATTAGATATGGTTCGGTCTATGATGAGTCTAACTGAGCTTCCTGATTCATTTTCGGGTTTCGCCCTCTTGTCTGCAGTATTCTCACTAAATCGAAGCCCGACTAAAGCGGCCAATAAGACTCCATATGAGCTATGGAAGGGGAAGGTCCCCTATTTGTCATTCATAAGGATTTGGGGGTGCGAGGCGTATGTCCAGAACAAGTCTGTTGACAAACCCGCACCAAGATCTGACAAATGTCTTTTTGTAGGATACCCTAAGGAAACGAGTGGTTATTACTTCTACAACCGTCACGAGAACAAAGTGTTTGTGGCTCGTGATGCTGTCTTTCTAGAAAAAGAGTTTATTTCTAGAAGACAGAGTGGGATAAAATTTGAACTTGATGAAGTTCAAGAACCCAAAACCGAGAATGAGGTAGAGGATAACGTTCCCTCCTCTTCTGAGACGGTTATCGTTCCTAGTAAGTCAGGTAGAATCAGTCATCCACTTGACCGTTACCTCGAAAACATCGAAGAAGAAAATAGTGATTTGTTACTTTTAAAAAGTGACAAACCTACTACCACAAATCGGCCATTTCTGGTCCCAACTCCGCGCATTGGCTTGAAGCCATACAATCCGAAATGGATTCCATGTACGAGAACCAAGTATGGGACTTGGTGGATTTACATGAGGGAGTGCGACCCCTTCAGTGTAAATGTGTCTTTAAGATCAAACTCGGCGTGGATAAACATATAGATATTTACAAAGCTAGATTGGTGGCAAAAGGTTTTCACTCAAGTTCATGGTATTCACTATGACGAAACCTTTACTCCAGTCGCTATGCTTCAGTCCATTAGGATTATCTTAACGGTTGCCACATTTCATGATTATGAGATTTGGCAAATGGATGTCAAAATCGCCTTCTTGAATGGGATTCTAGAAGATGAAGTGTACATGACATAACCTGAAGGTTTTGTAGATACATCTAACCCTAAGAAGGTGTGTAAGCTTAAGAGATCCATCTATGGTCTTAAGCAAGCATCTAGGAGTTGGAACCATCGCTTTGATCATGTTATTAAACAATATGGTTTTACTCGAAGTGTTGAGGAACCTTGTTTATACATGAAGTTTAATGGGAGTAAAGTTGATTTCCTTATCTTATATGTGGATGACATATTGCTCGTCGGAAATGATGTACTGACGCTCACTTCCGTTAAGGAGTGGCTAGGGAATCATTTCCAGATGAAGGACTTAGGAGAGGCACAATGAATTTTGGGTATCCGGATCTATAGGGATAGGTCCAAGAGGATACTAGCATTGAGTCAAGAAGCTTATATTGATAAGATTCTTGATATGTTCAATATGAAGGACTCTAAGAGAGGCTTTCTTCCTATGGGTCAAGGGATCACTTTGAGCGAGTCACAGTCTCCCTCTACATCTCGGGAAATTGAACGCATGAAGACCATCCCTTATGCTTCCGATGTTGAGTCTATCATGTATGCTATGATTTGCACTCTTCCCGACGTCGCGTATGCTTTAAGCATGATGAGTCTGTGGACATGGGCCACGTCTCGGTCTGTGGATTTGGGCCACCTACCGGTCCGCGGTCACGGGCCACCTGCGATCCCACTTCGATCTGTGGACATGCAGCGGTCTTTTTGATAGCCACGCTCGGCGGCGTAAAAATGCTTTCGACCGGATGGTTTTAGATCGGTCGGTTTCGTCTCGGTTAGGGTCTCGAAACAATTAGAGATATTCGGAGTCGCCACCAAGCATTTGTGGGATGCCTGGAACCCATTCGAATTCCACTTTATACCTCGGTCAAATCGAAGCACAAAGCAGCGTTTGACATAGGTACTAAAGATAAGGAAATCGTCCCTCTTTAGCATCCTATCTCTAAAATGACTCTCGTACGCCCTGGATAAGGTCGTCCACTATCCAAAGTTTCTGAGTAAGAGGTGAAGGTACGTATTGGGAAGCCCTTTAATCAGACACCCAATCCCGCCCGCGTTTAGCGGCCTCTACTGATCGATCTTGGTTGGTTGAATGCAAAAGTTGATAAAACGGTTTAAATGCATGAATGCGCATCCAATAATTTAAACCTAACATGTGAGAGCTTTCTAAGTCGGTTGATTTAATCCAAGTATCAAGTATAAGATGTCGAGTTGGATTAATGATTGATTTGCATGCAAGACGGAAATTAAACATCCATTTACCGTATTAGGTTTAGGGTGCATAACATGATCCATTTGTCTTAGTAAGGCATTTTGCAAATATGGTTTTGAACAGTCATCTGATCCGTCCTATATCCGGGTTAACCGGAGTCGGGATCGTCCTAGACTAATGCTGGAAGGGAACAGGCCCTGTACCAGACGGCTATATGAGGCGCGAGCCAGCCGGCGATACAAGGGGCCTCCCTCTGGTTTTGAAAATGAGATGTGGAGGGCCTGTTTAGGCGCGGGTTAGCCCACGGTTTATGTGCCGTGTTCTGACCTTTTGGAAAACGTTATAAAACGTGTTGAAAATGGGTATTTGAACCCGGTTTGATTTGAAGAGGTCGTTTAGACCGCATTTGTTGATTTGAAGAACTAGACTCGAATAATCGTCATTATTTTGACAATATTCGGTGTCGGGTTCGATTTGACAAACTTGACATGAATAGTTTTGAAAACAAATATGGACTAATTATTTTAAGTCCATTTGAATGTTATTAGTTGATACTCATCATCGTACCCGGATTAAAATCCGGCATGGTATGTAGAACCAAGGATGACTTTGTGTTGGTGACTAATATGTTTGTTTGAAAATGTAAAAAAATGAAATAAAAGGCTTTAAAATACCTTTTAAATGTCATTAACCAAATATTATCACCGAAACACGGATTTAACCGTCATGGTATGAGGAACCAAGGGTGAAAAATATTTTATGGTTAAAACAAGTGAAATAAAATAAAAAGGGTTCGAAAATACTTGAAATGGTGAAAACCGATTACAAATATGAAAAATGGATTAAGGAAAATGACGAGAACAAACACGGTTGATCTCTGGTCTGAACACCCCATTTAGGCGCGGGCTAGTTGGCGACCTGAAGGGCTTCTGCCTCAGACCAAAAATCAGTTTTGGCTCGTTTATTCCATGTTTTGGTTCATGTTATGCATGTTTTAGCATGTTATAGTCATGAAACAAATGAAAACATAATAAAAGAGGATTTTTACACCCTCATACTTACATGTTTGGTTATGGCGAGTGACCGACATAAGTGTAATAATTCGTTTGATCGGAAAAGACTTGGTTTAAAACCGTTTTGGTAAGTAAAAAGAGTGTTTTAGATGTTTAGTGATGGTGTAGTGGTCGAAGTGGTCGGTCAAGTGATTTAATGCACGATGACGGTACCAAACAATGTGTAAGTCTTGTATTTACGATCGGTAGGTCGTAAATACGCGTTGGGTTGTGACTTAAGAAGTCGAGTCGAGAATTTTAAGGGAGAAAAGAGGGGGCGGACACTCGCGTAAGTCTCAAATGGGTGGCATTTGAGGGGTATTTATAGGAGAATGAGTGGTTGTGTGAGTTTTGGGCGACGTGGCCACCTGGGCTGCTCAAAGAGGCGCGAGCCACGTCGCGGTTGTTCGAGTTGTGTTGTCACTTTCACAACAAACGCAATCATGATTTGTTCTATCCTAGGTTTTGTAGTCACATGTTTGGTACTTGACCAACATGAATCCGGGAAAACTTAAGGTAGAAGGTTTGAAATGTTTGGTTTTTTGTGGTTGACTCGGTTTGACTCGTTGTTGGAGTCGGGATTTGAATTTTTGAGTCGGTTTTTGGTCCGGTGTCGGTTTTGACTCTAGTTAGTGTCATTGCGACCCCGTCGCCGTGCATTAAACACTCCAGGTATTTTTGAAATGTTTTGAAATGTTTTATTTTCGAAATCGTTTTAAGTTTTCCGACGTAAAGTTGTACACAAACTGTCGATCAAACGCCGCGATTCCAAAACATGTTGTAGTCCGATAATCATCGGGTGTTTGTTGGAGTCTCAGCAGATACTGGGTATCTACAGAGCCCCCACTTTGACTGAGGCTTGGACAGGGCGAAAGTCAAAGTAGAGCCCCCAGGTCAATCGAAGATTACAACCTGGAGACCCAAGCGACGTCGAGGCGGCTCGAAAGGATTTGGGCCAAGGACCTGCCGTCGGGAAGGGCGACGCCAAGGTGACTCAAGGGTACGAGCCAAGGACCTGTCGTCGGGAACAGTTTAGAGTCTGTCGACTATCCGTGCGGGTCGTTTAAAGTCCGTTAGACTACGTACAAAGGCTCGCCAGCCATAAGAAGGAGTCATACCTGAGGCATCTTCGGATATGTCCTTGCACGTTTGCGGATAAAGGCTCGCCAGCTGTGGTAAGGAAATGTACCCGAGGCATCTTCGGGATCTGTCCTTGAAAGGTTGCGGACAAAGGCTCGCCAGCCAATGGTAAGGAAATGTACCCGAGGCATCTTCGGGATCTGTCCTTGAAAGGTTGCGGACAAAGGCTCGCCAGCCAATGGTAAGGAAATGTACCCGAGGCATTTTCGGGATCTGTCCTTGAAAGGTTGCGGACAAAGGCTCGCCAGCCAATGGTAAGGAAATGTACCCGAGGCATTTTTGGGATCTGTCCTTGAAAGGTTGAGGACAAAGGCTCGCCAGCCAAGGAGGCGGTCGATTAATGGACCATGGGAATAGCCGCGTCAAATGGGCTTGTCTTGAAAGTAGCGAACTCGTGATGCCGCCGGGGAAATAGTGAGTTTGGATTTTCACTATCACTGTTTTTGGAATGAGCGGGTTCCGCGAGGAAGCCCCCTGCTGGTATTTGAAGGAATAGTGAATTTGGAATCTTCACCATTCGTCGTTCTTCTTTGAATTTGGGGTGGCGATTTCGATCGCCGTTGAATTTGAATTTTGGAGGAAATAGCAAATTTTAAGTTTGCTATTACGTCTGAAGTGACGGTTTATATGCCGCCGTAGACATTTGAAAGAAATAGTGAATTTGGAATCTTCACTATTGATTGAAGTGACGGTTTATGTGCCGCCGTTGACATTTGATGGAAATAGCGAATTTGGAATCTTCACTATTAATTGAGGTGACGGTTTATGTGCCGCCGTTGACACGTGTGGTGAAAATAGTGGAATTCAATTTCCAGCTATTATTTTGAGCATGACGGTTCTAATTGCCGTCGCTTAAAATTTGATGAAATAGCGGTTTTTGAATTTTCGCTATTATTTTTGAAATTTTTTTGAAGGAAAATAGTGAATTTGATTTCACTATTATTTTTGAAGTTGGCGGTTTTGATCGCCGTTTGCTTGAAATTTTCGAAGGAAAATAGTGAATTTATGTTTTCACTATTTGTTTTTTGTTTTTTGAGGAAATGACGGTCCTTAATATCGTCACTGAAAATTTGAAGTTTATTACGGGAAATTGGGCTAAAGCCCAAAATTCGCTGAATAGAGCAAGGGGAGGCCTGGTTTAGGCGCGAGCCACCTGGCGAACCAAAGGGGCTTCCCTATTTTTCTGTAAAAGACGCAAGGTTGGTCCGCATATCAACCTCACTTCATCCTCAACCTTCGACACAAATAAACCACAAAAATCGCCATTGTTGGACCTTTGCTTGCTTTCACTTGTGCCATCATCAACAATGTCATCTCAAGGTATGTATTTCCTCTTGAATCCATTTAAATTTGTTGATCCTTAGCTTGATTGAATTAGGGCGGAATTTTACCCTAAAAAATCGAATTGGGCGTTTTTTATTGAGCCCATTTCGAGTGAAATTGATGCTTGCATTAGGTTAGAAACCTGTTTAGGAGTATAGGGGTGCTTTTAGTTTGCATTTTGGTCCCCGTTCCCGCTCCCTATGCTCGAAAAACGTGAGTGAGGCGAGAAACCGTCTCATTTCGCAATGCCAAGTTTATTTGCTTGGATAGTGGGTCCCTCTAGGTTGCATTGTAGTTGGGAAAACCCGTATTCGCCATTTATGGACCTTCGTTGGATATTGTGGGCAAAATTGGATTTTTGCCTTTTGTGACGGTCTTACGTCTAACAAAATAAGCGTCTGTTTGGGCTTGAATTGAGTCAGTTTGCCTTGAAATGGACCTCATTGGTAATTTAGGTCACCTTGAGGCGTGATAAAATCACGTTTGCCTTTTTGCGGTCGTTTTTGAATTTTTGACCGGTTTGGGCTCAAATTAGCGTATGAATTGCCTTTTTGAGCCACAGAAAAATACCCCATTGTGTCGGGGATGTATTTTGGTTTGTAGGCGGACCCTGTATGGGTCTTGAAATGCCGTTTTTTTTTTTGGTTTTGACTCGTCTTTTGCTTGAAAAGATGGGCGAGTCGTTTTTGTGAATTGTGAATTGTTTTGTTTGGTTGGATTTTGGGCGGGATTGCCCTTGTTTTGCATTGCAGGTTGTTGTTGTTTTTTTTTGGATTTATCCATTTCATGTCGTCGTAATGTCAAAATTTCGGCTGACGTTTTTTTGTTGTTATTTTTTTTTTTGATTGCAGGATATCGTTTGGGACCTATGGGGTCCGTTGTTGAGGCTTTGGAGGAGGAAGTCGATCCTGGAGGGGGAGAGACGACCGAAAAGGCTGCCGGATTTGAGGCGGTGGTGGAGGATGCTTCCGTAGAGGAGGAGATGCGGCTGACGTGGCCGGTTTGTCCTTTTCGTTGTGGCTCATAGACAGGATGGCTGATGATTGGGGGTCAGCACCGGTGTAACATTCCGTTTGATGTTATGAGTATCTTGATATTGGATTTGGTAGTGGATGATATTATGGAGCTAGCAGCGTTAGAGGATGGTAGTTGGTAGTGTATGGAATTAGTGTCGGGAGAGTTTATGATGTAGTTGATACGACATCGTGAGCGACGTGTGGATGTAGGAATAGTGGGTGGAGTTGGTGTTAAGAGTTCATGAGTTATAGGGTGAGGTTTTGACCTCACAAGACGTGGTATGGTGTGATTATCATAAAGTTGTTATTTGAATGTTCTGTAATGCATGTTGGGTACGCTAATCTAATTGAATGATATTCGAAAAGGTAATAATTTGATTGATCTGGCATGTATAGTTAAAATGGTATGTGTATTGATGATAAGTTTGAGTCTTGATGTCGAATAAATGATTAATTCGTGTTGTGGTTGATTTTGTTAAAGGTCATGGTCGTGCTTGTAGTAGTGTGATGCTTAGGAGTGTGAGAATACTTCGATAGTGGTAAGGATTGGATGATGATGTTTAGGAGTTCGAGAGTTTTGATAGTGGCATGATGATGTTTATGAGTGTAAGTAAACTTCGAGGACGAAGTTCCTTTTAAGGGTGGTAAAATGTAACATTCCATTTGATGTTATGAGTATCTTAATATTGGATTTGGTAGTGGATGATATTATGGAGCTAGCAGTGTTAGAGGATGGTAGTTGGTAGTGTATGGAATTAGTGTCGGGAGAGTTTATGATGTAGTTAATACGACATCGTGAGCGACGTGTGGAGGTAGGAATAGTGGGTGGAGTTGGTGTTAAGAGTTCATGAGTTATAGGGTGAGGTTTTGTTTTGAGTCTTAGTTGCGTTGTTGTGTCTTAGTCAAGTTGGTAGGTTTGTTTATGTATGGGTTGAACTTCGGGGACGAAGTTCTTTTTAAGGAGGGAAGACTGTAATACTACGGTTTTAGGAGCCTCTGGGTACTCTATCGAGTAGGCCTTACTCTGTCGAGTAAGGGTGTGTTGCGTTTTAAAAATAGTTTCTGACCTGTTGGGTACTCGATCGAGTAACCTTGATACTCGATCGAGTAAGGGGGAACTCGATCGAGTAGCCCGGTTTACGGGTAATGTTTTGACGGGTTTTATTAATAATGCGGGAATGATATATAAGGCTTTCGTCACTTTTTCTCAAAACACTTTTACAATCTAAAAACCTTCAAGAGAAGATTAGAAGTTACGTTGAATATTCTCGCCGCATTATTAGCAAATCCCGGAGCTAGAAGTGTCGGATCCTGTCGTTCTTTATATCTTTGTGATCCTTGCGTCGAGGGAGAAGGGTTCGTAGAGGAAAGGTTTTGAGACAGCTGCTAGATCGTCTGATGATTGTGTTGCTTTCCAGGTAGGGTTTTCCCTACTCAGTATTAGTCCCATGATGCATTGTTGGTGTTATGTGATTGTTGAATATTATCATAGTCGTATTGTGACGGTTGTTGGTTTTGATTGTTGTTTAATGGTTGTGATTGGCTGTCTTTGGTTCTCGAGATACGTTCTCGGCTGAGTGGAGTCACTTGCGGGAGTGGCTTCACGCCCTAGTTTCGCCCTCCGTGGAACCCGCCACGGGAGGGGATGTGCACATTAATGGGACAGGGTTTTCGATCGGTATGATGAGCGGGGCTTAGGTGGGAACGGATGCGGTCCCCCACTGGCAGGGCTGGTCCAGTGGATAGTCGGTGACGGAGATTGATTGGAGTGGGTGTGATTGTGTGTGTGACCGTGTGAGCTGCTTGTTTACTGTGTTGTTGGTTTATATAAATTGTGTGATTAGTACTGACCCCGTTTAATGTTTTAAAAACTGTGGTGATCCATTCGGGGGTGGTGAACAGTTATTGAGCAGGTATGATATGACGCGTATGGGATAGCTGGGATGAGTCATCACGTGGCAGTTAGAAGTCTTCCGTTGTGTCAGACGATGTTTTATAGCTTTGATAGGTTTAGCAGTAGACCGTCTGAGAGTCCTGTATTTCTTTTTATCAGTTTTGGAGTTGGTATGTAATCACTTTAAATATTATTTACTTTTAAGTATATTTCGTTATTGTCTTATGATTATCATTGCCTCGGAAAACCGAGATGGTAGCACTTCCATGCTTTAAGTGGTCCTGGTAAGGCACTTGGAGTATGGGGGTGTTACAACCGGAGTGGTGCATTGCATCATGGTTCTTGGCCTCCTCATCATCCGAAGTCTGCAAGACACTGTCTTCCTTTTTGTCGTGGAGCAGGAACGGGGTATTACCATAATGGTAATCACCTCTGCTTCCGTTGTTGCTCCCTTGTTTCTTGTGTTGCTCTCTTTCTTTTCCGTTTGAGAGGATAGAGAGTGCTTAGTTCGGTAGGTGGCGGATAGCCCCCAGTTCGTTGTCTTAGGCCAGTGTCTGTATGATAGATGGTTGTTTTAGGCCAGTGTCTGTATGATAGACGGTTGTTTTAGGCCAATGTCTGTATGATAGACGGTTGTTTTAGGCCAGTGTCTGTATGATAGACGGTTGTTTTAGGCCAGTGTCTGTATGATAGACGGTTGTTTTAGGCCCTGTTTGTATATATGTGTTTTTGGATTGTAGCTCATTTTGTGATTTTTGGCTTTTTTGTGTTGTGTTTCGGAGGAGCGCTGTTGGCTGTTGATTCTCCTTTTGCTCCGCACTAGTTCCTGCATCGTTAGTGTAGAAAAACAGGCAACAGGTAGCACATATGCAAAAATGCAAACACGTAGAAGCATTTGATTGAAAACACGTAAAGCATTTGATCGAAAAACCAAAATTAACCAAGATGACTTGAAGTTAAAATTGAAATTTTGAAATGAATTTTGAAAATTCCGTGACAAATCGTCACATTCGGAATTCAAAAGGAATTGATTTGAAAATTTGAGCAATTAACTCGTGTTGTGAATTAAATTGCATCGAAATTATTGAAATTGACTCGAAAAATTCAAACTCAAACCGTCAGGAAAGAATTTTAGAAAACGATTTTTACGAGTATATTTGATTTTTGATTTTTGAGGTCAAGACTCGAATTTGTGAGTGCTTGAATTTTTGAGGAAAACTGATGTCGTGTTATCAATCTTCGATTTTGATTTTTGAATTGCGAAAAAGCGAAAAAAATTTCGGAATTTCGACTGACGTGGAAACGATCCATTGCGGATCGGGGCGACTAGCCCTTCCCCCCTTAAAAAAAGAAAGAAAAATCCGTATGTTTAAAGCTGCGTCATGGAAACCGTGTCGGATTTCGTAAAACGCGAAAACAAGGAAATGTGAGTGTGAGGAAACACAAAATATCCTGAATCATCCCGAAGAGGCGCGAGCTTCCTGGCGGGAGGTTTGAGGTGTCAGGAGAAAACACATGTTAAAAGAGACAAGTCAACAGCGGGAATCCTGGGGAAGCCTCAAAGAGGCGCGAGCAGCCTGGCGATGGAAGCCGGCTCTCCCCTTTTTCTGAAAAATGCGCTGGTCGTTTTGTATAAATAGTGATGTTTGTGCTTCATTGTTTCATCATCCGAAACACGAAATCATCTCTACAAAACCTCTTCTTCTTCCACAAAAATATTTCATGGATGCTTTCGAGAACGCATTGCGACAATGGTGCCGGGATTTGTCGCCTCCCGAAAAGTGTCAACTCGCTTGCATGGGAGTTGGTCAATTGTTGGTGCTTCGTCAAGTCAAGGTGCAACCTTCGTTTCTTGAAGCATGTTCTCGGTTTTGGGATTCGAAACATCATGTTTTTGTTTTCCCGAAAGGTGAGCTTTGTCTTCTTGCCGAAGAAGTCGGAGCCATTGGTGGGTGGCCGGGTTGTGTTCCGGTGCTTCCTCCGACTCGGTTGTGCTACAAGGAGAAATTTCGTTCCATGTTGGACTTATCAACAAGCCAAATCAACTTTCTTCTTGCTCCACACGGTGTGGATATGTTGGCTCTTATCAACATCTTTTCAAACCGATTAGATGTTAATGTCTCGGAGGTGGCTAGGAGAAGGGCTCTTGCATTTTGCCTTGTCCATGTGTACCTCTTTGTTGATGTCTTGAAGAAGGAGGGGCCAAGATGCCATGGTAGCATGACCCTTATCCATGTTATTGAGCAAATGGAGCATGGTAGAGATCCATCATGGTTGGTGCTTGGAGAGATTATCCAAGCTTTGGACAAGGAAGGCTCTTGTGGAGAAGCTCCCTCTTTCGGATCCCCAAGGATCCTTCAAGTGTGGCTATTGGAGAGGCTAAGGTACGTAGAGCCTCCGGTTAATCCTTCTTCTTACTCCTTCCGTCATCTTACCATGAAGAAGAAGTTGTACCCGGATAGTTTTGCTTCCACCGAGGCCTATTGGGCCGCGAGATTGGCGGAGGAGGGTGGTCCTCATATCCGTTGGGTGGTGCCGTGGTGGCACTTGAGGTCCTTCACGGGGTTGCCCGCTTCGGGTGCTAGCCCTCGTTCTTTGATGGTGGTGGGTTTGAAGGTTGTTTCCTTCATTTATCCCGAAAGGCTCATGAGGCAAATGGGGCGTCAACAAAAGGTGCCCGCTCAAGATACTCTTGTCCAAGAGAATGTTTTCCGGAACTCCGAGCTTGTGGAGTTCTTCGAAAGATGGTGGGCCACTCGGCCGCTTTGGGAGGTACCAAACCCCGTTGCCACGACATGGGTGACTCCCGCTTATGTCAAGTGGTCACGTGCTCCGTCCTTGGAAGAGAGATCCAAATTTTGTAAGGACGAGGTTGTCGACTTGAAGTATCGAGAGGTTGGCAAGGCCAACCGTGCCTTCTTTGAGGAGTAAGTTGATGGAGCTACTCCCGATGTATTGAGACCACCGAAGAGGAGGAGTTCCGGCCCCAAGAATATGGTGGGCCGTGCATTGGCTCGTCTTGGGTCGAATATGGGGTCTTGTGCTAGACCGGAGGCCGTCGCCGTCTTAGATCCGTTGAGGATCCGTTCTGAGGAGGAAGTCCATGCTAGGCGGGCCAACAAGAAGAACAAGGGGAAGATGTACCCCGAGGGAAAAGGCAAGGGTAGAATGGAAGAGTGAAGACCTCCATTACCCACTTTATTATTATGTTGTATTATTGTTGTGAGTTTTTATTATGTTGTACTAGCTAGTTATTGTATGTGTTGTGCTAGTTTTATTATGTGAGGTGTTGTAGTTGACACCTTAGCTTTGACAAGTTGTAGACTCGTCGAGCTTTATTTGTTGTTGAAATTGTAATCCCTCCCATTATTAATTAAATAAGAGGATTGCTTGTGTCAAAAAATGTGAACGTTTGTTTCTTCCATCCATTTTTGTAAAGGCAATTCGATTTGAATCGTCCTAAATGCTTGCACTTGGAAAAGTGGTATTTTGTGGAAAGGGAGAAAGGCTTATTTTGTATTTTGTGGGAAAAGGGAATGGTTTTCCCTTTCTCTTTTTTGGGATGTTTTTTTGTGTATGTGGGATTTTTGTATGGGGATGGTTGTATCCTTCTTGTGTAAGAAAGGACTGCCTACGTATTCACCCGAAGAGGCGAAATCAAACCATGATCGTAGTTCGAAATGTCTTGTAAATTTGAATTGGGTTTTGTGGTTGTATCCCTCAGGCATAAGAGGGACTGCCTACGTATTCACCTGAAGAGGTGAAATCAAACCATGCTCGTAGTTCAGGGGGTTTGTTTTAGTGCAAATGGACGTTGCCTTTGACGGATCAAAGGACATTTGAAACGGGCAAGGTGTCGCAGCTTAGACTCGATAAAACATGCAATTTCAAATCAGAACACATTGAGGAACTTGACTTGAAAAGGGTTGAGGTCGTCGCTAGTTGTAAAACTAGGCTAGATGGTTGGTTGCTATGGTTCAAGGGTAGTATTTCTTGAGTTGGTCTAGGTTGGTCGGGTTTGTAAAGTCCTCCCCATCTAGGTCACTCAGTCTCACTGCGCCCCCCGAAAGTATTTTCTTGACCAGGTATGGCCCGGCCCAGTTAGGTTTGAATTTTCCCCTCGGATCGACGGGTAATGGTGCTCGAACTGACTTGAGGACCAAGTCGCCCTCCTGGATGTTTCTGGGTTTAACCTTCTTGTTGAATGCCCGTTGTATACGTCGTTGGTATAGCTGGACGTTGTGCAAGGCGTTGAGTCGCCGTTCGTCTAGAAGAGTGAGTTGCTCGTACCTTTGACGGGTCCATTCCGCCTCGGGGACTTGACTCTCCAGTAGGATGGGTAGAGATGGGACCTCTAACTCTACCGGTTGAACCGCCTCCATACCATATGCTAGGTAGAAGGGTGTGGCGCCTGTCGGTGTTCGAATAGAGGTTCGGTATCCCCAGAGTGCGAATGGGAGTTTGCTCGGCCAATCGCGGTAGTTGTCTTGCATTTTCTTGATAATGGTGACAAGAGTTTTGTTCGCTGCCTCCACTGCTCCGTTGGTTTGGGGACGGTAGGGGGATGATCGATGTCGTTTGATCTTGTATTTGTCCAGCAAGGCCTGAGTTTCCGCCCGGAAGTGAGAGACTTGATCGCTGATGATTTCATGGGGTACCCCATATCGGCAGATGATGTTGTTTTGAATGAACTTGGCCACTTGTTTGGCGGTCAAGACTACATAGGACTGTGCTTCTACCCATTTGGTGAAGTAGTCGATGGCGACGAGGACGAAGCAATGCCCCTTGGTGCACATCGGGTTGACTTTCCCGATGATGTCAATGCCCCCAGGTTGAGAAAGGCCAGGGGGATGTCATGGTGTATAAAAGGGATGGTGGTATATGTTGTATGTTGGCGAAGATTTGGCAATTGTGGCAATGTTTGACGTAGTTACGGCAATCGGCTTCCATGGTGGTCCAGTAGTAACCTAGCCGCATGTTTTTCCGTGTAAGCATCATTGCACTCATGTGAGGGCCATATTCTCCGTCGTGAACCTCTCCCATGACTTTCTTGGCTTTGTGATGGTCAATGCAAAGGAGGAGAATTCCTTGGGGTGTTCTTTTGTAGAGTTGATTTTGGTTTATCGCGAATTGTGATGCAAGTAAACGGATGGCTCTTTGTCCTCTTTGATCAGAGTTGGGAGCGAATTCATTTTTGGTTTTGTAATTGAGGATGGCTTGGTACCAAGGTTCATTATGGCTTTCCTCGTCGTCGATAATGGCACAAATGTGAGCTGGCTCGCTCCTTCTCTCGACACATAGGGGCATTGATGTCATGTCGTCAGGTATGTTGACAAGCGCGGCAAGTTTTGCCAGGGCATCAGCAAATTGATTTTCCTCTCGTGGCAAGTGGAAATAGTCGACTTGGTCGAAGAACTCGGCCTCTTGATTGATCTTTGCTCGGTAGGGAGCTAAGCTGTCAGATCGGATTTTCCATGATCTGGACACCTGATTGATGATGAGCGAGGAATCGCCGTGGACCCTCAGTCTCTTGATGCCAAGTGTGATGGCTGCTTGTAGGCCGATGAGGCATGCTTCATATTCAGCGGCATTGTTGGTGACGGCGAAGTCTAGCTTGACAGAGATCGGAACATGTTCTCCCTCTGGCGATATTAGAAGGATTCCTACCCCGAAGCCTCTCAGATTAGACGCACCATCGAAGTATAGGTCCCATGCGTCGGAGTCGGAACAAAGGACGTCTTTGTCAGGAAGTGACCATGTGTCGGTCGTTGGATCCTCGTTGACGGGATTTTCTGCCAGGAAATCGGTAACTGCTCTTCC
The DNA here is from genome assembly GCF_048544455.1 of Silene latifolia. Lineage (NCBI taxonomy): Eukaryota > Viridiplantae > Streptophyta > Magnoliopsida > Caryophyllales > Caryophyllaceae > Silene > Silene latifolia. The sequence goes on from NC_133526.1 coordinate 167,548,192, forward strand.
CTTAATAACCTTGAGGGGTACGAACTTGAGATCAAACTCGGGCAACATGAGTGTCCATCTAGACAGCCTTCCGTTTAGTACGGGTTTTTCGAAGATGTATTTAACCGGGTCCATCTTGGAGTAGATGTGGACCGAGTAGCTGAGCATGTAATGCCGCAGCTTCTTTGTTGACCATACTAAGGCAAGGCATGTCTTTTCCAGTTGGGTATACCTCGTCTCGTACTCAATGAACTTTTTGCTGATGTAGTAGATGGCCCGTTCTTCGTTGCCAACTGTTTGTGCTAACATTGCTCCCATGGCTGTGCTGGTAACAGTCAGGTATAGGGACAGAGGAATCCTTGGTTGAGGTGGCATGAGGACAGGAGGTTTGGATAGAATTTCCTTTATCCTGTCGAAGGCTTTTTGACAGTCGTCGTCCCAATCGGTGTGATCGGAGGCGCGAAGCTTCTTGAATATTGGTTCACAAATTATAGTGAGCTTGGTAATGAACCGGCTGATGTATTGGACCTGACCGAGAAATCCCTGAATCTCCTTCTCGTTCCTAGGCCGAGGCATTTGTTGAAGGGCTTTGATTTTGGTTGGATCAATCTCAATGCCTCTTTTGCTGACGACATGTCCCATGAGTTTTCCGGAGGTGCCCCTGAATGTACACTTTTGAGGATTTAGTCTCATGTTATATTTCCGCAGACGAGCGAAGAATTTCCGGAGGGCATTGATGTGGCCGTCCCGTTCTTTTGATTTGACAATCATGTCATCGACATATACCTCTACCTCCTTGTGCATCATATCGTGTAGGAGAGTGGTAGCGGTTCTTTGATAGGTAGCCCCGGCGTTGATGAGGCCGAAAGGCATGACTGTGTAGCAATATGTACCCACTGCGTAGTGAACGCAGTCTTGTGCATGTCTTCCTCAACCATCTTAATCTGGTTAAACCCAGCATACCCGTCCATGAAAGATAGGAGAGCATGCTCGGTGGTATTGTCCACCAGAATGTCAACATGTGGCAAAGGGAAGTCGTCCTTAGGACTTGCCTTGTTCAGATCCCTGAAGTCGACGCAAACCCGAATTCTTCCGTCTTTCTTCGGTACTGGCACAATGTTGGCCACCCAATCCGAGTATTCAGACACCTTGATAAAGATAGCCTTGAACTGTTTATCCACTTCTTCCTTGATTTTTAGGGCCCACTCCGGGCGCATCCGGCGTAGCTTCTGCTTCACAGGTTTAGCCCCGGGTTTAATGGGTATCCGGTGCTCTGCAATTTCTCTGTCAATCCCGGGCATGTCTCTGTAAGACCAGGCGAACACGTCCTTGTATTCGTGGAGGAGGTCAATGAACTGCTGTCTTTCCGAGGGGTCCAGGGTTGTCCCTATCCTAAGTTCTTGAGGTGTATTGTCGGTCCCTACGTTAATAGGTTCGGTCTACTCAATGATGGGGGTTCTGGTTTCCCGCTTGTCGAGTTCTTTGGCTAGGTGAGGTGGGTAGTCACTCAAGTCAAATTCCTCATAGTCATTCAGAATTGCATTGCAGTTAAATTGAGACGAGTCATAAGCAAACTTAGCGTTCATTAAGTTGACACGAGCGAAAAGCTCGGAAAGGACAGGCATCTCGTGGTCGGTCAGAGGCGACACAACAGAAGCAGTGGCCCCTGGAACAGGCTCCAGGTTGTCACCTTTCATGGGAGTGGGGGTGACCCTAGTAGACTCAGCCTCTGAATCAGCTAAAACTTTGTGATAAAATAGTGGGAAGGGGACCTTGACTGGGACATCAGGAGTGTTAGGAGTTATGACAGACTCTGACTCTGACTCAGACTCATACTCAGATCCTTCTTCACTTCCCTCCTTGAACATAGGGCCTTCTCCAGTTGTTATCTTGAGAATGCGGCCTTGGCGATCGGTCCACTTGACGGTCTTCCTCTAGCCTTGGGTAGCTTTCTCCGGGTCAGTGTCGGAGATCAAGGCGGTTGGATCAAATTGATTGTCTTTCAGGGCAATGTTGATGATATCCTCATAGTCGAGGTGTTTGGCGTTATCTTCCCCAAATAGGAGTATGACAGCTTGTCCGCCAAGGCATGGTGACGGCTTGGACTCAGTTGATGCAGCTTCGATGTTGTCGGGGATAAAGTAGCAGTCCTGGAAGACTTCCACTCCCGGGTACCTAGCCCTGGCCACAGAGTCATAGATTGGCTCCGGAAAGCCATGGTAGAGCTCGGACTCTCCCTCGGGGACAAAGTATCCGTTGAGAGTCAAATGATAGGGGCGGAGGATAACCCCGTGCTTCTTGCGTTTTCGGATTAGGAGGTTCATCTCCTAGATATCTTCGTCAGTAGGTTCACATCCCAGCCCAAAGGGAATGTTGGGGACCTTAGCCTGTTTTAAGGGAGGCAATGGGTCCTTCAATGGATTGAGCGGCAAACCCGGGAAATAACCCTGACGCATCATAATACGGTTAACCGTAAGATTGGTGAACGGGTCACAATCAGAGGGTGCTGATTCATCAGTTATGGCGTTTACGGCTTGGAAACCCCACATTTCGTTGTCGTCCTCCTCAACGGCTTGGGAGGCCATCCCCTTTCTCATAACCGCTTTGATTGGGGTAGCGGGAATTGTGATCGTTCTCCCGTTGAAGGGGACCCTGATCTTCTGGTGGAGAGTTGAGGTGACCGCCTTGACGGCGTGTGGGCAGTTTTGAGAGGAATGACATATACCGCGGAACCGTCATCCACGAGGACCATGGGTATATTTTTCTGGAGGCATTGTACGGTGATATACAGGGTCAGGTTATGATTGGCTCCGAACGGAGGGATATCCTCGTCGGAGAAGATGACCGGGTTGTTTAGATCAGGGGCGTCCCTTGTCATGTGTGCCACTATTTCTTCTGGGGAAGAGGTAGAGGGCACGGTTAATTTTCCCAAGGCCTGCAGCAAGGCCTGTCGATGCTCAAAAGACGTTGCGATCAGTTGCCAAATGGAGATTTCGGCTTTTGCTTTCTGGAGTTGTTTCAGGATTGAGTTCTCGGGAGCCTTTGGTTGAGTGTCCACCTCTGGGACGATTTGGTCATTCGTTGTTGGAACGACCGTTGGATTGTTCGGATTCTGATAGGGACATCCGGACCGGGTGAGATGCCCGATTTCTTTCGCCCGTTTCTCCTTCCCTGGGATGATATAGACATCCTCAACATCATCTCTCCATATGCCGTTAATTTCGAAGTCTCGAGGATACCTTGGAGGGGTGTTCCTCGGTGGGTAGTTCTTGTGAGGGATATTTTTGTGGGGGCGATTTTTATGGGGGTAGTTATTTTGAGGGTAGTTATTTTGAAGGTGATTATTTTGAGGGTGATTTTCATGAGGTCTATGCCAGAATGGTCGCGGGAGCAATCCGTCCTGGGGTGGGTAGTTTTGAATGCTTGGGGAACTCTCCCTCGGGCGCGGTGCTGGGGGATTGAAGATGAGTCGACGGTAGGCGTAGTCGAGTCGGGTGATTCTCTCAGAGAGGCTGGCTATGGCCTCCTCAACTTGTTGAAACATAGTGAGCACAGTGGCAGCACTAAACACAAACACTCCGTCTGAAGGATCTTTTTCCAAAGCATTCACCTCGTCATCAACTGGCAGGATGAGGTGAGAGCAGTCTAGGGTCGGCTCATCGCCAGAGATGGCGTAAATTTCCAGGGGATTCGTTTTGTTGTTCGGTTTAATTGGTGGGGGTAAAGGCAAATCTCATTTCTCAATCATGTCTTGAATGAGGTGCTTGAGTTTGAAACATGTTTCGGTATCATGCCCTTTCCCTCGATGGTACTGACAGTAAGCATTGGGGTTCCAGAACCGGGACTTCTTGGCGTCGTTCGGATCCGGGGTGGGTCCGATCGGTTGTAACTTCCCCTGGTCCGTGAGTCTTTTCAGGGCACTTGCGTAAGTCGACCCTATGTTGGTAAACACTCTCTGGGGGCGCTCAGCTTTCTTCGTAGGTGGTTCAACGAGGTTAACCTCATCAATCTTGTTTGTCTGGCTGTAAGGGCGAGATCCGGTTGAGGTGGATCCCTGATAACCTCTGCCAGTGGTCTTTGCTAAGACACCCTTTCGGAGGTCGTCCTCAATGCGCGTCCCAAGAATCTGCAGATCTTGGAAGGTCTTGATATTCTGATACCTCAGTAGGTTGGCATAAACCGGGCGGAGATTGTTGACAAACTTTTCCACCAGAGTTGACTCACTCGGCTTGCTGACCAATTGAGTACTCACCCTCCTCCAACGGGTTAGGAACTCAGTGAACCCCTCCTTGTCATTCTGGGTTAGCACTTCGAGAGTACGGGTATTGGCCTGGATCTCGACATTGTCGGCATACTGTTTGGCAAACTCAACTGCGATCTCATCCCAAGTAGTAAGGTTTTTCGGATCAAGGGAGTAGTACCATTGGCGAGGAATCGGCTCTAAAGAGGATGAGAAGATCCGGGTAAAAAGTTCTTGTTTGACCCCTTTAATGGCCATGTAGTCTTTGAAAGCACGGATATGGTTGAGTGGGTCCTCCACTCCCTTGAACTTAGGCATATCAGTCAGGGTGAAGTTGTCAGGTAACTGGTCTCCAACAGGTTCGAACCTTCGGTTGTTCTCGAGATGGATATTGTTACCCCGGGCTAGGAACTGTTCTTCCAAGAGCTTGACCTCTTCTCGATTTCGATCGGAGGTGGGGTATTATGTTCCCCGCCTTCCTTGTTCTCCGGGCGTCGATACGGGTCTCGACGCGATCCAGGGTGACCTTAAGGGCGGTAAGCGGTGGCTGCTAGGCGATCGGTTGTGACATCTCTGTTGTTGTCATTGTTGTTGGACGAAGCTGAAGACGGGGCCATGGCTCTGAGGCAGAAAAACGGCTCACATTACAACTCAATCCGACACGGTTCCAAGACTGAACGTAGACAACACAAAGGACGGGACAAATATCAGACTCAACAAGACGGGGCGACCGTGTGTGGTCCCTCGGTGCTGACTCGATTTATGACGTGACGGTGTTTGACCGAACCTTTGACAGGAGTCCAACATGACGGCGTGACGCCATTGGACGGGTCTCGTGGTGAGACGACTCATAAGTAAAGACCCATAAGTACGCTTGCTTTGACTCGATAGAGACGAGGCGGAATTGGAATGGTGGACTGAAGTTTTCGAAAATAGAAATTTTTCAAAAAGATTCATTTGTCGCTTAAATGGACGGCTTCCGAAGATAGAAATCTCCGCAAGTCGGTCAGTTGAAAGGGGTCGTCTTAAGTTTATTTGCAAAAGACGGTTTGAGTTTGAGTCGGCTCGGAAAACAGTGCATTGTTTCCCAAGACGGTTTTGAAATTCAAAATTGTGTGTTTTGAAAATTGAGTTTGAAATGTTTGAAGAGGTCTCGGGGACGGTGCATGGTCCTCGGGATCCCGAAAGTGTCTCGAGAAAAGGGTGTGTGCTTTTCTCGGGTTTTGAAAGAGCCATTATCGGCGCGAAACGGGTTAAAATCCGTGTCTAGACGCGGCGATTATAACGGCGCAAAAAGGTGATTTGAAATGGTTATACAAAACCGGGTTAAAAAATTGTCATTACGACGGCCTAGAAAGGCGTGTTGAAATGGTTATACAAAAACCGGGTTAAAAAATCGTTATTACGACGGCCTAGAAAGGCGTGTTGAAATGGTTATACAAAACCGGGTTTGAAAAATCGTCATTAAGACGGCCTAGAAAGGCATGTTGAAATGGTTATACAAAACTGGGCTAAAAAATCGTCATTACGACGGCCTAGAAAGGCGTGTTGAAATGGTTATACAAAACCGGGTTAAAAAATCGTCATTACGACGGCCTAGAAAGGCGTGCAACGATCGGCGAAAGACCGAGGTTTGAAATGGCCATTATAACGGCGCAAAAAGGTGATTTGAAAGTTTGAAAATGACACGGAGGGACTTATGATCAAGTAGCACATAAGCACTCGCAGTTCATTATATTATGCATTATGCTGACACGGGTTTTGGCTTAAAAGGGTGGGTTACACACCAAGCAATCAAACCCCGATTTGCGAGAGGGATACCAATCCAAACAAAATGTGTAAGGAGGCTGCCCTAGCGTCGTGCTCGAAAGTGATGAAACCTCTTTGACGAAACAGAAATGTGTAACGTCAATGGTACGCTTGACTCAATCAGGATTCGAAACGCGGGGATGAGAAAACTCACGCCGCCAAGACGAGCCAATTGGTCGAAAAGGGTTAGGTTGTGGGCCCGGACAAGGAACCCGACCGTGACCGTAATATCAATTAATGCATTCCAACCAAGACCTCGTTCGAGTCTCACCATCTAGGGATCACAAAGACGTAAGTGTCCTAGTTATCCCCAGCGGAGTCGCCAATCTGTGGACATAGGCCACGTCTCGGTCTGTGGATTTGGGCCACCTACCGGTCCGCGGTCACGGGCCACCTGCCAGCCCACTTCGATCTGTGGACATGCAGCGGTCTTTTTGAAAGCCACGCTCGGCGGCGTAAAAATGCTTTCGACCAGATCGTTTTAGATCGGTCGGTTTCGTCTTGGTTAGGGTCTCGAAACGATTAGAGATGTTCGGAGTCGCCACCAAGCATTTGTGGGATGCCTGGAACCCGTTCGAATTCCACTTTATACCTCGGTCAAATCGAAGCACAAAGCAGCGTTTGACATAGGTACTAAAGATAAGGAAATCGTCCCTCTTTAGCATCCTATCTCTAGAATGACTCTCGTACGCCCTGGATAAGGTCGTCCACTATCCAAAGTTTCTGAGAAAGAGGTGAAGGTACGTATTGGGAAGCCCTTTAATCAGACACTCAATCCCACCCGCGTTTAGCGGCCTCTACTGATCGATCTTGGTTGGTTGAATGCAAAAGTTGATAAAACGGTTTAAATGCATGAATGCGCATCCAATAATTTAAACCTAACATGTGAGAGCTTTCTAAGTCGGTTGATTTAATCTATGTATCAAGTATAAGATGTCGAGTTGGATTAATGATTGATTTGCATGCAAGACGGAAATTAAACATCCATTTACCGTATTAGGTTTAGGGTGCATAACATGATCCATTTGTCTTAGTAAGCCATTTTGCAAATATGGTTTTGAACAGTCATCTGATCCGTCCTATATCCGGGTTAACCGGAGTCAGGATCGTCCTAGACTAATGCTGGAAGGAAACAGGCCTTGTACCAGACGGCTATATGAGGCGCGAGCCAGCCGGCGATACAAGGGGCCTCCCTCTGGTTTTGAAAATGAGAACGGGAGGGCCTGTTTAGGCGCGGGTTAGCCCACGGTTTATGTGCCGTGTTCTGACCTTTTGGAAAACGTTATAAAACGTGTTGAAAATGGGTATTTGAACCCGGTTTGATTTGAAGGGGTCGTTTAGACCGCATTTGTTGATTTGAAGAACTAGACTCGAATAATCGTCATTATTTTGACAATTTTCGGTGTCGGGTTCGATTTGACAAACTTGACATGAATAGTTTTGAAAACAAATATGGACTAATTATTTTAAGTCCATTTGAATGTTATTAGTCGATACTCATCATCGTACCCGGGTTAAAATCCGGCATGGTATGTTGAACCAAGGATGACTTTGTGTTGGTGACTAATATGTTTGTTTGAAAATGTAAAGAAATGAAATAAAAGGCTTTAAAATACCTTTTAAATGTCATTAACCAAATATTATCACCGAAACACGGATTTAACCGTCATGGTATGAGGAACCAAGGGTGAAAAATATTTTATGGTTAAAACAAGTGAAATAAAATAAAAAGGGTTCGAAAATACTTGAAATGGTGAAAACCGATTACAAATATGAAAAATGGATTAAGGGAAATGACGAGAACAAACACGGTTGATCTCTGGTCTGAACACCCCATTTAGGCGCGGGCTAGTTGGTGACCTAAGGGGCTTCTGCCTCAGACAAAAAATCAGTTTTGGCTCGTTTATTCCATGTTTTGGTTCATGTTATGCATGTTTTAGCATGTTATAGTCATGAAACAAATGAAAACATAATAAAATAGGATTTTTACACCCTCATACTTACATGTTTGGTTATGGCGAGTGACCGACGTAAGTGTAATAACTCGTTTGATCGGAAAACACTCGCGTAAGTCTCAAATGGGTGGCATTTGAGGGGTATTTATAGGAGAATGAGTGGTTGTGTGAGTTTTGAGCGACGTGGCCACCTGGGCTGCTCAAAGAGGCGCGAGCCACGTCGCGGTTCTTCGAGTTGTGTTGTCACTTTCACAACAAACGCAATCATGATTTGTTCTATCCTAGGTTTTGTAGTCACATGTTTGGTACTTCACCAACATGAATCCGGGAAAACTTAAGGTAGAAGGTTTGAAATGTTTGGTTTTTTGTGGTTGACTCGGTTTGACTCGTTGTTGGAGTCGGGATTTGAATTTTTGAGTCGGTTTTTGGTCCGGTGTCGGTTTTGACTCTAGTTAGTGTCATTGCGACCCCGTCGCCGTGCATTAAACACTCCAGGTATTTTTGAAATGTTTTGAAATGTTTTATTTTCGAAATCGTTTTAAGTTTTCCGACGTAAAGTTGTACACAAACTGTCGATCAAACGCCGCGATTCCAAAACATGTTGTAGTCCGATAATCATCGGGTGTTTGTTGGAGTCTCAGCAGATACTGGGTATCTACAGAGTCGTTACCAAGCCAAGCCAGGTGAGTGTCACTGGATAGCCGTAAAGAACATCCTTAAGTACTTGAGAAGAACTAAGGATTCGTTCTTAGTGTTTGGAGGAGAAACTGAGTTGCGTGTAAGAGGTTACACGGACGCTAGTTTCCAAATCGATCAGGATGGTTTGAAATCCCGATCCGGCTATGTCTTTATGTTGAATGAAGGAGCTGTTTGCTGGAAGTGCTTCAAGCAAAGCATCACTGCGGATTCTACAATAGAAGCTGAGTACCTGGCAGCGTCGGAAGCTGTTTGGATTCGGCAATTCATGGAAGGACTAGGAGTAGTCCCTACCGCCGAAGACCCTATCACTCTGTATTGTGATAATAGTGGGGCTATCTTTCAAGCTAAAGAGCCCAAATCTAGTAATAAATCCAGACACATAGAAAGGAAATATCATGTAATAAGAGATTACGTGGAAAGGAAGGAAATTGACATTTGTAAGGTTGGGACAGACGATAATGTTGTTGATCCTTTAACTAAGCCTTTATCAAAGGCTAAGCATGATGGTCATGTCGTCGCAATAGGATTGAGACGAGTACCAGATTTTCTTTAGATTATGGATATGTAATAATTGGATATTGTATCAGTTTTATATATATATCTATGATAATCACATTCATTGTTTAATTTTTCATTTATGAATTATTTATTTTAATAAGACTAAATTTCAATACTCTGTTTATCTGAATTGGTTGTATGACAACTTGAACCCTATTCAAGTGAACAAGATGAACTTTGTATTTTGTCCCTAGTCACTTAATGAGGTGACGTCTCGGAGTGACTAGATTGTAAGTCGATCGATGGTTGGTTCAATACCATAAGGTCATAGAGATGACTGGTCGATTACATAGGCAGACTGTATGACACTTTGCCGGACAATGATCATTTATAAAGTCCCTTAGTTCTATTACAGACACTTGGTCGTGGCAGGGACTTCTATGATATTCCTATGAGTCGATTCTTTTGACTGGAGACTATTATCTGAGTCAGTGCAGTTTCCAAGTGACCTAGGTTTTTGTCCTAGGTCGTGCCGTAAAAGGAGGCCAAAGGGTATCCACTAGGTCATGGTGATCTGCATTGAGCAAAGATAGATAGGGCATACAGGAATTGTCCACCCACGTTGGGTTTCCATATCTCAGGGCCACTCGAGGAGTTGTGACTGGAAATGCATGGCCACGCTTGGAAGTAATCTATGGTAGATTTTTCCGGTCTTGCAGTCACACTCCCGATCGAGAAAACCACTCACAATATGTTCATGTACAAGTGCAACCTGAAAGACACCTTGCATTGAGTGGGAGATTAAAACGGACAAGAGAATTGGTAACGCACACCTTGTATCGGACAAGTGGGAGATGGTTGGAGTTAGTGTCCTCCACAATAGTGCGTATAAATCTCATTACAGGAATATAATAGTGATACTTATATTTATGTAATCCATGTCAGTTGATTAACGTAAATCAATAACGGTTGGCTGACTATAGTTTGATGTTATTGTCGTATGACGGCGGTGATCAACTGATCCCTTTCGGTCACACTTAAAGGGACGAGCCCCAATACATATCTAGTTAATTGTATGTGATACAGTTTAATTAGTCCCTTGATAAATTGACTAAAAATTTAGTCGATTGATTTAGAGAGAATGAGTTAGGAACTCCTGCCGACGAAATTTATTATTCAATTATGCGATAATTAATTAATGAATTATGTGAGACGGGTTTTAGTTAATTAATTGTTAATTCACAAAATTTGTACTAATCGACTAATGTGATTAGTATTAGTACATAAAATATATGTGTATATGTACATGTATATTTACGGAGTGTTATTAGAGAAATTTAATCGGGAAGCATTTAAACATAAACGATGTTTAAGTGGATATTTACGCGTATTTGTACGACAAATATAAGAATCAAAATGGACCCAAAATGGGACATAGTGAACCATGTAAATGGTGTAATATTGTGTTCTTTTGACATAATCATTACAGTTGAAGAAGCATGCTTTTGTTCTTTTCAAGGAATGCTCTTCCCTAAGACATTTCTCTAATTTATGCATGAGTTAATTGGTTGTATTAAAATAAACCATAAACACTCCCATCTCTCCTCACCAAAACCGGCCACCCCCTCCTTTATGAGTAATTGTTACTCATTTTATTTTCACAACTTTTTCATGTGGAAAAACAATTAGTTTCTCTCTCTAAAATCATAATAATATTACTAAGATCTTAGCAATCAAAAATTAATATTTACTAAGGGTTAGTAATATTCAACATAATATTCAAGGGTGTCCTAATATATATCTAGTTAGTATATACTAGGATTTGGGTCACTTGTTCTTGGGTGCATTCCGATTTAAGATCTTCAATTTTGGGGATTCGGTTTCTTGGAGGATCACCATATTTTGTAAGCTCAAGAACAGCCCATTTTACCTATACCCAATGTAAAGAAACTTGTTATCCTTATACTTTTTATTAAAATACTTTTATATTTTATGCATGTTACATAGATCTAAAATATAAACTAAATTAATGAATTTGGTTAATCTAATTAGAGAAGTCTAATTAGGGTCTATGTACTTTCATTGCACGCCCTCAATCTTGAAACCAATTCTCGGACCCAAGGTGATACCCGTCGTTTAGTACCAAAAATAAATACCTAAAACAACTAACAGAAGCTAGTGGAAGTAGGGTCGATCTCCACAGGGAGGCTATTATATCTATCTGCTAATCTAAGTCTGTCGAGGTAACAATTGGGGGTTTTAAATTGATTTCTAACAAACTAACAGAGATTAAGGCAAGAGAAAAGAGCAAATAGAATAAAGAGAATTAAAGGTGTGATCAAATAAAGAGAAGTATGCTAGGAAGTCGGTTCACCATGGCAATTAATCAACTCAATCATAAATAGTTCAGACGATCTAATGTGAGAAGGGTAAGGGAAAGGTCCTTCCGGTCCACTATCCATCCTAGAATACAACTAACTTAATTTTCATCCTCATTAGTGTGGTCTACTGTTCATAACAGGTCTGTTCATTCCAATCTTCCGATCTAGGACTGAATTTAACAGATTTAACTAGTTTAGAAGCGTGCGCTCAACTAAACGATTACAATTATATTGTCATAAAACAGTTCTCACAATTCAATCATCTAACCTATTCACAACATCGTTAACTCACTACCATGGCTCCCCTAATCCTAACATTGAAAGATTTAGCTACTCATGCTATTGATGAAACAAATATTTTTAATGAATAAACTAGAGAGAAACATAATAGATGAGCAATAAAGACGAATCATAAACTAATAATAATAATATTTAAACATAAATTAAGAAACAAATATTAAGAGTAAACAAAGAAGAATTAAATTAAGAGTAAAGAGTTAAGAAAGATTACAAATTGAGATACGGAATTAAGAGCAAAAGCAACGTGCAAAAGAGAAAGCAATAGTCTGCTTAAGAGAGTAATTAAGAGAATAAAAGAGTCTAAAGTCATGTTCTTAACCTAATGACGTCTTCACCTTATATAGGGAAGCGTTTTTATTAACTAAACTAAGATAATCACGGAATAAAATCCCGTATTAAGTAGCAAACCTCTCGATCGAGGCATTTCATTCCTCTCGATCGAGCATGTCTTCAGCAAATCCTCTCGATCGAACAAAAACAGCAGTCGATCGAGGACCTTCAATTCAGCCTACTTCGATCGAGCTCAGCAGGGACTCGATCGAACACCAGCAACCGTCAAAACCACTCGATCGAACAAGAGAGCTCTCGATCGAGTGCCCAACCCCTGAAAACACCTTGATCTTCATTTGGTCAGCTTCCAAGTACCCCTTTACGCTTCCCGAGGCACAACACTTTCACTCTAAATCCTCCATCTCCATAAATGCGTGCTAAGAGGATTGAACAAGGCACGATTCTACTACTTTCAGGTCCGTTCCTGCAAATGAGATTAAACAAACCAAAGTAGCCTATTCGGGGCATTTTGCAATACAAAACTATGAAAACGATATAGAAATACGTGCAATAAGAGGTTAAAAAGACTATATAAATTGCACGTATCACAAGGCGGGGGAGACGGACTCGGTTGTAGATGCATTGGTGTCATTCATTCCATTCTTGACGTGGCATTTCTCTTTTCCTTTGTCATCATCCACAAGCCATACTCGGTTTTTATTTTTGTCATCTTCTTGCACATGAATTCCTTGGCATAGGATATGCCCCAATGTTTCCGAAGCAAACGTGTCTTTAACCACTTCCCTCTTATAAGCACTTGGTAACTTAAACTCAACTTTCTCATTTCCGATTTCAAATAACAAACTTCCCCTTTAAACATAAACGATAACACCCCCCCCCCCCCCCCCCCGCCAAAAATGGCCTGCCAAGGATGATATGGGAGTGTTTACCCATAGGGATGTCCATCACCACGAAATCCGCGGGAATGGAGAGCTTGCCGACTTTTACCATGATATCCTTGAGAATCCCAATTGGCGGTTTGATTGTTCTGTCGGCTAGCTTGATTTTAATGGAAGTGCGTGTCAAGTTTGTAACATCTAACTTCTTCACAATCGTAAGAGGTATCACGCTAACACTTGCTCCCAAATCACACAAAGCACGGTCCACTTTTTGCTTGCCAACGGTGCATGGAATTGAGAAACTTCCCGGGTCATCAAGTTTGACGGGAACCTCATTTGTTATGACCGAGTTACATTCCTCCCTTGAAGCAACAAGCTCATGGTCATCTTTACTTCATTTTCTTGCAACAACTTTCGCTAGGAAATCGGAGTAAAGAGGCATATCTTCCGGTGATGGAAAGGTGGCTTCCATCTTCTTTATTAAGTTCATGAACTTCTCATATCTTGAGTCGTCTTTGGCCTCTTCTTGCTCGGCCGAAGGGTCATCTTCCACCATTATCATTTTCACTTCTTCCGAATCAAATTTCGTCTCTTTCCCCTCAATTGGTGCTTCCAATATCTCTTCAAGGACAAACTCATCTTCAATTTCACAACCTCTTCCTTTCTCAAACTCGGTAGTGGTTGAACCAAATGTGTCATCACTCTTTTCACTTGTCACAAAAGGTATTGGTATTGAACTCTCACCTATATTAGGTGATACATGAGTTTCTTGCACCTCAATTGCATTCTCATCTTTAACTTTTGCAAGGTCTCTTGATGATTGCCCTGCCCTAAGAAACCTCCTGGAGGTCTTATGGGGTCGGCTAATACTTGGGAAGCCATTCGAGCCTCCATGTCCTTCTTGAAGTTGTTCATTTCTTGATGGTGTGATATTTGCATATTCTTCACCACTTTCATCAAGTCACTAAGTTTAGATTCCATGGTCGGCTCTTGAAATGGTTGGTTCGCCAAAGGTAGAGGGAACCCACAGTTGGATCGGTTGTTGGGGCCTTGATTATTGTTGTTGTGGCCCCCTTGATAAGTTTCTCTAGGCCCTTGGCTATATCCTTGCTGTTAAAATCCATAACCAAACCCGTGGCCAAACCCTTGATTAGCTTGATTTCCTTGGTTTCCTTGGTAGAAGCTTTGATTACTTGGTTACCTCCAGAATCTTGGTACCCTTGAGGTTGGTTTCCAAAATTTCGGTTTTGGTTGTTGTTTGACCATTGGTTTTCATTCCCGAAGTTGCTCTTTTGATTTTGGTTTCCACCCCTAGTTTGAGAAAACCCAGGTGGGTTAGTGTTTTGCGGTTGAATGTGTTGCGGATTTTGCACATTCGTGCTCTTATAGCTCAAGAGTGGACTTGATACAAAATAAAACTAGAAATAAGAATAGATTTTATTAGTTGTTAGATCTTATTGATTAAGTTTAGTATTTTATTTGTCATATATTTCTTTAATGCAATAACCAATCCTGCTGACATGACATCTCACATTTTAATATTAGTCGGACGTGTCTCAAACAATAGTAGTCAATCATTGCTTTGTCTCAAACAATAGTAGTCAATCAATCAATACTATATATTAAATCCAGAAACTAATGGACTTCAAGTTAATTAAAGAAAGCTATGCAAATTAATTATACTATATAGTTTTAAATCACTAGCACCGTGTGATGGACCCGATTCAGGGATCTCAATGCAAATATTATATAGTTTGGGTTAAAATTAAAATATACAGAAGCTTGGTAATTTTCCTAAACATGAATTATTTATAACCAACTTATTATATTTTTGTATGTTAATTTCCTTAAAATAAAATAATTAATTAAGATGGTCAATTTTCTTAAAATAAAACAATTAATTAAGATGGTCAATTTCAAGGAGACTAAAAGAAAGAAGATGCTTGGTAATTTTCCTAAATATTTTATAGAACACTAGAAGATGGTCAATTTCCTTAAAATAAAATAATTAATTAGTATAAACATTCACACTTATGGTATTAATTATTATCATCATAAAATTATATATTAAATTTAAAATCTATGCAATTTTATTAAACTTTATAGTTTATTAGATGTATAGAGATGTTAATTATTTAACATACAAAAATATAATAAGTAGGTTATAAATAATTCAAGTTAGATTCCATAATATATAGGCCCTGTTTGGTAAACAGCGGATTAATATTAGCAGAAGCAGATTTAGAAAGCAGATTTGACTAGCATAATGATTTAGCGGGTTTGACTAGCAGATTTATTTAGCAGAATTATTTTAGCGGCGTTTGGTAATTGACAGTTTTAGATTAGCAGATTGTTTAGATTGTTTGTAAAATGACAAATAAGGATATGAATAAATTATTTATTAAATATAAAAGGAAGGTTAATATTTTTTAAGGGGGTAAATAAGACAATATTTTTTCTTTCTAATCCACTAACATAATATGCTAGTAGGAGCAGCATATTGCAAAATAGCATATTGGACCCCAATATGCTATTTCAATATGCCATTAACCAAACGCTCTAAATAGCATATTCGTAAGTCAAACATGCTAAATCTCTCCAATATGCTGAAATTTGGCCAATATGCCATTTACCAAACAGAGCCATAATATTGCATAATTCTTTCGATTTGATTTAATGCATATATGTAATAAATTTATATAACTATATAATCCTCTTAAAATTGTATGCCTAAGTAGTAAAAGTAATTTCGTCCGTAAAAAAAGAATTGTAGTAACATTGGATATAGTTATATGATAGTAATCACTCATTTGAATAGTAAAAGTAACAATATTATCAGCGAGATTAGTGAAAATGGTAGAAACAACAACGGGAGTAGTGAAATAATCAATATTAATGTGGCAATAGTGAAAGTAACAATAATTATGGTGGGAGTAGTGAAATTATCAATATTAATGCGGCAGTAGTGATAGTAACAATAATTACGGCGGGAGTAGTGAAAGTAACAATGATTACGGGCAAGTACCGAAATGTTATTACTATTGTTTCATTAATAAGAGTAAAATATTAATAGCGGGGTAGTGAATTTGTCTCAAATTTTATTTCATCATAATTTTAGGATATGTCATAGAAAAATATATTAATGATAAATTTATGGGTTATGCAACTTTAAGTAATTTTATTTAATAAAAAAAAATAATGGTAAGTAGAGGTAGCTCGGGTGAAGCCGGGCACCAATACTAGTACTATATATTAAATCCAGAAACCAAGGGACTTCAATGTAATTAAAGAAAGTTATACAAATTAATTATACTATATAATTTTAAATCAATAACATCATGTGATGGACCCGATTAAGGGATCTCAATGCAAATATTATATAGTTTGGGTTGAAATTAAATTATATAGAAGCTTGGTAATTTTCCTAAATATTTGTAAGAGACTAAAACATAGTCAATTTCCTTAAAATAAAATAATTAATTAAGATGGTCAATTTCCTTAAAATAAAATAATTAATTAAGATGGTCAATTTCAAGGAGACTAGAAGAAAGAAGATGCTTGGTAATTTTCCTAAATATTTATAGAAGACTAGAAGATGATCAATTTCCTTAAAATAAAAATAATTAATTAGTATAAACATGCACACTTATGGTATTAATTATTATCATCATAAAATTATATATTAAATTTATAATCTATGGAATTTTATTAAACTTTATAGTTTATTAGATGTATAGCGATGTTAATTATTTAACATACAAAAATATAATAAGTAGGTTATAAATAATTCAAGTTAAATTCCATAATATATTATATTACATAATTCTTTTGATTTGATTTAATGCATATATGTAATATATTTATATAAATATATAATCCTCTTAAAATTGTATGCCTAAGTAGTAAAAGTAATTTCGTCAGTAAAAAAAGAATTGTAGTAACATTGGATATAGTTATATGATAGTAATCACTCATTTGAATAGTAAAAGTAACAATATTATCAGCGAGATTAGTGAAAATGGTAGAAACAACAACGGGAGTAGTGAAATAATCAATATTAATGCGGTAATAGTGAAAGTAACAATAATTATGGCAGGAGTAGTGAAATTATCAATATTAATGCGGCAGTAGTGATAGTAACAATAATTACGGCGGGAGTAGTGAAAGTAACAATGATTACGGGCAAGTACCGAAATGTTATTACTATTGTTTCATTAATAAGAGTAAAATATTTATAGCGGGGTAGTGAATTTGTCTCAAATTTTATTTCATCATAATTTTAGGATATGTCATAGAAAAATATATTAATGATAAATTTATGGGTTATGCAACTTTAAGTAATTTTATTTAATGAAAAAAAATTAATGGTAAGTAGAGGTAGCCCGGGCGAAGTCGGGCACCAATACTAGTTATTAACGAAAGTTGTGATTTTATGCGAGAGATTTTAAATAAAATTAAATAACAAACAGAGCATGTTATAACTATTGATTAGAATAAACGGATTAATTTATTACTACCATATACCAAAATTTAATTATAACTAAATCAATTAATTAAGTGAGATTTAAATAGGACCCTCGGATATACGCGATAGCTTGCAAACCGCGTATACCAGACAAGCCACTCGAGAGTGAAAGACTCAAAGTCAAGAAAGCACAGGCCCATGCCGTAAACACTCCACAAAATTGTTATGGGGGAGGCTTGAATTTAAGCCCCTTTAGAATAATTTCACTCACGTTTTAACCGTTAAACTCCACCAAGTCACACTCAAAAGTTATCCTACTCTTTTTCCTAAAAAAAACGTATACAAAAACATCAAGCCCTCTTCTTTAACAAAAATGTGTCTTACCTGGTGTCAACACATTCAAAGCTTCAAGGACTCTAGCATGTGAAAACTAAAAACAAAAAGATAATCCGATCAAAAGCCAAATATGAGCATGGCTATCTTACTTAGAATTCTTCACACGATTCTTATAAAGAATTCTTACAAAATGATAATGCGAGACACTAAAAATGACCGGCGTGATTCTTATCTAAAGTATGTAAGACTTAATAAACAACACAATAGAAGTAAATAGAAAAATGAATATTAAAAGTAACAACTTAATTACATAATAATTCTAACATAGTTTATAATTTACATAGTTTAAGCTAGGCAACTCAAATACATTACTTACAATGAAAGAAAACGTATTAGTAACATAGTCTTCCTCAAAAAGGTATAAGGGGTAAACTACATAATAATTACCCTCCACCGGTGTCTCATTTTCACGTCGAGTCCAGTTAATTTGGGTTCAGGTTATTTTCTAGTTTGTTATTATTGATTTATTTGACGAAATGGTAAGTGGGCAACAACAAATATTCGGGTCGGCGGTTATAGTTATATTAGGTTGGGTCAATTTAGGTTACGAGTCAAGCTCGGATCCCCAGTTCAAGTACCAAGTCATATGGGTCAGATTACCCATGGCTGGTCCATCGATCCATGTCACTTTGCCAGGTATAACTATGACTCATTTTGAAATTAGTTAATTTTGCAAGAATTGTTTCAGGACAATTTAGTTTTAAACTAATAAAAATTCGTTTCAATTTGAAAAAAATTCGGATTTTCATTTGTATAAATGTGCCGCACAAACGCCATTATAAATATAGAGTATTTTGTATCTACATAAGACATGACCCGGGCAACGCCCGGGCTTGAAATCTAGTTAAGGTTTAATTAGGAAAAGATTAAAACTTGGATTAAGGAAACTTGCATAAAATTAGAAAGTTTTCAGATCCAGGGTAATGTGTGACGGTGAGATTGTCGTCGTGTCTCCCAATCAAACACATTTATATTCTCAACAAACAACTAGTTAGTGGTTAAGTCGAGGTCGATCCATGGGACGGTGTGCTTTGGGTTCTAAGTATATCTATCTCAATTTATGCTAGTGTCACAATTGATTTGGGTTTGTAGTTGGTGAGTCTAAACAAATGCAAGCAATGAAGTAAAACAAACAATAAATTAAGAGATGTAAACAATTGGCTAAAAGTGCTAGGATATCATGGGTTCATAGGGGATTTATGGGAGTTGATCATACAAACATATTATCAAGTTATAAGCACGCAATTATTGTTGTGATGGGATCGAGTTAGTGTATATCTTACAATCCCTAGGAAGATTTAGGTCCCGGAGCCGAATTGATTAGATTGTACAACACCTACAAGTCGACTTAGTCTCCTCCTATTCAACTCTATGCATGGTCTAATGAGCCTCGAATAGGTTTATGTCTTACAAGCCTCATTGAAAACATAAGTGATGGGTAAAAAATGCAAGGATTCATAGGCTCGCATTTCATCAAACATAACATGTGCATAAGTTGGAATCACAACAAGCAAGTAAACAAATTATGTGAACATATTAGATTAAGCATGAATCATTCCCCATGTTGGTTTCCCCTAATTACCCATTAATCCTAGCCAAAGAACTACTCACTCATTATCAAGTTCAACATGTTAATAAGGTTGTCAATCATACTAACAAAGCAAAACATGATGAATAAATGATGTGATTAACAATAATTAAACAAGAGTAAAAGAGATTATACCTATGAAGAAGATTCCAAATAATAAAGCAAAGAATAAAAGAAGAGGACTTGATTGATTGATGAAGAGTTGTCAATTCTCCAATAATAACCCAATAATCTTCAATTACCCAATAATAAACTTGAATTACTCAATAATAAAGTTGAACAATAATTAAGGAAAGATTAATGTGTGATTTGTGGAAAGATTAAAGAGTAATCTATTCTAATCTACTCCTAATGAAAGATTAATCTAATCTAAGAAAGCTTGATTTAATCTAAGGAAACTTGGTCAAGAAGGCTTGCTAATCTAAGTAGTACAATGGGGTATTTATACTAAAGATTAGGTACAAGAATTAGGGTTACTTAGGGCTTAAATGACTATTAAGATCCTTAAGAAAAGTTGAGGAAGTGCTCCTCTCCAAGGAGATGCTCATCTCCGTTTTGGTAGTCTTCATGGAGTACGCTCGTCCCGAGCGTCTTGGCTGAGGGACGGTTGGTTCTGGAGAAGAATCCGAGCGGATTGTGGTCGGGACGCTCGGATCATCAGGCCTCAAGTCGAGCGTCTTGGCATCGGAACGCTCGGATAATAGGAAGGGAAGACGAGCGTCTTGGGTCTGGGGACGAGCGTCTTGGGTCTGGGGACGAGCGTCTTGCGTCTCGGGACGCGCGGATTGGCGGACAGCTTGTCTATTTGAGCTCGGATCGTAAAACGGACGTCAATTCCTCATCCGGACTCCTATTGGAGTGATTCAAAAGCCTAGATCACTTGATTTTTTGATGCCGTTTAATCTAGCATACTTTCAGAGCTAAAGGAGCAACTCTTGGTTTAGGTTCCGAGCAATTCCTTCTTGCAATGGCTTCCTTGCTTTTCCTCCTCTTGCATACCCCTTATTATTGTGTTGTTGGCTCTCGTTCTAGCCTCCTCTTCATACTAGTCCATCCAATATCGTCAAAAAGCTTCCAAATATGCACGGAAGAGGGGGAAATTCCGCCTCATTTATCTCCTTTTCTACAAAACATATGAAATGCACTAGAAAAGCAAATAGCGGAAGGTTGAATTATGATAAGCATGAAGGGCACGTTATTTCCATGGGAATTAAACGTGTTCCTGAGTTCTAGTAGTTGATTATGAATTCGATACATTATCTTTTTCATATACTATTTATAACTTCATCGTTTTATTATAATATTTTGTTTTTCATGTGGATTGTACTGACAACATTGAACGCCACAAAGTGAACTGAATTACATTATATTTGCTTTGGTCCGTAATCGCCTTAATGAGCTGATAACTCTGGCTATTATATTGTGCAGTCGATTGATGGTGGGTTCAACGAGCCATAAGTCAATCAGTTGGCTGATCGATCACAAATACGGGTTATAACGATACCTCGTAGGACAATTATTTTTGTGACAACGTAATGGAGTCCTAAATGTTTAAAAACATTCGGTGACAGGTCGTGGATTGGACGTCCATTGTGTTCCTAGAGTCGATTCTTTTGACTATCGACTGTCTCTTGATATTAAGGCAGTTTTGGGTGACTTTGGTTTCTTTCTCATGATCTGTTGTAACAGGAGACTAAGTAGATTTTTTCTGGGTCATTTCATACTGTGCTTACATCTGCAGGATTCGAGTTGAAGAAAATATCCAACCTTTATCAGGTATAGTTATTTCTCAGGGCCACTCGAGGAGTTGTAACTGAAATGCATGGCCATGCTCGAATGATGATTCGTTTATCAGTTAAGTTACTCTCTAGTCGGGGAAACCACTTTTGATATTGATCACTTGTAAAATACGACCTTTGTGAATACAGATTTTGCAAATTGTTTTACATTGAGTGGGAGAAATTTTAGGATATGAGAATCGGTTATCGCACATACACTTGTGAGGACAAGTGGGAGTTTGTTGGAACTTGTGTCCTCCACAAATTAGTGTGATAACATTTAAAAATCTCTTATAGGTTCACAAGGGTATACTTCGTATTTTATCAGTTGATTAACGATTACCTAATAACGGTTGGCTTGCTAGAAAGTTTAACGTTATTATCATACTGATGGCGGTGATCAACTGGTCCCTAAAAGTCACACCTAAAGGATGTGTTTGAGAGATGTGATTATGGAGATGTAATCACATTGATGCCTTATATGACTAAAAGGTTAGTCCATGTATTTGACTAAACAGTTAGTCAATGTGTTGATGAGACGATTATTTAATCTAATTAAATAATATTAGCTGAGACGAATTAATCACAATTAAGTAAATTGAATATAAACTGTTATATTTAATTAATGTATATAATGTTAGCTTAAACGAATTAAGATGTTAATTCGTAATTAAATGTAATCAGTTATATTTAATTAGCAAATTATAAATATGCGATATTTATAGTTAATGTATATATTATACAATATTGTCATAATAAATGTTGACAGACTGGTATTGATAAATCGACTGCAAACTGTTATAAGTGGACTTATGCATGTCGATATATAGACAATTGGATAAATATACACATTATATATAATTTGAGAATAACCGAAAATAAGAGGATTTTATCCTTATTTTTGGTTGTTACTTGAACCGAAAAAAAGGAAAGAAAAATAAAACCCTAATACTCTCTATCTTACACGTTTGTAAGAGGGAGGAGGGGACTCATTTTTCTAACCAAATTTTGACCTAGCACACTCTCATCTAATCATTCACACAAACCCTAAAAAAAAATTAATCATCTAATTTTTGGGGATCTATTCTAGCAAGAACAAAGGCATATCTCATATCATCTTAGGTGCAACTGATAGGTGAATATCATTGCGATATTGTTCTTAATTAGGCCGATTTTGCTAGGACCGAAGGTTGATTTCATAATCTCTCTATTTTGTTTATGCAAATTTCTTTTATGACTAGTTTTCATATCTATAATTTCGTTATAATCCTTATAATGTTAATGGAAGTATACCGATATTTCCTACAAGTGGTATCAGAGCCAAGGCCACGAAATTATTTTTATGATTTTCATAAATGATGTAAACAAAAAAAAGGAGGTTTCCGAAAAAAATTAGGGTTTCGGCCTATAAAAATTTTTTTTTTGCCGATTTGAAATTTTTTTCCCAGCCGAGATGTTTTCGTTTTTTTTGTTGTTTTGATTTCCATTTTGATTTGTTCATATTGTTGTTTTAATCAGTTAAGATGATAATATGATAATTTGTAGATGTTTTGATTTAATGATGATTAAATTAAAATGTAAATGGAATCGTGTTTGTTGATGTTAAATTGTTTTGCTATATAGTTTTTGGCATATAAGTTAATTTAACAAATGTTCAAATCAATTGTGATAATCGGTTTAATCATGATTTAGATATTCATTTTAATAGGTTAAATTGAATAATCTAGTTTGAATATATGTTTAAATTACAAGTTGTTTATGCCAAATCTTGTTCTTATAGCAACATTAAACAATTTGTTCATCTTAATTTAATTTTTTTTTTTGATAAAAGGGGGCTGTTTTTATTCCAGCCGTGAGCTTAAGAAAAAAAAAACTGTTTTTGTTTCGATTTTTGCTGAATTGCCGAGGCATAGGGAAAAAATATGGACTGTTTTTGTTTTAGGGCAAAATGCCGAGTAAAAATAAAAAAAATAAAAAAATTTCTTGTTTTTCCTGGAATTCCGAAACCAAAGAAAAAAAAGAGGATTTTTTTGTTTTATTTTGGCCAATATTGATTATACATTAAATTATTAATGTATGATTAATTGTTGTGAAGAAGTTCACAATTTTAGATACCTAATTATTTTAAAGAAGTTTAAAATAATGTTGAATTAAATTCATATTACAAGATTAATGTGAATTAAGATTGAAATTAATGTGAGTAATTGAGCAATTGTCACTTAATTTGATCATTTAAATAGGTGGTTTGGGAAATTAATCTACATAATTAAGGAATTATGTCTTGCATGTTTAATTTTTTTTAGTTGATGCATTTTTTTGTTGAATGAATCGTTGAATGGATTTATTTACGTATTTTTTGCAATCGGTTGTAATTTGTAATACCTATTGTGGCCTTAGTTAAATTATGTTTTCGTAATGATGGAAACATAATTTTTAATGTAATTTGAGATCTCGTATCTCCGTTTGGTTTTCTTTATTTATTACGGTTTTGAAATTAGAATGTAAATAGGTTTATTATGTAATTTTAAATTGTAATTTTTGAGAAGACTAAAGATGGAGATTGGATTGCTCACTCCCGCTACATGGATCAAGATGGAACATCAAGACAAGCTTCTCGTGTCCAAGGATGGATTTCAAAGTTGTATTTATGTTCATTTTGGTAGATAGGCCACACTAGGACTTTATTTTTGTTTTACGTTTTACCGTTCTTATTGCTTTTCATTCACATGCTAGTTAGTGCATCATTTTCCGCCTAATCCAAACCACCTACTAAAATGCATGAAAATTGACTCATATAGATTGTATGTTAGTTTTCATAGACATACAGATGTCACACAGTTTAAGCCATCACCTTAGTTTATTCATTCACGCATGCTAGATATTAGTTCACTTAAAATGAATTAAAATAAAGTTGATGGGATCTTCCTCTAAAACGGAAATTGAGACTAGTCTTTATAAGGGCAAACGACTATGAATCCCTTCTTCGTCGGTAGGCATAATATGACCCCTTCTACGTTGGGTAAGTAGTTTGTGTTGACTTAGTTTATCTCAACATTATAGTCCGAAGAGTTTCTCGTGATTATGATGGACTAAAGATAGAATTTACAGAAATTTATCGACCAAGAATTCTAACAGTAGAATTAGCCAAAAGGTTGGCTTATCAATTTACAGATAATTGAGTCTTGGGATCATTTATATAATTCTTGAGGGAGGTCAATTGTATAAATGCTTGAGTCTTCGCTTATAACAGTTTTGCATTAAGACTTAAAATCATAACGATGCATATGCTTATTATTTTTATTCTTCTTTTCGCAGTGTAGAATACGTTATTTTGATAATACTGTTACAACAAATGGCTGGAAATAACGAAATCCCAATGCCAAGTGCTACACTTGGACGCGAGTCCTGGCTTAAAGTTTTCATGGACAACATGAATCAGTTCACACGACTGAAGAATGATGGGTCCAACTTTGCGGACTGGGAGGCAGCACTACGGAATGCTGCCATTGCTGACGGTAAGCTCAGGTACTTAACTGAGCCAATACCAATAAACCCAGGCCCCAATGCAGGAGTTAACGAGTCACTTGCTTATAGTGATTTCGTCATAGAAGCGGGTGCGATAAAGAATGTACTCATCTTTGCAATGGAAACCAATTTGCAGAGACGCTTCATTGCCCAAGGTGCAAACAAGATTTTCACCACGCTCACTAACGAGTTCTTAAAAGCACCGAGAATCGTTACTTATGAGCATACCTGTCGCTTCTATGGACATGGGCTCACCTGCGTATGCCCAGCCGATCTGTGGACAATGGCAGCGGTCTTTTTGAAAGCCACGCTCGGCGGCGTAAAGGTGCTTTCGACCGGATCGTTTTAGATCGGTCGGTTTCGTCTCGGTAAGGGTCTCGAAACGATTAGAGATGTTCGGAGTCGCCACCAAGCATTTGTGGGATGCCTGGAACCCGTTCGAATTCCACTTTATACCTCGGTCAAATCGAAGCACAAAGCAGCGTTTGACATAGGTACTAAAGATAAGGAAATCGTCCCTCTTTAGCATCCTATCTCTAGAATGACTCTCGTACGCCCTGGATAAGGTCGTCCACTATCCAAAGTTTCTGAGTAAGAGGTGAAGGTACGTATTGGGAAGCCCTTTAATCAGACACCCAATCCCGCCCGCGTTTAGCGGCCTCTACTGATCGATCTTGGTTGGTTGAATGCAAAAGTTGATAAAACGGTTTAACTGCATGAATGCGCATCCAATGATTTAAACCTAACATGTGAGAGCTTTCTAAGTCAGTTGATTTAATCCAAGTATCAAGTATAAGATGTCGAGTTGGATTAATGGTTGATTTGCATGCAAGACGGAAATTAAACATCCATTTACCGTATTAGGTTTAGGGTGCATAACATGATCCATTTGTCTTAATAAGGCATTTGGCAAATATAGTTTGAATAGTCATCTGATCCATCCTATATCCGGGTTAACCGGAGTCGGGATCGTCCTAGACTAATGCTGGAAGGGAACAGGCCCTGTACCAGACGGCTATAAGAGGCGCGAGCCAGCCGGCGGTGTAAGGGGCCTCCCTCTGGTTTTGAAAATGAGAAGAAAAAGGCCTGCTTGAGGCGCGGGTTAGCCAACGGCTGTATCCCGTGTTCTGACTGTTTAGAAAACGTTATGAAACGTATTGAAAATGGGTATTTGAACCCGGTTTGATTTTGAAAGGGTCGTTTAGACCGCATTTGTTGATTTGAAGGACTAGACTCGAATAATCATCATTATTTGATAATATTCGGTGTCGGGTCCGATTTGACAAGCTTGACATGAATAGTTTTGAAAATGATTATGGACTAATTGTTTTAAGTCCATTTTGAATGTAATTAGTCGGTACTCATCATCGTACCCGGGTTAAAATCCAGCATGGTATATAGAACCAAGGATGATTTCGTGTTGGTGACTAATATGTTTGTTTTGAAAATGTAAAGAAATGAAATAAAAGGCTTTAAAATACCTCTTAAATGTCATTAACCAAATATTATCACCGAAACACGGATTTAACCGTCATGGTATGAAGAACCAAGGATGATTAATGCTTTATGGTTAAACATGTGAAATGAAACAAAAGGGTTTCGAAAATACTTGAAATGGTAAAAACCGATTACAAATATGAAAATGGATTAAGGGAAATGACGAGAACAAACACGGTTGATCTCTCGGTCCGGCACCCCATTTAGGCGCGAGCCTGTTGGCGACCTAAGGGGCTTCGCCTCGGACCAAAAATCGATTTTGCTCGTTTATTCCATGTTTTGGTTCATGTTATGCATGTTTTAGCATGTTAAAGTCATGAAACAAATGAAAACATAACAAAAGAGGATTTTTACACCCTCATACTTACATGTTTGGTTATGGCGAGTGACCGACGTAAGTGTAACAACTTGTTTGATCGGAAAAAACTCGGTTTAAAACCGTTTTGGTAAGTAAAAGAATGTTTTAAAAGTTTAGTGATGGTGTAGTGGTCAAAGTGGTCGGACAAGTGATTTAATGCACGATGACGATACCAAACAATGTGTAAGGCTCGTGTTCACGATCGGTAGGTCGTAAACACGCGTCGGATTGTGACTTTAGAAGTCGAGTCGAGAATTTTAAGGGAGAAAAGAGGGGGCGGACACTCGCGTAAGTCTCAAATGGGTGGCATTTGAGGGGTATTTATAGGAGAATGAGTGGTTGTGTGAGTTTTGAGCGACGTGGCCACTGGGTCGCTCAAAGAGGCGCGAGCCAAATCGCGGCACTTCGAGTTGTGTTGTCACTATCACAACAAACGCAATCATGATTTGTTCTATCCTAGGTTTTGTAGTCACATGTTTGGTACTTGACCAACATGAATCCGGGAAAACTTAGCATAGAAGGTTTGAGATATTTTGGTTTTTGTGTTTGACTCGGTTTGACTCGTTGTTGGAGTCGGGATTTGAATTTTCGAGTCGGTTTTTGGTCCGGTGTCGGTTTTGACTCTAGTTAGTGTCATCGCGACCCCGTCGTCGTGAATTAAACACTCCAGGTATTTTTGAAATGTTTTGTTTTCGAAATCGTTTTAAGTTTTCCGACGTAAAGTTGTACACAAACTGTCGATCAAACGCTGCGATCCCAAAACATGTTGTAGTCCGATAATCATCGGGTGTTTGTTGGAGTCTCAGCAGATACTGGGTATCTACAGAGCCCCCACTTTGACTGAGGCTTGGACAGGGCGAAAGTCAAAGTAGAGTCCCCAGGTCAATCGAAGATTACAACCTGAAGACCCAAGCGACGTCGAGGCGGCTCGAAAGGATTCGGGTCAAGGACCTGCCATCGGGAAGGGCGACGCCAAGGCGACTCGAGGGTACGAGTCAAGGACCTGTCGTCGGGAACAGTTCAGAGTCTGTCGACTGTCCGTGCGGGTCGTTTAAAGTCCATTAGACTACGTACGAAGGCTCGCCAGCCATAAGAAGGAGTCATACCTGAGGCATCTTCGGATATGTCCTTGCATGGTTGCGGATAAATGCTCGCCAGCTGTGGTGCGTATGTGAGGAGGGCTCGCCAGCCGCGGTGCGTTGTAAGGCTCGCTAGCCGCGGTGCGTATGTGAGGAGGGCTCGCCAGCCGCGGCGCGTTGTAAGGCTCGCCAGCCATGGTGCGTTGTAAGGCTCGCCAGCCGCGGTGCGTTTTAAGGCTCGCCAGCCACGGTGCGTATGTGAGGAGGGCTCGCCAACCGCGGCGCGTTGTAAGGCTCGCCAGCCATGGTGCATTGTAAGGCTCGCCAGCCGCGGTGCGTATGTGAGGAGGGCTCGCCACCCGCGGCGCGTTGTAAGGCTCGCCAGCCATGGTGCGTATGTGAGGAGGGCTCGCCAGCCGCAGCGCGTTGTAAGGCTCGCCAGCCATGGTGCGTTGTAAGGCTCGCCAGCCGCGGTGCGTATGTGAGGAGGGCTCGCCAGCCGCGGCGCGTTGTAAGGCTCGCCAGCCACGATGAGGAAATGTACCCGAGGCATCTTCGGGATGTGTCCTTGAAAAGGTAAGGAAATGTACCCGAGGCATCTTCGGGATGTATCCTTGAAGAGGTTGCGGACAAAGGCTCGCCAGCCACGGTATGGTCGGTTAATGGACCATGGGAATAGCCGCGTCGAGTGGGCTTGTTTTGAAAGTAGCGAACTCATGATGTCGCTGTGGAAATAGTGAGTATGGATTCTCACCATTACTGTTTTTTGGAATGAGCGGGTTCCGCGAGGAAGCCCCCTGCTGGCATTTGAAGGAATAGTGAATTTGGAATTTTCACCATCCGGTTTGAATTTGTAGTGACGGTTTTGATCGCCGTTCGTCTTAATTTTGAAAGGAAATAGCAAATTTTAAATCTGCTATAGCGTTTGAAGTGACGGTTTATGTGCCGCCGTTGACATTTGAAAGAAATAGTGAATTTGGAATCTTCACTATTGATTGAAGTGACGGTTTATTTGCCGCCGTTGACATCTGAAAGAAATAGTGAATTTGGAATCTTCACTATTAATTGAAGTGACGGTTTATTTGCCGCCGTTGACATTTGAAAGAAATAGTGAATTTGGAATCTTCACTAGTGATTGGGAAATTTGAATGGTGAATTTTGATTTCGCCATTATTTTTGAAATTGGCGGTTTTGATCGCCGTTTGCTTTAAAATAGCGAGTTTTAAATTTTCACTATTTGTTTTTGTTTGTTTTCGAGGAAATGACAATATTTAATATCGTCAACGAAAATTTTGAAGTCAGTTGTGGGAAATTGGGCCAAAGCCCAAATTTCGTTGAAAAAGAAAAGGGGAGGCCTGGTTTAGGCGCGAGCCACCTGGCGATGCAAGCCGGCTTCCCTATTTTTTGTTAAAAAGACGCGAGGTTGAGTTGCGGATGAATATTCATCCTCAACCTCGAAATTTCGCCCAAAATCGCCATTGACGGACCTTCAAGCTTGCTTTCATCCGTGCCATTGTCAACAAATGTCATCTCAAGGTAAGTATTTCCTCTTGAATCCTTTCAAATTTGCTGATTGTTAGCTAGATTGAATTAGGGCGGATTTTGCCCTAAAAATCGAATTGGGCGTTTTTGCTTGAGCCAATTTCGAGTGAAATTGATGTTTGCATTAGGTTAGAAACCTGTTTAGGAGTATAGGGGTGCTTTTAGTTTGCATTTCGGTCCCCGTTCCCGCTCCGTATGCTCGAAAAACGTGAATGAGGCGAGAAACCGTCTCATTTCACAATGCCAAGTTTATTTGCTTGGGTAGTGGGTCCCACTAGGTTGCATTGTAGTTGGGAAAACCCGTGTTTGCTATTTAAGGACCTTTATTGGATGTTTGTGGGCAAAATTGAATTTTTGCCTTTTGCGACGGTCTTACGTCTGACAAAATAAGCGCTTGTTTGGGCTTGAATTGAGTCAGTCTGCCTTGAAATGGACCTTAATGGTATTTTAGGTCACCTTGAGGCGTGATGAAATCACGTTTGCCTTTTTGCGGTCGTTTTTGAATTTTTGACCGGCTCGGGCTCAAACTAGCGTATGAATTGCTTTTTTGAACCGTAGAAAAATCCCCATTGTGTCGGGAATGTGTTTTGGGTTGTTGGCAGACCTTGTATGGGTCTTGAAATGCCGTTTTTGTGGTCTTGACTCGTCTTTTGCATGAAAAGAGGGGCGAGTCGTTTTTGTGTTGTTTTTTGACTCGTCTTTTGCTTGAAAAGAGGGGCGAGTCGTTTTGTGGTTTTTGACTCGTCTTTTGCTTGAAAAGAGGGGCGAGTCGTTTTGTGTTATTTTTTTTGTGAATGGTTTGGGGGCGGGATTGCCCTTTGTTTTTGTATTGCAGGTTGTTTTTGTTGTTTTTGGATTTGTCCATTTCATGTCGTCGTAATGCCAAAATTTCGGCTGACGTTTTTTGTTTGCAGGAGAGTGTTCGGAGCAGGCCGGGTTCATGGCTGCGACTTTTGAGGAGTTGTTCGGGCCGGCCCCGGTAGTACTCCGGTTAGCACGCCCGTGGACGTGGAGGACGTTGCGAGGAGGAGAGACCTCCCGAGCGGATTGTTGGGGCCTCGGGGGCCGTTGAGGAGCGTGCGAGCCCGTTGTTGGGGCTGTCGATCTTTGGTAGAGCTCGACCGGGCCGAGGCGGGTACCTCCGGGAGGAGGGTTACTTCGAGGATGCGACGTCCTCGGGACTAGGCGGACGTTGCGGGACGTCAACAGGTCGTTGACTTGGGCCCCGTCCACCACGCGAGTCTCGCGGCCATAAGAGGCGGAGAGCGGAGACGATCCGGATGACGCCGACGTTGCGGCCTTCGAGCTAGGCGAGTTCTGACCCCGCGGGGGTTGATTTTACGGGCGGCGCCAGAGTGGGCCGAGGGTTTTGACGGCAGCCAGTTGTTGCTTCGACTGGACCGACACCTTTCCTACCGTGCTCACGAGGGCATGGTGAGTCACGTTCCTCGGTTGAAATTTGTCATTCATTTTTTAAGTGTCGAGCCTTAAACAGGCATTCTGACGTTGTTTGTTTTTGATTTCAGGAGATCGGCACCATGAGGACTTTCTCGGGCTTTTCCACCTGCTTGGGCCTCTACGACGTTCTCCGAGCTGGGTCGAAGGTGTTGATAGAGAGGTCGGCTTTTGGGCCGTTGGTGGCCGCTTGGTGGGACATTCACGGGTCCTCGATTAGGTCAAACCTGTGTTTGATCCGCGCCATGTTGGACCGGTACTGGGATACGACGTCGTCGTTCCACATGGAGTTTGGGAAGGTCGGCGTGACTCTAGAGGACTTTGCCGTGGTGTCCGGCCTTCCCTGTGGTAAGCTGCCCATTGCGTTTACCGCGACTCCGGAGAGAGTGTCCTCTCCTGCGGTCACTGCTTTGATCGGTACTGGTTTGCCGGAGCCTTCCGACGTCACTCCGTACCTGATTGCGAACTCGTACGTGAAGGACCTCTTCACTGAGAGGGTGGCAGGTGTTGCTCCGGCGCCGTTGGCGAGCCCGGAGGCAGAGGCTGAAGCCGACGCGAAGGAGGCGCGGCTGTGGTTGTGGTACTTCTTGGGTGCCACGTACTTTGGTGACAAGGGCGAGCGCATGTCGACCAAGGTGCTTCCTCTCCTTGCCGACCTTGACGCTTTGGGTCAGTTTGACTGGGTTACGCCGGCTTTGGCGAGTTTTAACCAGTACTTGCACGCGGCGGTGCGTCCGGAGACAGTGGGAGCGGGTAGTACTCCTGCTCTGGTTGGTCTCGGCCTCATCTTTGAGGTACGAGCGTTTTTTTGTGGTAGTTTTTTTTTATTTTGATTTCAATTTTGTCTTTGGCAATTTTTTGAGAAATTGGCTAATTTGTGTTTGCTGTGTCTGATTACAGGCTTGGTTGTATGCTTACTTCACTCCTCTGCGTCCGGGGACTACAGACGGTGTTCCCGGCTTACCTGCCGTGTGAGGGGTTGGACGGTTGGTCGGAAGAAGTCGACTAAGTCGACTTACGAGGACTGTAGGCGTCGCGTGAACAAGCTTCGGGTTGCTGATGTAAGTTTTCTGCTTTCCCTTCTCCTTTATAGCAGTAGCTAGAGATAGGATGATTAGGTAGCTTAGGAAGCTCCCAGTTAGCTGAGTAGCTTTATTTCGAGTGCAGTTTGTTGGGCGGCCTTGGGAGCACTAAACGGGTGTGCCGGCTGCTGTCACGGAGCGTTTGCGACCTCGCAGCTCCCTGCGCCTGTACTTGGAGACGGCGATTGAGCCGGTTTGGTACTTGGGCGAGCGCCTAGTTCGTCAGTGCCTTACCGAGACTTTCGTCGTGCCGGTTGACCCGCCTGGGGTGTTGTTCCAGGAGTCGACTCCTGATGAGGTTGAGGAGCACCTTCACGGTCGAGGAGGTGAGGAGTTGTTGCTGCGGGACGCCGACTACGACACCTTCCGGATGTCGAGGCTTGCTTGGTGCCCGATCGAGGTATGTTTTCCTCTTTTATTTTTTTTCATTGCCTCCCTTGATAGGAGGGTTTGTCATTTTTGATGTGGATCCAAATGGCAGGGAGTCGACCCGCTGATGAGGACTCAGCCCCCGGCTTTCCCGACGGAGACCACTTTTCAGGGGCCGAGTGGCGAGGAGCTTCAGTTGCGCTTATCGGAGCCCGCAGTGGCCGAGGTGGCCGATCTTTGGCATGGAGTGGAGGTTGACTGTTCGAGGGTGAGTTCCGACTTGAACACTTTCTCCAATTATACTTTGCCTTGTATTGAAGGACATTTTTGTTTTGTAGGTGACGACCGCTAGTCACCGTAACTTGTGGCGGATAGCTAACCGCCAAGAGCGTTCTTTGGTGACCAGCTACGAGGGAGGCTCGGCTTTCTCGTGTACGTTTTGTGTGTTGTTTTTGTATATTTGGTGTTGTATTTCACGTTTTTAGATCTTGAGGATCTGTTATTGTGTTTGGCAGGGCACAGCGGATCCGGTGGAGCTTGCTCGGGTCCGTGCTGAGTTGGAGGCAGCCAGGTCGATGATCGAGGCCCGGGGGCTGGGGATTATTCGTCGAGACTAGGAGTTGAGGCGTCACGAGGACGAGCTGCGGAGTCGAGACGCGGAGATTGCCTCTCTGAAGGCTCAGTTGGCTGCAGCGGAGGAGCTTCACGTTGAGATGGAGCGTGAGACGCTGGAGAGTTCCCCGGAGAGGGAGTCTGAGCTGGTGGTGGTGTCTGTGTTAGCGGCGACTCCTAGTGAGACCAGGACTGGTCCGACGGGAGACGTCGAGTAGTTGTTGTAGCTTGTCCGTGTCTTGGACTCTTGTTTGTACATATTTACATTTTGCGTGAGGCGGTTTGTATATATGTGTTTTTGGACTGTGGTTTGTTTTGTGATTTTTGGCTTTTTTTTTTGTGTTTTGTTTCGGAGGAGCGTTGTTGGCTGTTGACTCTCCTTTTGCTTTGCACCAGTTCCTACATCGTTAGTGTAGAAAACAAGTAACAGATAGCATAAACGCATAAACACAAACACGTAGAAGCATTTGAACACGTAAAGCATTTGTTTGAAAAATCAAAATTAACCAAGATGACTTGAAGTTAAAATTGAAATTTTGAAAATTCCGTGACAAATCGTCACGTTCGGAATTCAAAAGGAATTGTTTGAAAATTTGAGCAATTAACTCGTGTCGTGAATTAAATTGCATCGAAATTTTTTGAAAATGACTCGAAAAAATATAAAAACTCAAACCGTCAGGAACGAATTTTTAGAAAAGGATTTTTGCGAGTGCGTTTGGCTTTTGAGGTCAAGACTCGAATTTGTGAGTGCTTGAATTTTGGAGGAAAATTGATGTCATGTTATCAATTTTCGATTTTGATTTTTGATTTGCGAAAAAGTGAAAAAAATTTCGGAATTTCGACTGACATGGAAACGATCCGTCGCGGATCGAGGCGACTAGCCCTTCCCCCTTTTTAAAAAAAGAAAGAAAAACCCGTATGTTTAAAGCTGCGTCATGGAAACCGTGTCGGATTTCGTAAAACGCGAAAATAAGGCAATGTGAGTGTGAAGAAACACAAAATTTCCCGGATCATCCCGAAGAGGCGCGAGGCTCCTGGCGGGAGGTTTGAGGTGTCAGGAGAAAACACATGTTGAAAGAGACAATTCAACAGCGGGAATCCTGGAGAAGCCTCAAAGAGGCGCGAGCGTCTTGGCGATGAAAGCCGGCTCTCCCCTTTTTCTGAAAAGTGCGCTGATCATTTTGTATAAATAGGGACGTTTGCGCTTCATTGTTTCAGCATCCGAAACACAAAAACATCTCCACAAAACCTCTTCTTCTTCCACAAAAATATTTCATGGATGCTTTCGAGAACGCCTTGCGACAATGGTGCCGGGATTTGTCGCCTCCCGAGAAGTATCAACTCGATTGCATGGGAGTTGGTCAATTGTTGGTGCTTCGTCAAGTCAAGGTGCAACCTTCGTTTCTTGAAGCATGTTCTCGGTTTTGGGATTCGAAACATCATGTTTTCGTTTTCCCGAAGGGCGAGATTTGTCCTCTTGCCGAAGAAGTTGGAGCCATTGGTGGGTGGCCGAGTTGTACTCCGGTGTTTCCTCCGACTCGGTTGTGCTACAAGGAGAAATTTCGTTCCATGTTGGGCTTATCAACAAGCGAAGTCAACTTCCTTCTTGCTCCACATGGTGTGGATATGCTGGCTCTTATTAACATCTTCTCGAATCGGTTAGATGTTAATGTCTCGGAGGTTGCTAGGAGAAGGGCTCTTGCATTTTGCCTTGTCCATGTGTACCTCTTCGTTGATGTCTTGAAGAAGGAGGGGTCGAGATGCCATGGTAGCATGACCCTTATCCATGTGATTGAGCAAATGGAGCATGGTAGAGATCCATCATGGTTGGTGCTTGGAGAGATTATCCAAGCTTTGGACAAGGAAGGCTCTTGTGGAGAAGCTCCCTCTTTTGGATCGTCAAGGATCCTCCAAGTGTGGCTATTGGAGAGGCTAAGGTATGTGAGCCCTCCTAGGTTAATCCTTCTTCTTACTCCTTCCGTCACCTTACTATGAGGAAGAAGTTGTATCCGGATAGTTTTGCTTCCACTGAGGCCTATTGGGCCGCAAGATTGGCGGAGGAGGGTGGTCCTCATATCCGTTGGGTGGTGCCGTGGTGGCACTTGAGGTCCTTCACGGGGTTGCCCGCTTCGGGTGCTAGTCCTCGTTCTTTGATGGTGGTGGGTTTGAAGGTTGTCTCCTTCATTTATCCCGAAAGGCTCATGAGGCAAATGGGGCGTCAACAAAAGGTGCCCGCTCAAGATACTCTTGTCCAAGAGAATGTTTTCCGGAACTCCGAGCTTGTGGAATTCTTCGAAAGGTGGTGGGCCACTCGGCCACTTTGGGAGGTGCCAAACCCCGTTGCCACGACATGGGTGACTCCCGCTTATGTCAAGTGGTCACACGCTCCGTCCTTGGAAGAGAGATCCAAATTCCGTAAGGATGAGGTTGTCGACTTGAAGTACCGAGAGGTTGGCAAGGCCAACCGTGCCTTCTTAGAAGAGTATGTTGATGGAGCTACTCCCGATGTGATGAGACCACCGAAGAGGAGGAATTCCGGCCCCAGGAGTATGGTGGGCCGTGCATTGGCTCGTCTTGGGTCGAACATGGGGTCTTGTGCTAGACCGGAGGCCGTTGCCGCCTTAGATCCGTTTAGGATCCGTTCCGAGGAGGAAGTTCATGCTAGGCGGGCCAACAAGAAGAACAAGGGGAAGATGTACCCCGAGGGAAAAGGCAAGGGTGGAATGGAAGAGTGAAGACCTCCATTACCCACTTTATTATTATGTTGTATTATTGTTGTAGGTTTTTTATTATG
This sequence comes from Silene latifolia, assembly GCF_048544455.1. Taxonomy (NCBI): domain Eukaryota; kingdom Viridiplantae; phylum Streptophyta; class Magnoliopsida; order Caryophyllales; family Caryophyllaceae; genus Silene; species Silene latifolia. The sequence continues at coordinate 167,583,762 of NC_133526.1, forward strand.
TTGTACTAGCTAGTTGTTGTGTGTTTTGTGCTAGTTTTACTATGTGAGGTGTGTTAGTTGACACCTTAGCTTTGACAAGTTGTAAACTCGTCGAGCTTTATTTGTTGTTGAAATTGTAATCCCCCCATTATTAATTAAATAAGAGGATTGCCCGTGTAGAAAATTGTGAACGCTTGTTTCTTCCATCCGTTTTGTGAAGGCAACTCGATTTGAATCGTCCTAAACAATTGCACTTGGGAAAGTGGTATCTTGTGGAAAGGGAGAAAGGCTCATTTTTGTATTTTTGTGGGAAAGGGAATGGTTTTCCCTTTCTTTTTTTTGATGGGGATGTTTTTTTTTTATTGTGGGGATGGTTGTATCCTTCTTGTGTAAGAAAGGACTGCCTACATATTCACCGGGAGAGGTGAAATCAAACCATGATCGTAGTTCAGGGGTTTTGTGAATTTGAATTGGGTTTTGTGGTTGTATCCCTCAGGCATAAGAGGGACTGCCTACGTATTCACCTGAAGAGGTGAAATCAAACCATGCTCGTAGTTCAGGGGTTTGTTTTTGTAGTGCAAATGGGTGTTGCCTTTGACGGATCAAAGGACATTCGAAACGGGCAAGGTGCCGCAGCTTAGACTCGATAAAACATGCAATTTCAAATCAGAACATATTCAGGAACTTGACTTGAAAAGGGTTGAGGTTGGTGCTAGTTGCAAAACTAGGCTAGGTTGTTGATTGATAGGGTTCAAGGGTAGTATTTCTTGAGTTGGTCTAGGTTGGTCGGGTTTGTAAAGTCCTCCCCATCTAGGTCACTCAGTCTCACTGCGCCCCCCGAAAGTATTTTCTTGACCAGGTATGGCCCGGCCCAGTTGGGTTTGAATTTTCCCCTCGGATCGACGGGTAATGGTGTTTGAACTGACTTGAGGACCATGTCGCCCTCTTGGATGTTTCTGGGTTTGACCTTCTTGTTGAATGCCCGTTGTATACGTCGTTGGTATAGCTGGACGTTGTGCAAGGCGTTGAGTCGCCGTTCGTCTAGGAGAGTGAGTTGTTCGTACCTTCGACGGGTCCATTCCGCCTCAGGGACTTGACTCTCCAATAGGATGCGTAGAGATAGGACCTCTAACTCTAACGGTTGAACCGCCTCCATACCGTATGCTAGATAGAAGGGTGTGGCGCCTGTCGGTGTTCGAATGGAGGTTCGGTATCCCCAGAGTGCGAATGGGAGTTTGCTCGGCCAATCGTGGTAGTTGTCTTGCATTTTCTTGATAATGGTGACAAGAGTTTTGTTCGCTGCCTCTACCGCTCCGTTAGTTTGGGGACGGTAGGGGGATGATCGATGTCGTTTGATCTTGTATTTGTCCAGCAAAGCTTGAGTTTCCGCCCGAAAGTGAGAGCCTTGATCGCTGATGATTTCATGGGGTACCCCATATCGGCAGATGATGTTGTTTTGAATGAACTTGGCCACTTGTTTGGCGGTCAAGACTGCATATGACTGCGCTTCCACCCATTTGGTGAAGTAGTCGATGGCGACGAGGACGAAGCAATGCCCCTTGGTGCCTATCGGGTTGACTTTCCTGATGATGTCGATGCCCCAGGTTGAGAATGGCCAGGGTGATGTCATGGTGTATAAAAGGGATGGTGGTATGTGTTGTATGTTGGCGAAGATTTGGCAATTGTGGCAATGTTTGACGTAGTTACGGCAATCGGCTTCCATGGTTGTCCAGTAGTAACCTAGCCGCATGATTTTCCTTGTAAGCATCATTGCACTCATGTGAGGGCCACATTCTCCGTCGTGAACTTCTCCCATGACTTTCTTGGCTTTGTGATGGTCAATACAAAGGAGGAGAATTCCTTGGGGTGTTCTTTTGTAGAGTTGATTTTGGTTTATCACGAATTGTGATGCAAGTAAGCGGATGGCTCTTTGTCCTCTTTGATCAGAGTTGGGAGGGAATTCGTTTTTGGTTTTGTAATTGAGGATGGCTTGGTACCAAGGTTCATCATGGCTTTCCTCGTCGTCGATAATGGCACAAATGTGAGCTGGCTCGCTCCGCCTCTCGACACATAGGGGCATCGATGTCATGTCGTCAGGTATGTTGACGAGCGCGGCAAGTTTTGCCAGGGCATCAGCAAATTGATTTTCCTCCCGCGGCAAGTGGAAGTAGTCGACTTGGTCGAAGAACTCGGCCTCTTGATTGACCTTTGCTCGGTAGGGAGCTAAGCTGTCAGATCGGATTTTCCATGATCCGGATACCTGATTGATGATGAGTGAGGAATCGCCATGGACTCTCAGTCTCTTGATGCCAAGTGTGATGGCTGCTTGTAGGCCGATGAGACATGCTTCATATTCAGCGGCATTGTTTGTGACGGCAAAGTCTAGCTTGACCGAGATTGGAACGTGTTCTCCTTCCGGTGATATTAGAAGGATCCCTACCCCGAAGCCTCTCAGATTAGATGCACCATCAAATTATAGGTCCCATGCGTCGGAGTCGGCACAAAGGATGTCTTCGTCAGGAAGTGACCATGTATCGGTCGTTGGATCCTCGTTGACGGGATTTTCTGCTAGGAAATCAGCGACTGCTCTTCCCTTGATAACCTTGAGGGGTACAAACTTGAGATCGAATTCAGACAGCATGAGTGTCCATCTAGACAGCCTTCCGTTTAGTACGGGTTTTTCGAAGATGTATTTGACTGGGTCCATCTTGGAGTAGATGTGGACCGAGTAGCTGAGCATGTAATGCCGCAGCTTCTTTGTTGACCATACTAGGGCAAGGCATGTCTTTTCTAGTTGGGTATACCTCGTCTCGTACTCAATGAACTTTTTGCTGATGTAGTAGATGGCTCGCTCCTCGTTGCCAACTGTTTGTGCTAGCATTGCTCCCATGGTTGTGTCGATGTGATCGGTGTGCACAGGGGATAGAGGAATCCCCGGTTGAGGTGGCATGAGGACAGGAGGTTTGGATAGGATTTCTTTTATCCTGTCGAATGCCTTCTGACAGTCGTCGTCCCAATCGGTGTGATCGGAGGCGCGAAGCTTCTTGAATATCGGTTCACAAATCATAGTGAGCTTGGCGATGAACCGAGAAATCCCCGAATCTCCTTCTCGTTCTTAGGCCGAGGCATTTGTTGAAGGGCTTTGATTTTGGTTGGATCAATCTCAATGCCTCTTTTACTGACGACATGTCCCAAGAGTTTTCCGGAGGTGACCCCGAATGCACACTTCTGAGGATTTAGTCTCATGTTATATTTCCGCAGACGAGCGAAGAATTTTCAGAGGGCATTGATGTGGCCGTCCCGTTCTTTTGATTTGACGATCATGTCATCGACATATACCTCTACCTCCTTGTGCATCATATCATGTAGGAGAGTGGTAGCGGTTCTTTGATAGGTCGCTCCGGCGTTGATGAGGCCGAAAGGCATGACCGTGTAGCAATATGTACCCCACTGTGTAGTGAACGCATTTTTGTGCATGTCTTCCTCAGCCATTTTAATCTGGTTGTACCTGGCATACCCGTCCATGAATGATAGGAGAGCATGTTCGGCGGTGTTGTCTACCAGAATGTCAACATGTGGCAAAGGGAAGTCGTCCTTTGGACTTGCCTTGTTCAGATCCCTGAAGTCGACGCAAACCCGAATTCGTCCGTCTTTCTTTGGTACTGGCACAATGTTGGCCACCCAGTCAGAGTATTCAGATACTTTGATAAACCCAGCCTTGAACTGTTTGTCCACCTCTTCTTTGATTTTTAAGGCCCATTCAGGACGCATCCGGCGTAGCTTCTGTTTCACATGTTTAGCCCCGGGTTTGATGGGTATCCGGTGCTCTGCAATTTCTCTGTCAATCCCAGGCATATCTCTGTAAGACCAGGCGAACACGTCCTTGTATTCGTGGAGGAGGTCAATGAACTGTTGTCTTTCCGAGGGGTCCAGGGTTGTCCCTATCCTAAGTTCTTGAGGTGTATTGTCGGTTCCTACGTTAATAGGCTCGGTTTCCTCAATATGGGGGTTCTGGTTTCCCGTTTGTCAAGTTCTTTGGCTAAGTGAGGTGGGTAGTCACTCAAGTCAAATTCCTCAGAATCATTCAGAATTGCATTGCAATTAAATTGAGACGAGTCATAAGCAAACTTAGCGTTCATTAAGTTGACACGAGCGAAAAGCTCGGAAAGGACAGACATCTCGTGGTCGATCGGAGGCGACACAACAGAGAAGTGGCCCCCGGAACAGCTCCAGGTTGTCACCTTTCATTGGAGTGGGGGTGACCTTAGTAGACTCGGCCTCTCGAATCGGCCACGACTTTGTGATAAAATAGTGGGAAGGGACCTTGACTGGGACTTCCGGAGTGTTAGGAGCTATAACGGACTCGACTCCGACTCGGACTCGGACTCGATCCTTCTTCACTTTCCTCCTTGAACATAGGGCCTTCTCCGATTGTGATCTTGAGAATGCGGCCACAGCGATCGGTCCACTTGATGGTTTTCCTCCGGCCTTGGGTGGCTTTCTCCGGTCGATGATCGGAGATCAAGGCGGTTGGATCAAACTGATTGTCTTTCAGGGCGATGTTGATGATGTCCTCATGGTCGAAGCGTTTGATGTTAATCTTCCCCAAAGAGTAGTGTGACAGCTTGTCCGTCGAGGCATGGTGATGGTTTGGACTCGGTTGATGCAGCTTCGACGGGAATAAAGTAGAAGTCCTGGAAGACTTCAACTCCCGGGTATCTAGCCTTTGCCACAGAGTCATAGATAGGCTCCGGAAAGCCGTGGTAGAGTTCGGACTCTCCCTCGGGGACAAAGTATCCGTTGAGAGTCAGGTGGTAGGGACGGAGGATGACTCCGTGCTTCTTGCGTTTTCGGATTAGGAGGTTCATCTCCTGGATATCTTTGTCAGTAGGTTCGTATCCCATTCCAAAGGGAATGTTGGGGACCTTAGCCTGCTTCAGGGGAGGCAATGGGTCCTTTAGCGGATTGAACGGCAAACCCGGGAAATAACCCTGGCGCATCATGATACGGTTGATCGTGAGGCTGGCGAACGGGTCACATTCAGAGGTTGTTAGTTCATCAGTTATGGCGTTCACGGCTTGGAAACCCCACATTTCATTGTCGTCCTCCTCAATGGCTTGGGAGGCTACCCCTCTTCTCATGACTGCTTTGATTGGGGAAGCGGGGATCGTGATCGTTTTCCCGTTGAAGGGGACCCTGATCTTTTGGTGAAGCGTTGAGGTGACCGCCTTGACGGCGTGAATCCAGGGGCGTCCCAGGAGCATGTTGAAGGATGCGTCGATGTCGACCACTTGGAAACTGGTCTGTCTTTCTAGTGGCCCGGTTGTGACGGCTAGAGTGATAAGCCCAGCGACCTTGCGACGAGTGCCGTCGTAGGCGCGTACTCCTTGATTCATTGGGATTAGATCAGATTCCTTAATACCCGGCCTGTGGGCAGTTTTGAGAGGAATGACATTCACGGCGGAACCGTCATCCACGAGGACCATTGGTATGTTATTTTGGAGGCATTGCACAGTGATGTATAGGGCCAGGTTATGATTGGCTCCGAACAAGGGGATATCCTCGTCGGAGAAGACAACCGGGTTGCTCAGATCAGGGGCGTCTCTTGTCATGTGTGCCACTATTTCTTCTGGGGAAGAGGTGGAGGGCACGGTTAATTTTCCCAAGGCCTGCAGCAAGGCTTGTCGGTGCTCAAAAGACGTTGCGATCAATTGCCAGATAGAGATTTCGGCCTTTGCTTTCTGGAGATGTTTCAGGATTGAGTTCTCGGGAACCTTTGGTTGAGTGTCCACTTCTGGGACGACTTGGTCATTCGTCGTTGGAACGACCGGTGGGTTGCTCGGATTCTGATAGGGACGTCCGGACCGGATGAGATGTCCGATTTTCTTTGTCCGCTTCTCCTTTCCTGGGACGACATAGACATCCTCAACATCATCCCGCCATATGCCGTTAATTTCAGGGTCTCGAGGACACCTCGGAGGGGTATTCCTCGGTGGATAGTTCTTGTGGGGAATATTTTTGTGAGGGCGATTTTGGTGAGGGTAGTTATTTTGAGGGTAGTTATTTTGAGGGTAATTCTCGTGAAGGTGGTTGTTTTGAGGGTGATTTTCGTGGGGCCTATGCCATAATGGTCGCGGGAGCAATCCATCCTGGGGTGGGTAGTTTTGAATGCTTGGGGAATTCTCCCTCGGACGTGGTGCCGGGGGATTGAAGATGAGTCGGCGGTAGGCGTCGTCGAGTCGGGTGATTCTCTCAGAAAGGCTAGCAATGGCCTCCTCAACTTGCTGAAACATAGTGAGCATAGTGGCAGCACTGAACATGAACACTCCGTCTGAAGGGTCCTTTTCCAGAACATTCACCTCATCGTCAATTGGCAAGATGAGATGAGAGCAGTCTAGGGTCGGCTCATCGTCAGAGATGGCGTGAATTCCCAGAGGATTCGTCTTGTTATTTGGCTTAGTTGGTGGGGGTATAGGCAAATCTCCTTTCTCAATCATGTCTTGAATGAGGTGCTTGAGTTTGAAGCAATTTTCGGTATCATGCCCTTTCCCTCGATGATACTGGCAGTAGGCGTTGGGGTTCCAAAATCGGGATTTCTTGGCGTCGGCCGGGTCCGGGGTGGGCCCGATCGGTTGTAGTTTCCCTTGGTCCATGAGCCTCTTCAGGGCACTTGCATAAGTCGACCCTATGTTGGTGAACACTCTCTGGGGGCGTTCGATTTTCTTGGCAGATGGTTCGACGAGGTTAACCTCATCAATCTTGTTTGTCTGACCGTAAGAACGAGATCCAGTCGAGGTGGATCCTTGATAACCCCTGCCTGTGGTCTTTGCTAAGACACCCTTTCGGAGGTCATCCTCAATACGTGTCCCCAGAATCTGCAGATCTTGAAAAGTTTTGATATTTTGATACCTCAGCAGGTTGGTATAAACCGGGCGGAGGTTGTTGACAAATTTTTCCACCAGAGTTGATTCACTCGGCTTACTAACCAACTGAGTACTCACCCTCCTCCAACGGGTTAGGAACTCAGTGAATCCCTCCTTGTCGTTTTGGGTTAACACCTCGAGAGTACGGGTATTGGCCTGGATCTCGACATTGTCGGCATACTGTTTGGCAAACTCAACTGCAATTTTATCCTAGGTGGTAAGGTTTTTCGGGTCCAAGGAGTAGTACCATTGGCGAGGAATTGGCTCCAAAGAGGATGGGAAGATCCTAGTGAAAAGTTCCTGTTTGACCCCCTTAATGGCCATGTAGTCTTTGAAAGCATGGATGTGGTTGAGTGGGTCCTCCACTCCCTTGAACTTAGGCACATCAGTCAGGGTGAAGTTGTCAGGTAACTGGTCCCCAACAGGTTCGAACCTTCGGTTATTTTCAAGGTGGATGTTGTTACCCCGGGCTAGGAGTTGTTCTTCTAAAAGTTTCAGCCTCTTCTCGGTCTCAGTCAGAGGTGGGGTATTATGTTCCCCAATTTCCTTGTTCTCCAGGGCGTCGATACGGGTCTCGACACGATCCAGGGTGACCCTAAGAGCGGTAAGTAGGTCAGCTAGCGATCGGTTCGACATCTCTGTTGTTATCATTGTTGTTGTTGGACGAAGGCAAGACGGGGCCATGGCTCGAGGCGTAAAAACGGCTCACATTACAACTCAATCGACACGGTTCCAAGACCGAACGCGACAACACAGAGGACGAGACCAAGATCGACTCAACAAGACGGGGTGACCGTGTGTGGTCCCTCGGTGCTGACTCGATTTATAACGTGACGGTGTTTGACCGAACCTTTGACACGGGTCCAACATGACGGCGTGACGCCATTGGACGGGTCTCGTGGTGAGACGACTCATAAGTAAAGACCCATAAGTACGTTTGCTTTGACTCGATAGACACGAGGCGGAATTGGAATGGTGGACTGAAGTTTTCGAAAATAGAAATTTTCAAAAGAATTCATTTGTCGCTTTAATGGGCGGCTTCCGGAGATAGAGATCTCCGCAAGTCGATCAGTTGAAAAGGGTTGTCTTAAGTTTATTTGCAAAAGACGGTTTGAGTTTGAGCCGGCTCGGAAAACGGAGTGTTGCTTCCCAAGACGATTTTGAAATTCAAAATTGTATGTTTTGAAAATCGAGTTTGAAATGTTTGAAGAGGTCTCGGGGACGGTGCATGGTCCTCGGGATCCCGAAAGTGTCTCGAGAAAAAGGGCGTGTGCTTTTCTCGGGTTTTGAAAGAGCCATTGTCGGCGCGAAACGGGTTAAAATCCGTGTCTAGACGCAGCGATTATAACGGCGTAAAAAGGTGATTTGAAATGGTTATAAAAAACCGGGTTTGAAAATCGTCATTATGATGGCCTAGAAAGGCGTGTTGAAATGGTTATACAAAACCAGGTTTGAAAATCGTCATTACGACGGCCTAGAAAGGCGTGTTGAAATGATTATAAAAAACCGGGTTTGAAAATCTTCATTACGACGGCCTAGAAAGGCGTGTTGAAATGGTTATACAAAACCGGGTTTAAAAATCGTCATTACGACGGCCTAGAAAGGCGTGCATCGGTCGGCGAAAGACCGAGGTTTGAAATGGCCATTATAACGGCGCAAAAAGGTGTTTTGAAAGTTTGAAATGACACGGAAGGACTTATGATCAAGTAGCACATAAGCACTCACAGTTTCATTATATTATGCATTATGCTGACACGGGTTTTGGCTTAAAAGGGTGGGTTACACACCAAGCAATCAAACCCCGATTTGCGAGAGGGATACCAATCCAAACAAAATGTGTAAGGAGGGTGCCCTAGCCTCGTGCTCGAAAGTGATGAAAGCTCTTTGACGAAACAGAAATGTGTAACGTCAATGGTATGCTTGACTCAATCGGGATTCGAAACGCGGGGATGAGAAAACTCACGCCGACGAGACGAGCCAATTGGTCATAAAGGGTTAGGTTGTGGGCCCGGACAAGGAACCCGACCGTGACCGTAATATCAATTAATGCATTCCAACCAAGACCTCGTTCGAGTCTCACCATCTAGGGATCACAAAGACGTAAGTGTCCTAGTTTTCCCAGTAGTCGCCAATCTGTGGACATGGGCCCACCTGCGTATGCCCAGCCGATCTGTGGACAATGACAGCGGTCTTTTTGAAAGCCACGCTCGGCGGCGTAAAGGTGATTTCGACCGGATCGTTTTAGATCGGTCGGTTTCGTCTCGGTAAGGGTCTCGAAACGATTAGAGATGTTCAGAGTCGCCACCAAGCATTTGTGGGATGCCTGGAACCCGTTCGAATTCCACTTTATACCTCGGTCAAATCGAAGCACAAAGCAGCGTTTGACATAGGTACTAAAGATAAGGAAATTGTCCCTCTTTAGCATCCTATCTCTAGAATGACTCTCGTACGCCCTGGATAAGGTCGTCCACTATCCAAAGTTTCTGAGTAAGAGGTGAAGGTACGTATTGGGAAGCCCTTTAATCAGACACCCAATCCCGCCCGCGTTTAGCGGCCTCTACTGATCGATCTTGGTTGGTTGAATGCAAAAGTTGATAAAACGGTTTAAATGCATGAATGCGCATCCAATGATTTAAACCTAACATGTGAGAGCTTTCTAAGTCGGTTGATTTAATCCAAGTATCAAGTATAAGATGTCGAGTTGGATTAATGGTTGATTTGCATGCAAGACGGAAATTAAACATCCATTTACCGTATTAGGTTTAGGGTGCATAACATGATCCATTTGTCTTAATAAGGCATTTGGCAAATATAGTTTGAATAGTCATCTGATCCGTCCTATATCCGGGTTAACCGGAGTCGGGATCGTCCTAGATTAATCTTTGAAGGGAAGGGAGCAGGCTCGTACATGCACGGCTATAAGAGGCGCGAGCCAGCCGGCGGTGTAAGGGGCCTCCCTCTGGTTTTGAAAATGAGAAGAAAAAGGCCTGCTTGAGGCGCGGGTTAGCCAACGGCTGTACCCCGTGTTCTGACTGTTTAGAAAACGTTATGAAACGTATTGAAAATGGGTATTTGAACCCGATTTGATTTTGAAAGGGTCGTTTAGACCGCATTTGTTGATTTGAAGGACTAGACTCGAATAATCATCATTATTTGATAATATTCGGTGTCGGGTCCGATTTGACAAGCTTGACATGAATAGTTTTGAAAATGATTATGGACTAATTGTTTTAAGTCCATTTTGAATTTAATTAGTCGGTACTCATCATCGCATCTTTGGGTTAAAATCCGGCATGGTATATAGAACCAAGGATGATTTCGTGTTGGTGACTAATATGTTTGTTTTGAAAATGTAAAGAAATGAAATAAAAGGCTTTAAAATACCTCTTAAATGTCATTAACCAAATATTATCACCGAAACACGGATTTAACCGTCATAGTATGAAGAACTAAGGATGATTAATGTTTTATGGTTAAAACATGTGAAATGAAACAAAAGGGTTTCGAAAATAATTGAAATGGTAAATACCGATTACAAATATGAAAATGGATTAAGGGAAATGACGAGAACAAACACGGTTGATCTCTGGTCTGGGCACCCCATTTAGGCGCGAGCCTGTTGGCGACCTAAGGGGCTTCTACCTCAGACCAAAAATCAGTTTTGGCTCGTTTATTCCATGTTTTGGTTCATGTTATGCATGTTTTAGCATGTTAAAGTCATGAAACAAATGAAAACATAATAAAAAAGGATTTTTACACCCTCATACTTACATGTTTGGTTATGGCGAGTGACCGACGTAAGTGTAACAACTTGTTTGATCGGAAAAAACTCGGTTTAAAACCGTTTTGGTAAGTAAAAGAATGTTTTAAAAGTTTAGTGATGGTGTAGTGGTCAAAGTGGTCGGACAAGTGATTTAATGCACGATGACGGTACCAAACAATGTGTAAGGCTCGTGTTCACGATCGGTAGGTCGTAAACACGCGTCGGATTGTGACTTTAGAAGTCGAGTCGAGAATTTTAAGGGAGAAAAGAGGGGGCGGACACTCGCGTAAGTCTCAAATGGGTGGCATTTGAGGGGTATTTATAGGAGAATGAGTGGTTGTGTGAGTTTTGAGCGACGTGGCCACCTGGGCTGCTCAAAGAGGCGCGAGCCAAATCGCGGCACTTCGAGTTGTGTTGTCACTATCACAACAAACGCAATCATGATTTGTTCTATCCTAGGTTTTGTAGTCACATGTTTGGTACTTGACCAATACGAATCCGGAAAAACTTAGCATGGAAGGTTTGAGATATTTTGGTTTTTGTGTTTGACTCGGTTTGACTCGTTGTTGGAGTCGGGATTTGAATTTTCGAGTCGGTTTTTGGTCCGGTGTCGGTTTTGACTCTAGTTAGTGTCATCGCGACCCCGTCGTCGTGCATTAAACACTCCAGGTATTTTTGAAATGTTTTGAAATGTTTTGTTTTCGAAATCGTTTTAAGTTTTCTGACGTAAAGTTATACACAAACTGTCGATCAAACGCTGCGATCCCAAAACATGTTGTAGTCCGATAATCATCGGGTGTTTGTTGGAGTCTCAGCAGATACTGGGTATCTACAGCTTCTTTGATGCGAAACTCCAGAAGGGCCAACCGGTTAGCCCACACATTCTTAACATGATTGAGAATGTCGAGAAATTGGAGGCACTTGATTGCAAAATCAGTGAGAGCATAGTCATTGACCGTATGCTTCATTCACTTCATGATGGTTTTGCCCTTTTCAGGGCAAATTACTACATGAATGACATGAAGAAAAGTCCTCATGAGCTACACTCACTTCTCGTACAGACCGAGAAGGATATGAAATTGAGTGGGAGCATGAAGCAAGATGTTCTCATGATTTCCAACAAGAATAAGGGTAAGGGCAAAGCTCCAGGCGACCTAACTGTAGGTAAGCCAAAGTTTAAGAAGCCAGAAAACGGTAAGAGTGGGTCTGGTGAGACTAGTGGCTCACAAGGCAAGGCAAAGAGCAAGGGCGGTGACATTGAGTGCCACCATTGTCACAAGACTGGACATTGGAGGAGGAACTGTCCCGTGTACCGTGAGGACATAAAAGCAGGCCGCGTCGTTCCTGTTGGTATGTCATCTTATATTCATATGATTGAGATTAACCATGCAAGTTTCGGAACTTGGGTACTTGATACTGGTTGTGGTTCTCATCTGTGTAATCATTTGCAGGGCCTAAGAAACATCACACCTCTCGGAAAGGGTGATGTGGACCTGCGAGTCGGGAATGGAGCTAGAGTTGCTGCAGTCTCGAAGGGAACATATGTAATCCAACTCCCTAGTGGTTTTGAGTTATTTTTATATAACTGTTACTATGTACCCAGTTTATCTAAGAACATTATTTCTGTTTCCGTACTCGATAAAGACGGTTTTGCATTTTCAATAAAGGATAATAGTTGTATTTTCTCTTTTAATGAAATGATTTATGGCAAACCAGTTTCCATGAATGGAATTTACATCTTAGATCAAACTACAGACATATTACAAGTAAATAATAAGAAATTAAAGGTTGGTGACAAAGATCAAACCTATCTATGGCATTGTCGTATGGGACACATAAATGAAAAACGTGTAAAGAAACTCGTCGATAATGGGACTATTCCCGCATTCGATTTTTCTACATATGGCACGTGTGAATCATGTCTCATTGGCAAAATAACTCGAATTTCCTTCAAAGGTGTTGGAATGCGCGCTAGTGACCTATTAGGACTCATACATACTGATGTTTATGGACCTATGGCAATTACCGCTAGAGATGGCTATAGATATTTTATCACTTTCACGGACGATTTGAGTAGATACGGATATGTCTACTTGATGAAGCATAAAAGTGAGTCCTTTGAGAAATTCAAGGAATACCAGAACAAGGTTGAGAACCAACTGGGTAGAAAGGTTAAAGCACTTCATTCAGATCGGGGTGGCGAATATCTTTCAAATGAGTTTGATCAACACCTTAAAGACTGTGGAATCGTTTTACAGTTAACTCCACCTGGAACACCACAATTAAATGGTGTGTCCGAACGGAGAAATCGAACTTTACTTGATATGGTTCGATCCATGATGAGTCACACGGTAGTACCTGATTCATTATGGGGTTTTGCTCTTTTGTCAGCTGCTCTTATACTTAACCGAAGTCCGACTAAAGTCACGACAAGACTCCATATGAAATGTGGAGGGGAACGGTCCCCAACTTGTCCTTTATTCGGGTTTGGGGCTGCGAGGCTTATGTCAAGTGGAGACACGAGGATAAGCTCGGCCCGCGATCGGTCAAGACATACTTTATAGGTTATCCAAAAGGAACGTTTGGTCATTACTTCTATTCGCCTACCGAACATCGAGTTTTTGTTGCGGCTAGTGCGACGTTCTTAGAGAAAGAATTTCTCGAAAACAAGACGAGTAATAGAACCTTCGAGCTGTCGGAGATTCAAAAACCAACAACCGAGGAACAGATGGAGGAAGTTGTTCCTCCAACTGATGATACGGTTAATATTCCTGAGGAACCTAGGAGGTCGGGTAGAGTCTCTAATCCTCCAGACAGATACATTGGTATGGTCGAGGAGAATGACGTTTTGCTCCTAGAGAGTAATGAACCCGCTACCTATAAAGGTGCCATGGCCTGTTCCGACTCAAAGTTATGGCTTGAAGCCATGCAATCCGAGATGGACTCCATGTATGAGAATGACGTATGGGATCTTGTTGATTTACCTAATAAGGTAAAACCTCTACAGTGCAAATGGCTTTACAAGATAAAACATTCTGTAGACGCGCAACCAGACACCTATAAGGCACGACTAGTGGCAAAAGGTTTCACTCAAGTGCACGGTTTGCATTATGATAAAATTTTTGCACCCGTAGTTATGCTGCGTTCCATTCGGATTATCTTAGCGATTGCCGCTTTTCATGACTATGAAATTTGGCAAATGGATGTGAAAACCGCTTTCTTAAACGGTTATTTGGAGGAAGAGTTGTACATGGTACAACCCGAAGGTTTTATAGATCCTGAAAATCCTAAGAAAGTGTGCAAGCTTAAGCGTTCCATTTATGGACTTAAGCAAGCTTCTCAGAGTTGGAATCATCGTTTCGACCAGGTGATAAAAGAGTATGGTTTCACTCGATCGGTCGAGGAACCATGCTTATATATCAAGTCAAGTGGGAGCAAGATTGTATTCTTGATATTATATGTCGATGACATACTCTTGATTGGGAATGACATTCCTCTCTTATCTTCGGTTAAAGGATGGTTGAAGAACCATTTCCAGATGAAAGATCTGGGTGAGGCACAACGCATATTGGGAATCCGTATCTACCGAGATAGATCACGACGGACATTATCATTGAGTCAGGAGTCTTATTTGGATAATATTCTTGAAAGGTTCAGCATGACCAACTCCAAGAAGGGGAACCTTCCAATGACGTCTGGGATGCAGTTGAGCAAGTCTCAGTCACCCACGACGTCTGAAGGGATTGAGCGCATGAGTCGTGTTCCTTATGCATCTGCAATAGGATCAATCATGTATGCCATGATTTGCACACGTCCAGACGTGGCATATGCATTGAGTATGACGAGTCGGTACCAAAAGAATTCAGGTGAAACACACTAGATAGCTGTTAAAAACATCCTTAAGTACCTACGGAGGACTAAGGATAGGGTATTGACTTATGGAGGAGATACTAAGCTATGCGCAATCGGTTACGCATATGCTAGCTTCCAAACGGATCGAGATGATTCAAAATCTCAGTCCGGGTTCGTCTTCACTCTTAATGGTGCTTTGCGGTCACCGGAAGAGTTCCAAACAGTGTTGTAGCGATTCTACCACCGAATCCGAGTACTATGCCGCTTCGGAAGCAGCTAAGGAAGCTATATGGATGCGTCAATTCTTACAAGGACTTACGATAGTTCCTAGTTCGAATGACCCGATCACCATCTATTGTGACAATAGAGGTGCCATCTTCCAGGCTAAGGAGCCTAAGTCTAGCAACAAGTCTAGACATGTACATCGGAAAGCTCACCTGATCCGTGATTACGTGGAGCAAGAAGAGATAGTGATTGACAAGATAGCTTCGGATGACAACATCGCGGATCCTCTCACTAAACCGTTGAATTATGATAAGCATGAAGGGAACGTTATTTCCATGGGAATTAAACGTGTTCCTGAGTTCAGTAGTTGATTATGAATTCGATACATTATCTTTTTCATATACTATTTATAACTTCATCGTTTTATTATAATATTTTGTTTTTCATGTGGATTGTACTGACAACATTGAACGCCACAAAGTGAACTGAATTACATTATATTTGCTTTGGTCCGTAATCGCCTTAATGAGCTGATAACTCTGGCTATTATATTGTGCAGTCGATTGATGGTGGGTTCAACGAGCCATAAGTCAATCAGTTGGCTGATCGATCACAAATACGGGTTAGAACGATACCTCGTAGGACAATTATTTTTGTGACAACGTAATGGAGTCCTAAATGTTTAAAAACATTCGGTGCCAGGTCGTGGATTGGACGTCCATTGTGTTCCTAGAGTCGATTCTTTTGACTATCGACTGTCTCTTGAGATTAAGGCAGTTTTGGGTGACTTTGGTTTCTTTCTCATGGTCTGCTGTAACAGGAGACTAAGTAGATTTTTTCTGGGTCATTTCATACCGTGCTTACATCTGCAGGATTCGAGTTGAAGAAAATATCCAACCTTTATCAGGTATAGTTATTTCTCAGGGCCACTCGAGGAGTTGTAACTGAAATGCATGGCCATGCTCGAATGATGATTCGTTTATCAGTTAAGTTACTCTCTAGTCGGGGAAACCACTTTTGATATTGATCAGTGAATACAGATTTTGCAAATTGTTTTACATTGAGTGGGAGAAATTTTAGGATATGAGAATCGGTTATCGCACATACACTTGTGAGGACAAGTGGGAGTTTGTTGGAACTTGTGTCCTCCACAAATTAGTGTGATAACATTTATAAATCTCTTATAGGTTCACAAGGGTATACTTCGTATTTTATCAGTTGATTAACGATTACCTAATAACGGTTGGCTTGCTAGAAAGTTTGACGTTATTATCATACTGATGGCGGTGATCAACTGGTCCCTAAAAGTCACACCTAAAGGATGTGTTTGAGAGATGTGATTATGGAGATGTAATCACATTGATGCCTTATATGACTAAAAGGTTAGTCCATGTATTTGACTAAACAGTTAGTAAATGTGTTGATGAGACGATTATTTAATCTAATTAAATAATATTAGCTGAGACAATTAATCACAATTAAGTAAATTGAATATAAACTGTTATATTTAATTAATGTATATAATGTTAGCTTAAACGAATTAAGATGTTAATTAAGTAATTAAATGTAATCGATTATATTTAATTAGCAAATTATAAATATGCGATATTTATAGTTAATGTATATATTATACAATATTGTCATAATAAATGTTGACAGATCGGTATTGATAAATCGATTAAAAAAACTTATTATAAGTGGACTTATTAATGCATGTCGATATATAGACAATTGGATAAATATACACATTATATATAATTTGAGAATAACCGAAAATAAGAGGATTTTATCCTTATTTTTGGTTGTTACTTGAACCGAAAAAAAGGAAAGAAAAATAAAACCCTAATACTCTCTATCTTACACGGTTTTAAGAGGGAGGAGGGGACTCATTTTTCTAACCAAATTTTGACCTAGCACACTCTCATCTAATCATTCACACAAACCCTAAAAAAAAATTAATCATCTAATTTTTGGGGATCTATTCTAGCAAGAACAAAGGCATATCTCATATCATCTTGGGTGCAACTGATAGGCGAATATCATTGCGATATTGTTCTTAGGCCGATTTTGCTAGGACCGAAGGTTGATTTCATAATCTCTCTATTTTGTTTATGCAAATTTCTTTTATGACTAGTTTTCATATCTATAATTTCGTTATAATCCTTATAATGTTAATGGAAGTATACCGATATTTCCTACATTTTGTGCTAGGGATCGAACTCGTGACTCGTATAATCGAGGGACAAGTTGATTTCCTAAGGATATTTGACTAAAAGTCAGGCTAGACTTCGAGTCAATGGGATATTTGCTCGAAATAGACCTATATCTCGAACAATGGGTGCTTAAATTAAAAACCTATTTAACTTAAATCAAAGATTTGAAGTACTTTCTCAAATCTGAATTTTTCTGATCAACCTTGATCGTTTTTCTGAAATTTTTATTAACTTTCAATGAATAAGAATAACATACATATGCTACTTAAATAGATACTGTTTTCTTAACGGACAAGACAACTAACCTAATTAAAAATAATAAAATAATCCTAAACTTAATCTAACAACTCATAAAATAACTAATTCTGATACAATGATGAGTTTTTATTTATGTAAACTACTCCCTATAATCCGAACTCAGATCACCCGTGTTCGATCCCTATATACTGAATTATTAATCATCATTATTTGTATCACCTAGCTTGCTCCCATGTCTTCCATTCCGTCTCAAATCCTACTACATGATACACAACATCACAGAACGATAAATAGGGAAACAAAATGCAAGTGATAGGCACAAAAACCGTCTCAAAATTGACCAAAATGCATAGGGAAGAAGGGAAAATTACGACCAAATAAATACATATCAAGGACATTCTTGCCTTCTTGGGGTGACTGTTCTCCGTGTAATAGCTCCTTAGATTTCAGCCCTCATTTGTATGAAAATAAAATAAAAACCTAATTTCACAATTAAACAAAATTAACAATTAGTCTCACTCTCGACGGATATATCCGTCTAAAGTGAAAGACGGGTCAAATATGCTTAAAGTGGTGACATTTTTGGGCTCCACCATGTAACTTGTTGCTTGTCTTATGCTTAAAGTGAGTGATTATTTGATCCGTCTATAACTATAGATGCAGACAATTTCTCGTTTGTGACGGACACTAGCTTCTGACGGATAGTGGCTCTCTCACACAATTGCGAGTGGGAGGGCAAGTGAGACGAATATAGAGCGCCCCACTTACCCTCCCACTTGCATACTGTGAGAGGGTCACTATCCATCACAAGCTTGTGACGGATAGTGGCCGTCACAAGCAAGACACTTTGATAAATGCATATCTCTCGTCTATAAGGAAAATTTGTGCAAAATTAAAGGAGTCAATTGTCACTTTCACGTACCTCTTTTCTACTGCTTGGTGATTAAGCCTTTCCTCTCAACCAAAGACCGTGAGAAACCGTGGAGTAGAGTTTCAGCAAGCTTCATCACGAGATCAAAACTTGAATTCCTCTAATTATTTGCGCATTTTTGCTGTCGCTTTTCAAGTTTTACAACTTGTACAATCATGGCCATGACAATTGAAGGTCAATTTCCCCTCTTTAACTTTCAATTCATTTACGCCAACGTTGATTAATTTCTACTACTTATCCTTCTTTCTATTGCATCATCTATGTCATATCTTCAATTTTGATCCTTTGTTTCCTCAATTTAATAAAAATTCTCAAATTTCGGTAATTAATTTAAAGGGCTAATTGATTCCGTAATACTATAATTAGAAGGCCCATTGCTAGCACAAGATCATCAAGCTTAAGTTTCTTTTTTGGGGTTTCTGTAGGAGTATAATTAAACATTTAATTCAAAGTTGGTTGTGTAATTATTTTGGTGTATTTCCCTAATTGTAATGATATTGATGTGTTTGGTTTCTTGTCTTGTATGTTTTGTTGCGTTGCTGCTGTTGCTGTTGAATGGCGCTTTCTATATCTCAGTGTAAGTACCCAGATCTTGGAAAGACTGTCATTTTTTTGTTTTTCTTTTAGTATATATGAGGGAAATTTGTGGAGCATGTAAGCTGATTCTGTAAAAAAAATTGCAGGCTTGCTGGGCTGGCGTTTATGTTCTCGTCGAGTATCTTGCTGCAGATTCTGGTGAGTCAATTATATAACAGCATGTCTTGACATTACTTTATCTTGTGTTTATTGAGTATTGAGTATTGACCATTGAGTCATGATGTTCACCACGTCGCAGCTGACTGGTAGCTTGTACTTTTGTTGTGAGCGAACTTTATGTGGTAGCATTTGTTAGTAAGCTGTGAGGTTTTTATATAGTCTTAGCTTACTTTATGTTTTTATGGATTATATTTCTTCATTTCCTGGTCATTGCATAATCATGTGTTTTGGAAGCCTATCATGGGTCATCTTTTTTTCTTGCCTACGTTTGTATGATCTATCTGACTTGAGGTAAACTAGTGAAAGTATTATTTTGAGAAATTTAAGGGTAGCATGATAGGGAACATAGTCATCTTTTATGTGCGTGTGTTTGCACGGTTTTTCCAATTTAATTAACTTCCAAGGTATTTCATGGTGGAATCTTTTCCATGTTTCTGACCAAATTGTTGGACACGTCTTCAGCACTCATGATCAAATTGCCGATATTTTCACCAAATCCTTACTTGTATAGCAACATCACAACTCCTTACTAAAATGGGAGTATATTGAAGTTCGCCCTCCCATTGTGAGGGGAATGTAAAGGAAGGTCAAGTGGACAAGTCCATTCCAATGTTTGCCTACATATAAAAGGAATAAGTGAAGCAATATAACAAGGACAGAAGCCATCAAAGTATAGAGTAGTACTGTTATTCCCATTACTGGGTGTACAATAATAATTGTTGTTATAATGTTAGTAGGGTGTGCTTAGGCGTGCTTTTATCCAGCATATATCAAAAGATTAAATCTCAAATCAACTAGATTTGCTAGGTTTATATAATACACAACTTGTATATTGTAGATTCAACTTTAGATACCAAATACATAATTTCCTCTCAACTTGTGTAAATATGTTTCTCCCTTTATCTAGATTTCTCTCCCTCTGGTTATCTCACTCTTCAATCCTTTAATGGCTGTTACGGTTAAGTGAGCTCGCACACTGGACATTGTAGCTACCACGGGAAATGTTTCTTGGTAATCAATCTCATACTTTTGCCTGAACCCTTTATCAACCAACCTTGCCTGGTATCTTTCGATGGTTCCGCCAGGTTTGCATTAGTTTTATAAGTCTACTTACACCCAATTGCTTTTCTATTTTTAGGTAGAGCGGTTAAGGTCCGGTGTTGTTGCCTCAAAGAGCTTCTAATTCAACATTCATAGCTTCTATCCACTTGTTGTCTTTTATTGCTTCATAGAAATATTTAGGTTCTTCATTAGTAATGAGGACACAAAGGCAGCAAACATAGCGTGAGTATCAGGTGACACTTGATTTTATATTTTGTGTGGAGCCATTACCGGATTATTCTCTTCATAATCTTGAGTCCAGGTGCGTGACCTTCTGTCCCGTGCTGATTGCTTCTGGTGGAGTAGGATATTCTCTTCAATGGAATTGATGTGATTTAATGACTCTTGATGAATGATATCTGATATATAGTGATCACATTCTTCAAAAATGTCATTTTTCTGCTCAGAATTTAGTTCCCTTTGCAGTGGAGGTAACTCACCAGCATCCCTTGGTTGTTAAAAAAATATATTTTCATAGAATGTCAAATCCCTTGAGATAAAACTTTGTTTGGAAGCCATGTCATATACTTTGTACCCTTTTGATTTATAGGGTAGCCTATGAAAACACGGGGCACTGCCTAGGTTGAAACTTGTCCTGGATTGTGGAAGTGTTGTATGTCATATCTAAACCAGAAAACCTTCAAATGAGAGTAAACAGGACTCTTCCCAAATAGCATTTTATAGGGAGAGTTGAAATTAATGATATTAGATGGCTCTTTATAAGATATGCAGCCCCCAGTGCACAACCCCCCACAAAAATAGCGGCAAACCTGCCTGAAATCTGAGAGCCCTTCTTATTTCAATTAGGTGTCTGTGTCTTCGTTCAACAATACCATTTTGTTGAGGTCTATCAACACAACTTGTTTGGGGTTTGATTCCTTTTGTTACCATAAACCTAGCAAAGTCTCCTCCAACAAATTCAAGTGCATACCTGTTCTAATACCCTTGATTTTCCTGTCAAATTGATAGTGCATGAATTCATACAATTTAGGCAAGATTGATCTTACTTCATGTTTGTGTTTCATAAGGTATAAGGTATATCCATGTGGCTCTTGAGAAATCATCCTCAATAGTTAGAAAGTATCTATAATCACATCTTGCTTCTTTCTTGTAAGGTCCCCCACATCCATGTGAACCAACTCAAATGGTTCATTAGCAATATTCTGTCTAGTGCCAAAAGGGAATTTTGTCATCTTAGTCATTGGACAAGTTAGACAAACGGCACTCTTCTATAGTCAGATTTTCCCCTTTAAACTGTCGATATGATGCAACTTCTCTTGTGAAGTATGTCCCAATCTAAGGTGCCAAAGTTGAGACAAATTTTGCCCGTGTTTGATTAAATATTGTCTATTACAATTTCCATCAGTGACCTTAAGTGATTTCAAAAGCACTCACTGATGCATTCTAATCTGCACTAGAATTAGATAACAAAACAGAGACATTAGCGTAATTATTGGTGACTCCTAAGACACCATTATCAAGCATGTAGACTCCTTTGCGTGCCTTCTCCTCTCCTTCAATCTGGGTGTAGTCCTGCATTACACACAGATGGTTGTGAAATGTTACATAACATTTTTCGTGATGGGCTGATGGCTTATAAACCTGGTGGTTTGTATCCCGATGTACCTGAGTAGTTGGGTAATGGGTTTTATATATTCTCTTTCCTTACCAGGTTTATTTTCTGGAGAACCTACCACCTTCCAATACCTAGCTCTTGAGTGTACCCGTTTGATCCTTCTGTATACTAGAAAAGGCTGTATTATCAATTTCCAATTTTGTCACAGCTTCCAGTGCGGAGTTTCTTCTTTCTGCAATACGGATTCAGCTTCGTCAGCTGATGGCAGTTGAACTCTCATTAGAAGATTACTTCTGAGAGGTCCATAATAAGAATCAATGGGTGTTGTGGTTTCAGCGGGGGGGAGTGTATAGAGAGCATCAATGGGTTCAAGAACTCCGTTACCATATTGATGAGTGCAAGTTCTCTGTAGATAATAAGAAGAATTAAAGTAGTTTCGTCAAGCACCCATGGCTGTGATACCGTGTAGACTAGGATAACCATTAACCAGAAGGAGAAAAATATAGATAAGGGAGAAAGACATTGCACAAGCTGAGAGGAAATTATGTTCTATTTCTAAAGTTGAATCTACGATATATGACTTGAGTCTTATATACACCTTAACATATCTAATTGATGTTGATCTGAGATTTAATCTCTTGATACATGTTGGATAAAAACATGCATAGGCACACCCTATTAACATGATAATGACAACTATTATTGTACACTGAGTAATGAGGATAACCGTACTACTAAATACTATATATACTTTGATGGCTTCTGTCCTTTCTTACGTTGATCCACTTGCTACCTATTGTCGTTGGCTATCATTGGAATTGACTTGTCCACTTGACCTTCCTATACAGAAGCCTAATAAAAGTGTAATTTGTTCCATACGATGTTCTGTCCATCACATTCAACTTTAGGTTTACATTTGATTAATAATCAGAAATTACTGGTATCCGCTGATCCACTGAGCTCATCACAGTTAAATTAGGTGGTTAGTGATAAGGGGGAGCAGGTTTGATGTAGCCATGGTGAATTTTTGTCTGTGTCTTTAGACATACGTTCTTTACAACATTTGTGGAATTAATTGCTTATGTTAGTTGAAGTATTCCATGTTAAGACTGTTTTACGGTGTTGCGTTTCTCAAGTAAACAACAACAACAACAACATTACCCCAGTGCCTCAATGGCTCCCGCAAATTGCGGGGTAAGGGGGGGTCGATGTACGCAGCCTTACCCTTGTGTTAGCAACACAAAGAGGCTGTTTCCGAATGACCCAAGATGAAAATTGCGTCGAAAACTGCATCGAAGGACCACTACTTCACAAGAGAAAGAAGCGTAGCCACTTTAGTGAGCAATTTTGCGTTTCTCAAAGCAAATTAAAGATAATTCATGGATCAACTAAGCCTCCTGGGAACCCATGTAAGAATAAGTAATTGACAAAATAAAGTCTTAAAATATGAGTCGTCAAATATTAAAAATATTAGTTTTTTTTTTTTTTTTTTTTTTTTTTTTTTCGGTTACTAGTGTGTCAAATTAACTGCATATATCGGAACTTTTACACATTAATATTTTTTCTTGATGCACATTTTTGACGTAGCACAGTGTTGATTGTTACTATTACTAGCAAGTCCAAGTTTTGATTTCTCAGAGATTTAAGATAGAAGTAGCGCTTTTTTCCCTCTTGCTACTATCTT
Source organism: Silene latifolia (assembly GCF_048544455.1). Taxonomy (NCBI): domain Eukaryota; kingdom Viridiplantae; phylum Streptophyta; class Magnoliopsida; order Caryophyllales; family Caryophyllaceae; genus Silene; species Silene latifolia. The sequence continues at coordinate 167,607,023 of NC_133526.1, forward strand.
CATATTCTTACCAACTTTGGGCAATTAATACTCAATTGAGTACCTTTGTTTCTTCTCATTATTTTACCCATCATTGACGGGTCATGTTTCATGTCGCTTACCTCAAATCAATTTGGTTTCAAGGCATTGTTGTTATTTCTTTTGTCGAGGCGGAAAAACTACTGAACAGTAACTCTTTCCATTCAATGAATATGGCATTGGGACCTTTTCCTTTTCTTTGTTATAACTGTTTCTATTATTTTCAACTCGTTGAATAAGGTTACATATATCCAACACCAATTACTCGTATCATATGCAGGAGCCTTTTGAGGCACTAAAGTCTGGTGTAATATGTAGTAGTTGTAAAGGCGCTCTAGTTACTTGCTAGAAATTGTTTCTATGTTACATGTATATTCAGCTCAATTTTGGGAATCAATGATTTTCTCCTCTTATTGTCTTTATACATAATGTTTAAAATATGAAGTTTCTTTATGGCAGGCTTGTGCACTCTATGGTAACTGGTGGCCAATGCTGTCAGGTATGCCCTAGTGTTATGCTATACTTCAGGAACTGCCTGAATCCTGCAATTGTGTTTCACCGATTCTGATTACTATGGTTGTTGTAGCTCTCATGTATGTGGTGGTTCCAATGCCATGCATGTTCTTTGGAGGTGGATCAACACAATTTTTAATTAGTCGAGATGGTGGAGGGTAAGTTTATTTGTTGTTATAATTTCTTCACTACTTAGATGTATCTGGTGGTGGTGTTCAATAATCAATATAAGGAACTATCTTCAGGGTTCTGTAGAAGTTGCAAACTGGTAGGTCAATCTACGTAAGAAAGAAGTTTCTAAGCTTGATCAGTTAGGGATAAGAGTATAAACATCTTGAGTTGGTCTCCTAGAGATGGTGCAAGTGTGCAACTGATTCTAGTATGTGATGTGATCTCAGTAGCATTCCAAATGGTTGCTGAGTTACTATTCATGGGGCTATGTTATCTTGCCCTCACTCTCCGAAGATTGTACTTGTCGTTAATTCTTGAATAATATGACTTATATGAGTGACTGATGGAACATCTCATAATAGTCCCTACAATTATGATCCGTAATAATGCACTTGATCAGGGCTTCATCAATCATAGGCACTTGGTTATCTGAGTATGTTGGATGCAAAGTTTTCACACGCTTTCTGTGTCTATAATAAAACCTCCAATATGGGTTGTTTCCTGTAGGTTTTTCACTTTGGGTTACCTGTAAGACCATTGACGCCTATGCATGTGTTTTCGTGATGATTGATGACCTTTCATTCCGCTATTATTGATTTTTAATAATTTTTTTCCAATCTAGATGGATAGATGCTGCCAAGTTTATGACAGGAGCATCAGCAGTGGGAAGCATTGCAATTCCAATGATCCTTCTGCATGCTAAACTGATAGAAGTGGGAGCTATGGTAATTGAGTTGACATCGTTCTTGTTATTTGTTTGTACTGTTTTGTGCTTCCACCGCGCTAGTCTCGATGATGAATGGTAGAACTGCTCGCTGCCATTAACTGTGGGGTAATATCATTGAATGAGGTATCCTGGCTGTGATATTAAATGGTGCATTATGATGCTATGTATCGAGTTAAAGAAAGCCAGGACAGTTTGTATGTTGTCTAGGATATTATCAACTATTTTGTCGTTGCATGGAGTGTACAAAAGGGTTGTTCAATGTGTGTTTAATAACAAATTAGCGTATTATATACTCGTATTATATTTCATCAAGCGTATACAACTATTCTCTCATTTTGTGCCTATATTTATTGAGAATGGATCATCTCCGGCCATTTTTTCCCTCTCTATCTCCTTCAATTTCTTCTAATAAAACAAATTTAAGTCGTTATTCATTCTCCATTTTATCAAACAATTGACAAATACATCGTGTGGATCATTGAAAGAAAATGAAAAGAATTAGACGGCTCCTCAAAACAGTGAATTAAATACCTCGGATGACGACCTCTATTGGCATTGTATTTATTCAACTGGACCAGTAGCAGATACGGCCTTAGTGGATTGCCGATGGACCCTGTTTGATCTTTAAGTTAGCGACTTAGGATCTGCCTATTGCAGAGTAAGAAGTGAATGAATAAGAATACGCTATTAGGAAGCTGATGAAGGATTTAAGGGTATCTATAAATTTGTCACTGCACTTTTATCGTCATGGTGTGTCGATGATGGTCAAATAGGTGACCCTATCCTTTGTTTTGTCCGACCTATAAGCTTGAGCTTTTGACCCATCCGATTAGACCGAACCTCGAAATGAACTCTTTGCGATTGATGACCCTCAATATGCATATTTAGTGCCTCATAGTAATAATTAAGGGGGTAATTACCAGTATTTTACTATGTTTTCGCGATACATAAATGAAACGATCTAATATTTTCGTATGTGAAAAGGTAATTACGTAATTTATTCAAGAGACGATGCTAGTCGATGTTGAACAAGGTCCAAATAAAAATAGGCCAAAGTTTAGGTATCAGAAATAGGAGTGAAATGTAAGCCCAATATGAGATGGTGCAGCCGCATAATAAACCCTAAAATACATCTGCCTTCCGCTATTTAAATCCTGTCCCTCACAACAATGTCTTATCTATCGTTTTAATCTCTCCAACAATATTTTTCGGGTTTGATTGTTTGCAATTTATATGTCAATATTCATTTGATTGTATTAAAAGTTTGATAAATTTTTGTTTAGTTTGAAATATAAAATAAGCGCAGCCCTTAAGATCGCCTTTCAAATTCATAATGAAAGCGTTTTGAGTCATAGCCGCGCTATATTAAACATCAAATCATGTGGATTTTTTATTATTAGGGTTTTCCTATTAATATCATCTCCTCTTTTATCCTTTGCCTTCATTTTTAATTACCCTTTTTTCCCTCTATTTTAATCGTTTGTTCTCTTTATTCTACCTTCATTTTTGATGAAATCGTCTTTAACTTTTTCATCAAGTTGGTGTTTAAAGAGTCAAATGTAGAGGATTGTAGATTGGGTTTGATTTTAGGCTTTGGAAACATATTAATTTTTGGCAAGAATAAGGAAAAAATACGTACTTGAAGGATATTTTATTCTTGTGAATTGTATAAATTGCTTATTGATATTCTGACTTGCCAACATATAATCAATACCTTTGTTTTGATTAATTGATTTTGTATTGTTTTTGTTGAACTTATTAAATACTCGAGTCGATATTTTGAAGTTAATGGCTAGGATGATGATTCAATTAGATGTGTGAAGGATTTAATTCCTTTGATCATAAAACTTTTGAGGCATAATTATTTCTGACCAGCCATTATCATTTTATGTTTATTATTTTATATGTTTTTATGCGAATCCTTGATTTTATATATCGTATTAGGGGGCGTTCTTTTGGATTCGATATAATTAGTGTGATGTTAATGGATGGCAAGAATGATGATTCAATTAGATGTGTGAAGGAAGAAATTACTTCCTTTTGAACTCATACTATTGAGGCATATTTTGACTGACTTGCTATGTTATCCTACTCTATTGATCATTTCCCTCTCTAACTTGCGGCTTTATCTTGTTGCGTTTCCTTTGTTTTTGTACTCAATTGATGATATCGTACTATTTTTGAATTCGTGTATGGCAAGAATGATGAATCAATTAGATGAGTGAAGGATGTTTTTCCTTGTGAACTCAATTATTTGAGGCATTAATTATATATTTCTGACTTGCTCACTGTTTCTTTCACTGTTATTGTTCCAAAATTATTGGTGGCAATGCCATACTCATTTACATGGATGAATACAGTTTTTCAGACATGATGCTTCTACTCTGCCTAATGATTTGGTGGCGGTACCATCTATTTATGATGGACATTCATTCATCTTTTCTTTTGGATTGTTCATCTATCATTAATAGATACTCTTGGCTTATTGTTTATAGCACTATTTCCCAGCTCAGTTTAGTATTTCTGAAAGTATAAACTATAGAACAAATGAATCAGATATTACTAGAGAACCTCCGACTCTGAAGATCACAATTTCAAGCACTATTACACACACATGGTTCATCTTGAATTTGTAATCTGCGTCTTTGTAAAATGCTTATACGGATTATTATTTGTCTATGTAATTTCAAATTATCGGACTATTGGATAAGGAGTATCACATTATGTACTCTAGAAATTGAGGCACTTTAAATTCCTTATCAATAGAGCTAAATTCCAAAAAAGCTACGGTTTCGTGGTTACACTTGGTGTATGGAATCTTTTATACACTACGGGTAATATAGTGACATGTGGTGATGGTGGAGTATGAAATAGAATCTTTTGTAACAATTATTTTGGTAAATTTGAGAGCCAAATATTTGAAAATATAAATTTGAGATTTGATTATTTTTACCATAATTAAAAATTTTCAAGTTGTTATTATTGTTTTATACCATAATTAAATTTGAGACTTAAATATTATTTTTTAATTCCCCGTTTTTGTTTTTTTCTTTAGTAAAATAATTTTGGTCGCATAGTAAAATTGAAATTGCTATCATGTAAATTTGTTATGTTATAAGGGTGACGTGATTGAAATTACCAACATCTTCTATCCTCCTACAATTGTTCTTTGTTGAATCTATTTTATTAAGAATGCACAGAAGAAAAATGAGGCGCAAAACGATATAAGTTTCTTTAAACACAAATTTAATTAAAAGAAGGAAAAATTAACAGGAATAATCCATCCTATTAGGCGTCTTCCTTTATCCTCTCACTCTATCTTTTACTTCTTTACTTTTAACCTAATTCTGAAACACCATTAATCTCCTTCATCTGCTTCAATCTCCTTCATCTCCTAGACGCCATTAATCTCTTCTATGCCTTCTTCTCCTTCATCTAACTGAAGTTTTGATCTTTGATTATAACTACGACACATGTAATTCTTCTCATTTTCTGTCTTGATTTTAATTTGTATTATTTTTGTAATTGATTTTAATTTGTAACGACACAAGTGTTGAATTTTTTTGATGCTTATTTTTTTGATTTGTTTTATTTAGGCAAATCCTTGGCAAATAGTTACTATGAAATTATTTTATGGAGGAACATTTAAAATGCTTGATTCGAGTGGTCTTGGTTATCTAGGTAGAATGAGTAGGACTGTTGAGGTTGAGAAAGATGAGTTTTGTTGGTTCACTTTGCTAAAAGAAGCTGAGAAATGTGATAAATTTAGGAGGAATGTTGACGGCATATACTTTTGGCATCCTAATGGCGGTTTTCAGAGGGCTCTAAATGATAAAAATGCTTAATTAATGCCTATCTTGTTGTTGATGTTGATTTACCTAAGATAGCTGAGCTCATAGAGGAGTTAAGGCAACCACATGTAGTACATATTCCTCAAAAAATGGTCCCTAGGAGAAAGGTTCAAGTCAACAACAAGACTTCTGAAAAAAAGGGACCACAATATATCACTCACAAAAGCCTCATTCTCTGTGAAACCCTAATAACTCCCTCTATTAAAAGCCCCCAACTTGATACAGCCCCATCAAGCAGCATATTAAAACAACTCCAGAAAACTCCCTCTAAAAAAATTCCCACAGCCACTCCCACAAGAACATCACCAAGGTTCTCACAGAAAAATAATGTTGAGGAAGCACCACTTGTAGCTGATTCAACACCACCTGAGGATGATAATGAGGGCTGTTATGAGTTGAATAACATTACTATAGCTGATGTTTTCTCTAAATATGAGGCAAAGAAATGATTCAAACCACCTATAGTTTGGAATAAAGAGAGTGATGATGATGAGGCTGATGATCCAGGGTATGACCCTGACAATGAAGAGGGCTTTGTTGATGATGAGGATGAGGATGAAGATCCTAGTTAGAACAATTTAATGAAGAGAACTTTGTTGATGGTGAGGATGGTCCAGATGAGGATGTTAATGAGGTGTTGGAGCAATTAATTGAGAATGACATTGCATCTGAGCAATCCTCAGATGATGATGAAGTAATTGAAGCTAGGAAAAAATCGAAAGATTGGAATGTTAAGGCTATAAAAGTTGCAAAACAACTCCAGTTAGAAGTTGAATCTAAGATATTAAGTGACCAAGGTTCAGATCAAGTTGCGGTGGGAAATAATCAAAGGGAGGATTTTGTAAGTGACTATGATGAAAGTGGAGATGAAATCCATACTCCAGGAGAAAGTGAGGAAGAGTCCAGACCTGGTCATAGAAGCAAATCTAGCCTACCTATTGTGAATGAAAAAACTGACTTCACCAAACTGAAGTGGTGTGTAGGGATTAGGTTTCCAAGCAGGGATATGTTCAGGGATTGTGTCACTAGGTATGCACTAGCTCATGGTAGGAACCTAACATTTGATGTTAGTGATAAGGAGAGAGGGAGAAGACTTAGAGTAAGGTGTGCAGGAGGCTGTCCATTTAAGATGTATGGAAGCTGGGATAATGCAACAGCTACCTTTATTGTCAAATCTGTGGATCCTGAACATACATGCCATAGAACAATGAGTAGGAATAGGCAGTTGAAGAGTACTTGGCTAGCTAAACAATTCTTGGAAGTGTTTAAGGCAAGACCTCATTGGCCAGCAACTGAGATCATTGAAACTGTCAGAAGGGCTTACAAGGTTATAATTAAGAGGGGTTATGCATACAAAGTAAAATATCATGCACACAGAATGCTACATGGTTCCATGAAAGAGCACTACAACAAATTGGGTGGTTATATTGCAGCTCTTAGTCAGGGAAATCCTACAAGTTTCTTCACTTTGGTCACAAAACCTGCTATTAGACCTAACCCACCTGTTTTCCAAAGATTCTTTGTCTGTTTTGATGCCTTGAAGCAAGGATGTCTTTTAGGGTGCAGAAAACTGTTATGTGTTGATGCTTGTTTTCTAAAAACCTTTTTGGGTGGCCAATTAATTACTGTTGTTGGGAGGGATGCCAATGAGCAAATGTTCCCACTTGGTTGGGCTGTGGTGGAGGGAGAGAACAATGATAGCTATCAATGGTTCTTTAAAGAACTTAAAAAATGCTTGGGTGAAGAAACTGGTGAAGGTTGGACATTTATTTCTGATGAACACCAGGTAATTTGTCTTTCTTATATTCTGTATTTTTCATTTTGTCTTGCTTGTTAATGCTGCCTTCTTGATGGTTTCTTTTTTATTCTGCCTTGTAGAGCATATTGACCATGGTGGCCAAGGAGTTTCCAAGGGCTGAGCACAGACATTGTGCTAGACACATTTTTGCAAATTGGCACAAGTCATTTAGAGGAGATGAAATGAAGATGATGTTTTGGGCTTGTGCAAAAGCTTACAATGAAGCTGACTTCAAGGATGGGCTAGATGCTATGAGGGAAGTGGATCCTAGGGCTGCTGATGCCTTGCATACAACCCAAATCTCTTTTGTAGAGCATTCATCAAGACTACTTCAAAAAATGATGTGATAGTTAATAACATGGCACAGACATTCAATGCCTACATTATAAGTGCTCGTACAAAGCATATCATATATATGCTTGAGGAGATAAGGGTTGCTTTGATGCAAAGGTTGGTTAAGAAAAAGACAGAAATGGAGAAAAAATGTACCTTTGTCTGCCCTAGGGTACAAGAGAAGCTTGAGAAGGAGAAAGAGCTTGCTGCAATGTGCACACCTCTGCCATCAAGTGATATTGTCTACCAGGTAATGTATGGTACTGATAACCTGACTGTTAATTTAGAGACTAGGGAATGCACTTGTAAAAAGTGGAATTTAACTGGTATCCCCTGTGGTCATGCAATTGCTGCAATATTTGACAAATATGAGAAAGCTGAGGACTATGTTGATGATTGTTACAAAAAGGAAACTTATCTGAGGATATATGGTTCATCAATAACTCCATGCCCAGGTGAGAGGCACTGGCCTAGTGTTCATCAACTCTTGAACCCCCCACAAATAAAGGTAGGTCCAGGCAGACCTAGGAAAAACAGAAGGAAGGATCCATTTAAAGATCCCAAAAAAAGTGGGAATCTCACAAAGCATGGCCTAGAGATGACTTGTTCAGTATGTAAGTCTAGAACCCACAACAAGAGAAAGTGCCCTGACAAAGACAAGACTATAGCCACTCTTCAACCACCTAAAAGAGAAAGGGGAAGATTTAGAGCTGCTCATAACAAACACCATACTACTAATCCAGCTACTGAGGCTCATCACCAAATGACTGCTCAGCCAACTAGGATAGGAAAAGGTGGCAGGGTTATTAATAGTGGTAGGGGTGGAAGAGGTGGAACATTAGGTGGTAGAGGTGGAGCAGCAGGTGGTAGAGGTGGAATTGGTGGCAGAGCAAGTGGCAGGGGAGGAGCAGTAGGTGGTAGAGATGGAAGAGGAGGTGGCAGAGGTGGAATTGCTGGTAGAAGTGGAAGGGTAAGTTATCAACTGAAATTAGCTGATGTTCAATAAAATTTGTTGCAGAGGTCTAATTGATTGACATACTTTGATGATTTTGCAGGTACCACAAGGATTTGGCATCCTTTATAATGATCAAGGCAATATTTTCACCAATGTAAGTTGATGTTGAAAAAAGTCTGTCAAATTATCCATTTATATGTCCATTTAACCAATAAATTCTCATCTTCACTTTTATTTCCATTTAGAGTTTCCTAGGACTGGGAGGATTTCCATTCAACAACATGAAACAACAAGTTACCCCTCAACTCAAGCTTCAGTGAACCAGAATGAGTGAAGACATGTAATAGTTGGTTAAGATGTAATTTTTTTTATTGTAAGGGAACCTGTTTATGTAATGGCATATTGTAGTACTGAATTGGTCCCTTTATTTTGATGTCAACAAACTCAACTGTAATGGCAAGAAGAACTTAAATGGGAAAGTAATGGAAAAACAAGAATGTTTTCATTCCATTAATATAAGGTTGGAATTGTTACATTTCTTGCTAGTAATGCAAACAGAAGAACTACATCAATCCCTCTTTATCATCCAACATATTGCAAAAAAAATCCAAGAGAAAATTAGTCCTAGCAAAGCAACCTTCTCCCTCATAATGTGTTTTTTAACTTCAACTTTCAACTGCAAAACTTCTTTCTTCAACTTCCCCTTCTTCATCTTCATTTTCTTCAGCTCGTCTTCAAGCCACTTCTGATGAAAATTGCTACCATCAGATGACCCCTCGTTTATCCATACAAAAAACCCGCACTTATTTTCCTACAATAGTTCAGGAATCAAGATTAGGGTTTTATTATTGCCCAAATCAAATTAGGGCCTCAATTTCTTTTAGCAAAATCAGATTAGGGTTTATATCAAATAGTAAAGGACATTCAAATCAATTCACTTACTGGCCATAAGGGACACCCATAGAACCTTCTCCCTTCATTTACTCCCTTCCTTGCAATCCGTATCACTGCGTTCATATTGTGATAGCATCTTACCTCTTTCGAGGTTGCAGAAGACCATGAATTAGAAGAGGATTCATATGCAGCTGCATATTTCATTGAGGAATTTGAGCAACTTCGTTTGATTAAAGATAGATTAAGGGAAAGAAAAAGGGCTATGGAGAATGAAATTAATGGAGAAAAATAAATGAAGAATACGCAGGAAAGGAAAGGAAAGAAAAGAAGAAGAAGATGATAAATAAGAAAAATATGGGCCCCACTACTCTTTAACCGGATACAACAAGTTACAAAGTGACCAAGTTTAGGCTTTAATGATATGTTAATTAGTTGGTTTTATTGTGGGATTAAAGAGAACATGGATTAATAATGGAAGACGCCCAATAGGATGGATTATTCCTGTTAATTTTTCCTTAAAAGAAAACCATATAAGTTTTTTGTCAATATATTGTCAGTGTAGTGAATTTTGTAAGATATAGAGAACGTTCATTTTCCTAAAATATTTAATTATGGCAAAATATTAGATTCTCCCAAAATTAATAAATTTTCCTAAAATTACCCTCTCCAATCTTTCCCAATATTAGATTCTGCCAGTTATCGAAATTTTATTAGTGGTGTATAGAAGATTATATACCAAGTGTAACCGTAGCATCTTCCGGCTAAATCCGTCACAAGCTTGTGACATGAGACAAACTTGCAAGTGGGAGAGCAAGTAGGGAGGGCAAGTGGGAGGGGATTGTGAGAGGTCACAAGCTTGTGACCGTCACAAGCAAGACCGACTAAAGGAAGTGACCTAGAGTCTATTTCGCTTGGGGTTGATTCTTGTTGAGTCAACACAGTCGTCACACTTTGATCGATTATTCTTGTCATCGTGTAAATTTAGTGTCTTTTATTGAGCATCCTTTTTAAAAAGAAAAATTATGAAAAATTACTTTTTAAAAACCCTTTTTTTTAACTGGTTTTACTTTTTTTACATACATTAGATTAACACTTAATTTTAAAAACCCTTTATTTAACATTTAATTTTATTTTCTGTGAGATATGATTCGCTAAATTTGGTTAACACTTGGTTATTGCACGGAGACCTTGGGGTCTGTTAAAAGAGAGTGCCGGCTTACCGTGCTGTCACGTATCTCTCGGGGTTTGGTCTCTCAAGGTGTATCACCCTAGTTTTTTTCAAACTCATATATTTAAATAAATTAATATTTTCCTAAAATCGAATTGGTAGTTAATTTTTCATAGTCTCTCCGTTGTTTCTACTGTTACTTTCATTACATGTGTTGTGACTACTATTACTTTCACCTCTCCCGCTGTAGCAACAAATTTGTGTAAATCTGCAAACAAGTAGAGAAAACACAAAAGAATGCAACAAAATAATAATTTTAGTAATTTAAAGATTTCGGGTACAATCTTCTAGTTATTCTACTGATTCGATTTCCGCAGTTGGATGAATAGGAGGGTCTTGATTTGAAGACTTGATTCTTCTTGGATGAATTTGATTTGCTTCTCTTCAGTTGACGGCGATGAACGCTTGATGTTGGATCGAAGAGTAGTTTTCTTTTTCTCTAACTTTTCTCTTGGAAGAGGATTTTTGTAGAGAGGGTTTCTTTGTAGAGAGGTTTTGTTTTGTAGTGTGATTTTCTTTGTAATTTTCTGATTAGCCTCAAAATGAGAGCCAATGCTTGTATTTATAGAAAAACATAAAGGGTTTGGTTTACACCCTACATGGACTTGGTAGTCTTGACATTTTTGTGATGGACTTGATAGTCATTTCGGCCAATTTGAATGTATTTGGTCCATTTAGTGAGTTTGACCCATTTTTTGGATTTTATCACTTTAGAGAGTCGGATCGACTAAAATAATCAAATTGGACTAATTTAATAATTTTTTGTCCAAGGTAATTAAATTAGTTTACATTTTATTTGACGGGTCAATATTTTGACTTTTTGACTTCCGACGTGGCACTTATACAAAATTTTCGTGCCTACAAATTGCCCCCTCGAGACTTGATCATGTACACGACTTGAATGTTTGAGCATGATCGGGTCTCGACTCATCAAATTTTTAATGACCATGAGTCAATCCAATTTAATCATATGACCATGTTGACAATGGGCCACCTTCTGCAATTTTGCGTGAATGTATTGAGGCCGAAAACTTGGTCCCTACTTTCCTTCCCTGGCTGCTAAAGGTCGTCGACAAATTACTAAATATCGTCGACAATTTTAATTAACTTCCTAATTTGCCCCTCCCTCACACTCCCCCTAATATTTTCCTTTTTATTCAAAAACTACCTATCACATTCCAAATTTTGAAAAAAAAAAACCCGACTCAGATTTTGAAGAAAAAAAACCCGACACAAACGTATCGACCGCATCATTTCCGTCACGAATTCAAACATTCAACAAGGTATGTGATTCGAGATTAAAATTTTTTTGTAGTATTTTGCTTAGTTTGTAAATGTGTGACAGAATTAGGATAATTGCCAAATTAGTGACGGAATTAGGATAGATGCTTTGAATTCAATCGGATTGAGTCGTGTTACGCGAAAATCAAACGGAATAATCGAAACAATTAATCGAAAAAAAAAAAAAAAAAAAAAAAAAAAAAAAAAAAGAACACGGAAAACTGGGCTGAGACGTTGGGTTTCTTCGTCCCAGACCCAGGCCAGACGAAGGGATTTCTCGTCTAATGTGGGCTTTGGACGAAGAAATCATTCGTCTGGGCTTGGTGTTGGACGAAGGATTTCTTCGTCTGGCCCAAGTGTTGGACGAAGGAATTCTTCGTCTGGCCCAAGAGTTGTTTTTTTTTTTTTTTTTTTTTTTTCTTTTTGTTTTGGAATTTGTCGTTACTTTTTTTTTTTTTTTTTTTTTTTTTAAAAATAAATTTTATTCCGTCTTGTTTTATTATCGTTATAAAGTAATAATTGTTGTTCGTGGCGAAGTCGTTGTAAATATATATTTTTTCCGTCTCGTTTTGTCGATGTAAAATATAAATTAATTATTACTATTAAACTTCTTTTGGGGATATTTTGTTTTTTTATTTATTTTTTAATTTACATAAACTTATATTTATAAATTGTTTGTTTTATTAATTTAAGTAATCAAGTTGTTGTAAATATGTTTTTGTTGCGTCTCGTTTAGTTTACGTAAAATATTAATTAATTATTATTAATAAACCCCGTTCCGGGTTACTTTGTTATTTTTTTTAATTTTTAATTTACTTAAACTTATATTTATAAATTGTTTGTTTTATTTTTTGAATAGATGGCCGGTGGAGGAAATGACCGTCAAGTTCGAGCTCGAAAGGGGCTCCAGTTCGAGTCTGATGTTGGAGATGGTAGTACCGATTCATGGACTGATGAGCGGGTGGAGGAGGAGCTGGTTCGGTCTGGTGATGTGATAGGTGAGGAGGAGGCGGGTATTGAGCGAGTGCGTAGGGTGCCACGTAGACGGACTGAGGAGGGGCGTTTCGAGCGGAGGTCGGATGGTAGTTCTAGTAGTGTGGTGGCTCCGAAGAAGAAGTCGGGTAAGGATGTCTCTTGGTTGATCGATCATCGTGTTCCTGGTGGTCCTGACTTTCCCCACGTGATTCCTAGCTTCGGGGGCCACATTGCCAACACCATATGGTCGACTCCTAATGAGGTTGGTCGACCAGTTTTGACGGGTTACCACCGGTTTGGTAAGACGAGGTTGTTGAGTAGTTGGCCACTCCCTCCGGCCGTTAAGACTATTTATGACGGTACTGGTCTTTCTCACCTATTAGATTCCATGGCCGAGAATTATAACATGCCCCTTATTTCTGCTTTTGTTGAGAGATGGCAACCCGACACCAACAGTTTTCACATGCCTTTTGGGGAGATGTCCATACTCCTTCACGATGTTGCGCAGATCTTAGGCGTTCGGGTTGCTGGTAACTGTTGTAAGGTGGAGAGTAATGACGGGACGTTGGCGGATCCCCTTATGTATGTATGTGGCTTCTTTGGGATTTCATCAGAGAAGTTGAGGTTGCCGTTAAACTCTACTAAGAAGGTCCCTATTTACAAGAGTGGGGGTATATTGGTAGATGCAGTTTGTGACACGGCGAGAGCTAATTGTGATGTTGTTTTTGCTCAGGGGTTTTTGGCTGTGGTGTTGGGGTCGACACTTTTTGTCGACAAATCAGGTGATAGGTTACGTCCTCAGTTGTTTCCTTTAGTGTATGATACTGATGGTGTACACGACTACGCTTGGGGAGCCGGTGTACTTGCCTTCATGTACCGACAGTTGGGGGTAGCTTCACGTGCTGGTGTGAAGACTATTGGTGGTTGCTTGACCTTGTTGCAATCGTGGATCTATGAGTATTTTCCTATGTTCAGACCCGGTCCACCTTCGGCAATTGACCCTACTCAGCCTCGGTCGTGTTCTTGGAGATCCGTTGGTCCTTTCGCTCAAAATGCGGAGAAATTGTTGGAGTATCGGAGGTTGTTGGATGGGCTTACTTGTGCTTCCATTAGGTGGGATCCGTACGGGCCGCGTCAGGAGGAGTATCATCCTCGTACTTTGTATACCGGTTGTATTCGTTTCATGGACATAGCGGAGCCGTACCACCGATCGGTGTTTACGACGGTTTGGGTATGTGCGAGATCATACCCAATCCCATTATGAGATTGACGGCGCGTCGTCGTCCCGCTTCGGGTTTCGGTGCGAGGTTAGTGTTGGGGTTGGGGAGACCGATCATCTTTGGGATTGCTTTGGCGGGATCACGTGGTTCACTTTCTCGTAAATCGAGACCAGCTTAGCTTCCCAGTGAGACGGAGCCAGAGTATGAGGCTTGGTTTAATGGGAATTCTCACCCGTTCATCATTGATCCCGACCACCATGATGCCCCCCCGCCACATGAGGATTTTGATATTCCTGCTGAGGTAATAATATTACTTACAGTTGTTGTAATAATCGATATAATTTTCTTACTGTTCCTCGATAATGTTTATAATGTTTTAGTTGTTCTTGTCAATTTGCAGACGCACGTCTTTGTAATGTTTCGCTTTACGAGGCCAAAAAATTAAGGATGACAAGAAACAGCTTGCCTTCCTCCGCAAGATGATGAAGAACGTCGGCCCATTGATTGAGAGGGCTGGGGATATCATACGTCAGCGAGGACCTCGTCAAACACCCGGTGATGTTGTTCAGCGTAGATCAGATGGTGTGTACACTGATAGCGACGAAGAGGATGATAACTAGTTTGTGTTTGTTTTCATTTATGTTGTACGGTTTTGAAGACATTTTTTATGTTGGATTATTATGTTAGTTGACTATTTGAACGTTGTTTATTTCAAAAAACATGACGGTTTTAAATTCTGAAATTTCTTCAATTTCTTAAATTTCTTGAATACATAACAACTGATGCAAATTCATACATTTCTGGAAATAGTAACTACTTCATGACAATGGCCAACATAATGAAAACAAACAAATACAAGATACACTTGAAATAAAACTTCATCATCCTTGTCATTTCAAATCTCCTTTTTATACCTATCACTTGCTCTTTCATGACATTTCCACTTGATGCATCATCACCTTCATCTTGACATGCTATATTCAACTTTTTTGTTATTGTTAAATGATCTTGATCAACCACGACACAAAACGATCGCAAGTTACGCACTTAAAAAAAGCTTTCTTCGGATTAGTAGCTGTCCCGGAAATCATGATGATAGCGTTTCTTTCACAACGATTGCAAATTTGATTCTTAAAATCAAGGCCTTCAATTGGTCGGGTTCCCCACCTTGATGATGATGTTGACATAAGTAAATATTTGAAGAAAAAAATGGAAGATGATGAAGATGATTGGAAAATAGAAAAGGTTGAAGATGAGTGCAAAATTACAACATTATGTAGATGTTTATATAGGGAAAAATGTGACCGTTATAATTCAAATTTTACCGTTATAATTCAAATTTTACCGTTATAATTCAAATATTACCGTTATAATTCAAAATAACCGTTACAATTCAAAAATAGCCGTTATAATTCAAATTTTACCGTTATAATTCAAATATTACCGTTATAATTCAAAATAACCGTTACAATTCAAAAATAGCCGTTATAATTCAAATTTTACCGTTATAATTCAAAAATAGCCGTTATAATTATTTGAATTGTCGGAAACTATAAAAAATAAAAAATTTTAATACAAATACGGAAATTAATTATTTTATACAAAACGAGTCGGAAACAAAAAAAAAAAAAAACAAAGAAAAAAAAAAAAAAAAAACTAACGAGAAACTCTAAAACAAAAAGAAAAAAAAAAAAAAAACAAACAACAATGAATGGGCCAGGCGACGAAGGAAACCTTCGTCCAACACCAAGCCTGCATTTAAGGAATCCTTCGTCCAACACCAAGCCTGCATTTAAGGATTCCTTCGTCCAAGCCCAACATTAGACGAGCTTGTTCTTCGTGCTGGATCGGGCCGACGAAGAACCCCCACGTCCCAGCCCAGTTCCGTGTTATTTCTTTTTTTTTTTTTTTTTTTTTTCAATTGCTTTTTCATATAAATCCGTCACAAATTCTATCATAATTCCGTCTACATTCATGGCATCTATCCTAATTCGGGATTCAAACGATAATAAAACATAAATTTTTAACAAAACTAAATCGTAAACTAACCTCGTTACTATCTTCATTGTTGAAATCGTTGTTAAAATCGTTCCCGTTCATGTTGTTAATTACAAAACCCGAGTTTTTTTTTTTTGGTTTGAAATATTTTAGTGAGACGGTGACTTGTGTTTTAGTGAGACGGTAATTTCATTTCTGTTTTGAGACGGAAATTGCATTTTGGTGAGACCAATATGGAGTCATGATATGGAGGGCAAACTTGGAATTTTACGTTAATTGTCGACGATATTTAGTAAAATGTCGACGACGTATAGCAGGACCCATTCCTTCTACGCCAAGTCCAATTGAGTCAATTTCCAAAGAGAACTCTCCAACTTTATGGTATTATTTCTTCAGCCTTTTCGTTTTAACAGCTTTCCATAATAATTTTTTTTCTTTTTGAAGCTGATGATGGAATTATTTGGTTTTTGGCCTAAAATAAATTTCCATATTATTGCTCCGGTTTTTGTTTCCGTAATTCCATCTATTGCTCAAGTATAAAAGGAAGAGAAGCCCTGCATAATTCTACACCATTGATAACGCAAGGACTCAAGTCTGCCTCAACTTCCGACGACAAGAAACCCGAGTCCCGTGACAACGAAGTCTCTACTCAGTAGGCATCTTAATCGAGTTTCAAGACAGGCCAGGGGAGTTTTTCTTTGCCGCAGCAAGCCGAAGCTTCTGTGTTTATAGGTGAGCAATTTTTTTTTGATTTACTAACCCATATTTTTGTATACAGTGCGTTGCTTCCCGATGCATCAAACGAGCTTCCCCTGTCATTGCGGGCTGACTTTTGACGAATTGGCACCGAACTGCTGCTTCACGATTTCCTGTGCATAATCCAATGCCCATCATTACCTCGACACGGTCCAAGGTTCTCAAAGTTCAAAATTCACCCCTCCTTTTGGCGTGTGGACTGCGAAACCGAGGTGGTTGTCGAGTTTGATGACGGGATTCATATTGGGTTTAGTTTACTGAGCTTTCTCAAGCGCGATGATAGACAAAGCTGACGTCATAACACCGAGCCCACAAAACTTAACTGAATTCATGTCGGCCGGAATGAAACTCTGCCCTCTCCTAGCTTCTTCACGGTTTTGAGCAAATCCGCCTCATTCCCATCGACCTTTCGATGCCTCTGCTTGGTGATTGATCCGGTCCCGGTGTCTTCCGTTTGAAGACGGCGAAAAAAAACTGCCATTAACCTGATGCTTGTAATCCCGACGACGCCGAAGCATGTCGATCAAAATAAACAGTATGGGTGGACAACTTAAGTTTGGTGATCTTGAATTTATTTTGACGGGAAGAAGCGGATCAATTTGATCCTGGTTTGTGAAAACAGGACAATAAATTGATTTGGGATGCCAATGTGACCAATGCTTATACCATACACCCAGGTGTATGGTACTTCATACTCCAACTTTAATTTAGTTTTTTAAAACCGTTAAAACTTAGATTTCATAAATTAGAAAAATTTAAAAATTATATCATTATTCGTGATTTTGATTCCTCTATAATTTGAAATCACATTTGATATATTTTGGTATTTATTTTAATTTTACTCGCATATTCACACCATATAATTGACATGTTCATCACAATAAAATATTCACATTACATAGTTGACATATTCATATAAATCAAACTTCTTATTCTCAAATTAAAACTCACATACTCACCCAATTAATTAACATATTCACACAATATGATAAACATATTCACAAATACATATGACAAATACATAGAGGTTATCATAAATATTAATCTAACATAACCTAACATATATTCACAAAGTATAACTACATATTCATCGCATATAGATTACATATACGCAAAACATAAACCTCATATTCACAATATATAACATGTGAATGTATCACTTATTTATATTTTGTGGATGTCATATCTTCATTTGCGGACTCGTTCAAATAAACGGAATAATAATCATGAACGTTTTGCTCCATAGACAGTAGTAAAGCGAATAATTTGGCCAAAAAACATGAAATTTACGTAATTGAGTAGTAATAATAGATCCATGATAGAGTTTTTGTAGAATAACATAAGTATTAGAGGAGCAATATAACTAATTGTAACATAGTGAATTAGTGGGTGGTTGTTTTTATAATTTTTATTTTTTATTTATTTTTCCCTAATAACTCCCTTAGGAGTATCATGCTCTCTACTCCTGGGAGCATGATATAATTTACCGTAGGACTTGGATTTTTGTTTTATGCATCTCGTGACTCGTATTACCTCCTTTTCATTCTTTAATAATTTTTTTTGATAGAAATACGTGGTCACAGTTCACACCACAAGTCCACACTTCATATCATATTTCTTTTTTTTTTCTTTTTTTTATAGAAAATAATTTGTGTTTTTGTGTAACATGTGACTATGTGGTCCACACTACATTACCTCACCTTATATTACTTTTCCTTTTGTTTTTTTTTCCTTTTTTTTTTGATAAAGAAATATGAGTGGTAATTTGTTTTTGTCTTTGTCTCAGGGGACGATATGGTGCACTTTAAGGCAAGCGAATCTAAGACGACTGGCAAGAAGTACTTAGTGACGATTGACGGTGCTGATGACGAAGCAAATAATGGAGTTAAACACACCATCTTTCCTTCGATGACGAGTCCCTTTGCTGAGTCGTGGTTGCCGTTGACATATCCGTCAAATTTGGATTGCTGGTGGCAGAAACTTGAAAAACCATTGCTGGTGCTCCTTTCGTCACATCATCGAGAAAGTGTCGACACGCCATCCTTCTCGAAGCTCTTACACTCTCGATGCTCCAGAGGTGGAGCTCAACGAAACGGCAGTTTTCACTTTGGATATGAATTTTCTTATATTCCGCGCTACTGGGAATGGTTAGAAGACATTCTTTGCGAGTGCCGCAACAGTTTGTGATCTGTCTACATTTATGAAGCAGTTTACGCCTCACTTTTCCTTTACCGCTGCAGTAGTCAGCTAGTTGAGTCATTTTGCGATTTTTGGTGTCCACAGACTAACACTTTATTGACAGCGGCGGGAGAAATTTCAATTAGCCTTTGGGGCATCCGCTCTATCACCGGACTACCTCTAACGGGCTTATTTTATGATGAAGTAGTGCCTTCAGTTGAAGAACTTCAAGGCTTCGATGAGAACGGCCGACCGTATTTGCCCCCAAGTTGCAAGTATTTATTTTCTGCGTTTCACCGGATTTCTCTTTCGGCGAATAAAAATGGCAAAGTACCTTTTGAAGACTGGTGTCGCTTTTGGTTTAAAGGCGCCTCCAAGTATTTTCCTTCGTCTAATGCATCAGAGAAGGCACATTTTCCGATTCTACGACAAGATTTTTCTTCATACGGAGAACCTTCGCAATGGGACGAGACTACTCATGACTTCTTTCTCACTTTAGGCGTTCCCGAGGCAGAGAGACGACAGACATATCTTGCAGCCTTCCTTTCTTGTTGGCTCTACGCATTTGTTCTCCCTGTTCGTGACCTAGGCCACATACGAGCGAGTGTCTTTAAAGTTTCTTCTTTGTTAGCGAGCAACCAGATGGTCTCTTTTGCCATACCAGTATTGGCGAGCATTTATCGAGGTCTGAACGACATTTCTACTTCGGCAACGCCGGGCAAGGATCATGGCCACTTTGCTGCGCACTATGTTTATGGGTGGCTTGCCAAGTATTATCGTTCGCATAGATCTGTTAGTCACTCGTTTGTTGAAGGAACTATGATCGAGTTTCAAGGTCTCGATGCTGTCAAAACTTTTCGTTCTACCGAGGCAAAAGAGCGAATTCGATCTGCCACCCAGGTTTCTTGGCACTCCACATTTCATGGGACTAAGGAAGATGCAGAATACAAGGATGATGACCGTAACATTATGCGTCCACCGAAAGACTTTCTTATTGCATCGCGGTCCAGCTTCATAACTTTAAGGCATGATGACAACTACATCGTTGAACCGTATAGTCCTCATCGCTTTGCGCGACAACTGGGTTTTCATCAGGATGTTCCAGGTGTACTTGATCATGATATTTGTGGTGGCAACCTCGAGCGCCTTTTCTAATTGTTCAAGACTTCTATTTACTTGAGGATAAATTCGCGGTTCATCATTCCACGAGAAGATTCAAAAATTGGCACTTCAGTCACTCCGGCTTATGCGACATGGTTGAAGCGGTTTTCTGAGTTAATAATTCCACACGAGGTTAGAAAGTCATCAAAATCTCCGCTTCGGAGTGAGGTCAGGCGGTCTTCAAAATCTCCACTTTTGAATGAGGCTAGAAGGTCTTCTAAATCTCCTGACGACAATGATGCCACTCCAATTGTGAAAAGAAAGCGAGATATAGTTCAAGGCTTGGCGAGCTCGGATGACTTTGTGAAACATCCTTTGAAGGTAAAGATTACACAAAGCTCACTCCAGTCATCCGCGGGTCATGCCGTAGCAGAGTCAAAAAGGAAAGTGAAACGTGCTCGAAGTCAGGTGGATCAAACTTTGAAGAAGAGGCCATCACCACCAAAGGGTCAGAACGACGCAAATTTGAACGATGCAACTTGTACATCTTTGTCGGTTTCCTCAAAGGTGAAACTTACTCCTAGCCTGGCTCGTTCGTCTTTGGACGAAGAGGCTTTTCATGTGAAGGATAATGTAAAACAAAATCCTACTAGCACTTGATCGTTTGGATACAAGGCTGAGGAACCTAGTATTCGGCACCTTCTTGACGACGTTCCTGAAGCGGACGGATTTCTTACAACTGACGACTTTCCTGTCATTGAAGAGGTAAATGCGTTTTTTTTACACCTTCGGTTTTTTTTATATATCATTAACCCCGTTTTTTTCGCAGGGTTTCATGCCTTTGTTGAGCACCGTTGATGATTTTTCAGACCTTCATGTTGTATTAAATCTCGATAGTCCTACAGAGAAAGCGATGTTTGATGCCATTATGAGTCCAACCAAAGAAGTTTCCTTCGCAGAAAACATGATCCATGAAACTGAGCGACAAGCGTATTTGTCTATGGCGAACAAGTTGCGAGCAAAGTTGTTGGCATCTCCCATCACCGAGATTCGAGCACTTGAAAAGGACTGTGAGGCCGTCTTTGAGTATTTCAGGTCAAAGAATGTTGATGTCTCCGCTCTTCGTGCCCATGTGGAGAATTATTTTAAGGCTGCTTTACAACTTCAAACTGTGGGAGGAGAATACACGATGAATCAGCCTCATCCTTTGGAGCTTGAGGAACATATTAAGGATATTGATGATCGTATTTCGAGTGCTGCATCTTTGGAAGATCAAGCAACAAAAGAACTCGAGACTTTTCAAAGGAACTTCGAGGAAGACGCGTCAAAGGAAGAGCGGTTAAAGAAGGAATTGGAGGAAGTACAGGCGAGGAAACAACAGTCGGTTGCGTCTATTGCTGCTGCAAAAAAGAAGAAACTCGATCGAGCCTCAATTGTCAAGGCTTTGACTCACGATAAGTCCTCTTTGGAAGCACGTATGACGACTGCAAAAGAAGAAGCCGGGAAGATTGAACATGCTGAGAAAGCTTTCACTGAAGCTTCTGATACTTTGAAGAACTTGTAGTGGCTTCTATGATGTCATTTGTTGTATCTTTTTTTTTTGTCTTTGTTTTAGATACGTTTTTCTTTTGACACTTAAGAGTGTGCGTTTTTTTTGAAGGATGAATAATAATAAGTTGAGTTTTTTTTTTTTTTTTTTTTATCTCAATCTCGTATATTCATTTTGTTTTGCCGTACATAGTTTATACTCTTATGGGCGAGGAGTAAAAGGTTTTTTTTTGGTGTGGCTGGACTAAAGCAAGACGTTTACTTCAGCTGCCTACGTACCCATAAAGCGCGAACGAATGTACTTTACGAGATCAAGCCAACGTAGTTCGAACAAAACAGAATTGATTTTGTTTGGGGGGTTTGGCCGCACCTAAGTAAAAAGATTTTACTTAAGCTGCCTACGTACCTACAATGTAACATACTTCGCAGGATCAAGCCAACGTAGTTCCTTAAAGGGATTTTTTTTTTTGTTGTTATTTGGATCGTTTTTTTTTTGTGATTTTTTTTTTTTGGATTTTTTTTTTTTTGGATTTTTTTTTGGTGTGCAGTTTAGGCTCGTGCTTAGGAGCTTATTGCAGAATCGTCGTCTTACGCGTAATAGCGCTTCAAAAACTAGGCGTTGATCGGACCAACACGTACTCCATCACTATCGACAATCTTGTACGCGCCGTTGGTGTAGACTTCTTGCACAACATAAGGTCCGTCCCACTTGGAAGTGAATTTACTTCCGGCTTTACGAGGCATTATGATAGGTCTTCGAATTGCCAAGACCATATCGCCAACTTGAAAAGATCTAGGACGAACTTTTTTATTGAACGCCCTTGATAGCCGAGCCTGGTAGCACTCCAATTTCTGCTGTGCATCAAGCCTTTTTTCGTCAAGAGCTTCAAGTTCGGCCAAGCGTAGCTTGTCATTTTCGCCTTCCGCCAGACCCATTTGAATAGCCATACGAAGAGAAGGAATCTCTAATTCAAGTGGAAAGACCGCCTCTACTCCGTAAACCAAGGCATAAGGCGTTGACTGGGTAGGAGTTCTATATGTGGTGCGATACGCCCAAAGTGCTTCTCCAAGCCTCTCATGCCAATCGCGCTTTGATTTTGAAACCATTTTCTTCAACAGATTGCATAGAGTTTTGTTGAAGGCTTCGGCGAGACCATTGACTGGCGCATTATACATCGACAATTTGTGTTGCGCGAACTTGAACTTTTCAAGCAAGGCATCCATGAGCTTGTTGAAGAAGGGTTTGCTATTATCGGTAATGATGTACCTTGGGACGCCATATCGATATATAATTTGTGTTCGCACGAAGTCCACGACATTCTCCTTTTTCACTTCTCGAAGGGGCTTCCGCCCATTTCGAAAAATAATCAGTTCCGGCCAAGACGTATAGATGTCTAGCGGACGACTTAGTTGGCAAAGGTCCAACTTCATCAAGTCCCCAAGCTTCAAAAGGCCACGATGCGACAGTGGGGTGGAGAACCTCCGGCGGTTGATGGATAAAATTTCCATGAAACTGGCACGCGTCACACTTCTTTGCGTAATCCATGCAGTCTTGCACCATCGTAGGCCAGTAATAGCCCATTGTTTTGATTCGGTCGCACAACTTTGGTCCCGATTGGTGAGCACCACATATACCAGCATGAGCTTCCTCCATGGCGTGTAGACCTTCATCTTCATCAAGGCATCGTAGCCAAAGTCCATTGAACGATTGACGATACAATGTCCCTTTGTAGAAGATGAAACGAGAAGAACGACGCCGCACTTCCATCTTATGCCTCGGATCACTCGGCAACTTGTTATGCTCCAAGTAGTCAATGATTGGTTGTCGCCAATCTTCTTTGTCGACGACATAAACAGAAATCGCATTTACATCTTCTGTTGCATCATCATCTTCTGCTTCTGGTAGCACCACCTATCTTTTACAAATTGGAACTGTAGTAGGAACACTTGCCCCCAGTGCTAAAGTGGCTGCGAGATTTGCGAGAGCGTCAGCCATCTTGTTGGCACTCCTTGGCACATGATTTAGGAAGAACGAATCAAAATTTTGCAACAAGCGGGAAACTAGTTTGTGATATGGCACAAGACTATCCTCTTTCACTTCGTATTCACCAAGCAATTGATTAATTATCAACTTGGAATCACCATAGATGTCAAGGTCTTTGCATCCCATTTCAAGAGCCATTTGTACGCCTATGATCAAAGCTTGATATTCAGCAGCGTTGTTTGTGCACAGTTCCGGAAGTATGAATGAATATGGCACGAGGTGTTTTTCTGGCGAAATGAACACGACTCCGGCTCCTGCCCCATCCTGACGAGCGGCTCCATCGAAGTATATCTGCCAAGAAGGAAGCACATCGATGTAGAAAACTTCTTCTCCAGGGAGTTCATCGGAGAAGTTCCACTCTCCCGGAACTGGATGATCCGCTAAGAAATCCGCCAATGCTTGTCCCTTAACAGCTTTCTGTGGCATATAGACTATATCGTATTGCTTCAAGAGCACGACCCATTTGGCGAGTCATCCCGAAAGCACTGGCCTTGACATAATGTGTTTGATCGGATCGGCTTTGGAAATTACGTGCACGGTGTGAGCTTGAAAGTAGTGACGCAACTTTTGGATAGCGAAGATAAGAGCTAAACACATCTTTTTGATGGGCGAATATTTTAGTCCGGCCCCAACAAGTCTGCGACTCAGATAGTACAAGGCTCTTTCTTTACCGTCCTCATTCTCTTGGGCACACAATGCCCCCATGGAGTGTTCTTAGGCAAAAATGTACAGAATGATCGACTTCCTCGGAATTGGTGCACCTAAGATTGGAGGAGTTGACAAGTATTGCTTGATGTTTTCGAAAGCTTTGCGACAAGATTCGTCCCGTTCGAAAGGTGCGCCTTTTTTCATTAGATGACTGAACGGATGACATCGTCCTGCCAAATTGGAAATGAATCGGCGAATGTAAGCTAAACGCCCTTGAAGGCTTCGAAGATCCTTGAGTGTAGACGGCTCAGGCATGTCTTGTATCGGCTTGATTTTGGATTGGTCTATCTCAATTCCTCGATGACGGCCGATGAAGCCCAAAAATTTACCCGAGCTAACACCGAAAGCGCACTTTAAAGGATTCATCTTGAGTTTACACTTTCGTAGCCTTACAAAAATTGTTCGAAGATCTTTCACATGATCGAATCTTCTCTTGGATTTTGACAACGAGATCATCGACATAGCACTCAACAATGTCATGCAGCATATCGTCGAAAATTTTCTGCATAGCTCGTTGATACGTAGCTCCCGCATTCTTTAACCCAAAGGGCATCACTTTATAGCAAAATATACCCTTAGGTGTTCGAAACGCAGTGGCTTCTTCATCTTCTGGCGCCATCTGGATTTGATTATACCCAGTGGTATAATCCATGAAGGACAACGCTTCATGTCCTGTCGTAGCATCGATCATGATCTCTATGACAGGAAGTGGAAAATCGTCTTTTGGGCAAGCATCATTCAAGTCTCGAAAGTCGACGCAAATACGAAGTTGTCCATTCTTCTTTCTCACAGGGACAATGTTAGCAATCCACGCAGGGTATTTAACTTCTCTTATGAAGCCTACATCAATCAATTTGTTTACTTATGCTTCAATTTCTGGCAACATTTCTAACCGAAATCGTCTTCGTGGTTGCTTCTTTTGAGAAACGCCTTTCCGTACGGCAAGTCGATGAACTGCAATATTTGGACTTAGGCCAGACATTTCTTTATAGCTCCAGGCGAACACATCTTTATATTCAGAGAGAAGATTGACATACTCTGTTTTCTCTTGTTCCGTTAGAAGGGCGCTCACAAAGACGGGTCGTGGCTCTTCGCTTGTGCCTAGGTTGATTTCTTCCAAGTCGTCAACCGTTGCTTGGACACCATCTTCGAGAGTTTTAGGAGTTTCACCAACTTCTATCTCATCATCTGAATCTTGACACTCTTGTGCCGTCACATGGTTGGACGCAATAATGTCCTGAGCGATTCTCCTATGACTCGACTCCTTCAATGGATTTGTGAAAATGATGGTGCGTCCTTTTGTTTTCAGTGACCCATCCATAGTTATTTATTCTTCAAGATGACGTTTCATTCGCGAGGGAATGACACTATAGGTGTCTTTGCTAAGGTCGACTGCAACTTTTGTCTTCGAGGACTTCTTCTGCTTTCGTCGACGTCTCTTTTGTACCTTTGAGCTATCGATGCGACTGAAGACTAATTTCTTTACCTCTTTTCCTCCAATGCGAGTGAACACTGACGCATTTGGCCTTTGCTGTTGAGAGCCTGACGCTAAATGCACACAAATGTTTTCTTCCCTTTCTCCCAATCTGTTGAACACGGAAGAGCGAGGCGTAGAAGTTGGTTGTCCCAACCTGTCAAAAATCGACCTTCGTGGCAACATTTCCGTATTATCGCCTTCACTTTCTGCCAGTTCTGCCACAATATATTGTGACGACACTTGCTTCTCTTTACGTCGTGCAGAAATTCTAATGGGCACAGGATGTGAAAATCCGATACCAGCCCTTCCGACTTCAAGCTTGTTCCCTTGTTGATGCAATTTCTTTTGCGTTTGATTCAGACCATACGGGGTAACTTCAATTACTTTTCCTAATGGAGTTGGATTTTCAAAATCATATCCTGACTTCGACATGAGCTTGTAAGCATTTGGATCGAATCGTCCCTTGGTTGACTCTTCCGTAGGTGCTTGATCCTCCTTCATTAAGGCTTTCGTGAATCCGGACAACGGTTGTTTACTCGCCACAAGGCAATCTGTTCGTGTAACCGGAACAATGACCTTCTCCTTTAAAGTTTGAAGATTGTCTTCATTGATTGTTCTAGTTGACGTAGATGCCTCTTCTCGCGGTGTATACTCTGTGAAAGGCGCCTCTCCATTTTTACGTTTTGATTTTGGCACGTACTTAAATATTGGCGTCGCTTTCGGCATGGTTGGAGTAACTTCCTTCGTAGACGAATTCACATTTGCTTGATTGGTCTTTATCAAGACGCTTTCACGATGTTCGACCACCATAAATTCTTTTGCGGCTGGAATTTTGATGTCGTCAACCTTCTTCGGAACATTGGTCCCTGTTGAAAGGATCGTTGAAGGCAATATCTCGCTTGGCGTCACCTCTTCGTAAAATCGAGCATCAGCAAAATAAGACTCCACCGTTGAAAAGGGCTTCACATCACCATTTATCTTCCTTTCGCCATCTCTATAATATTTCAGGCATTGATGTAGAGTGGACGCCACGACATCGTTTTCGTGAAGTTAAGGTCGACCAAGCAACAACTTGTACGACGTTTTGGCGTCAATTACATGAAAAAGCGTGGTGGACGACATATCTCCCATCGCGAGTTCGACGCAAATCTTGCTAATTGCTCTTTGCCCACCGAGATTGAAGCCTTGAATCATCAATCGACTTTTGGCGAGTTCATTTACAGAAATCCCAAGCTCTTCCATAGTGACTTTCGGCATTATGTTGATGGCTGAGCCTCCGTCCACCAATATGCGGCCCACCTTCTTTTCTCAAATGTATCCTGACACAAACAAAGGGCGATTGTGCAACTTTAATCCCAGTAACAAATCTTCATCGGTAAATGCGAGAGCGGCATTACAAGCAACACATTTCTTCGATTGATCTGCCGGCTCTCCTGCAGCTTTAAGCTTATCAGCATACGCGTCGGGTTGAAGAATCGCTAAAGACAATTGTTGACGGATCTCTTCAGGCAAGTGAAACATTTGTTGCCATCCCATGCGTGAAGGTAACGCATCCAGTATTGCATCAATCTTCGCATCCTTGTCCAACTCCAATGGGGATTCTTTATTCGTGGCATCTTCATCACGATCTTCCTCGATAACGACAGAAGCCACGGTGTTCACCGAAACTTTAGTAAGGTAGGACTTAGGGAAATAGTCTCCTAATGTCATAACTTGACGTAACTTCGACTTGGCTTTCTTAGGCGATGTTATGTTTTGTGGAGACTTCAAAACGGTCCTCCTATCATCTTTGTATGACGATCTTGTTACTTGCTGGCGAGTCATTCTTCGATGTTGGGATACTGACTCTTGCCTGTTTTGCTTCTTCTGTCGTCGCCTAGTCACAAGGGTCCACCCTTCATCGTCTTCCTCTTTATTTTGATCCTCGGATGTTGTTGATATGATGGACTTAGACTCGATGGGCATGACGACGCTTACTGGCTCTAGAGTTCCGAATTGAATCATCCATGCACATTCTTCGCTTGTAGAATGAGGATGTGGCTTATGACTTTCGGTAACCACTTGTGCTACAATGCAATTGGACTCAGCGGCATCATCTAGATCCAAGAGAATTTTCCCTTCTTCAGCCAAACGCATAATCTTCTCCTTGAGGGTTATGCATTTCTCCAATGGATGATTCACAACCCTATGGTATCGACAATACTTCGGATTGGTCGTACGTCCAGCTTCACTTGGTCTTTTAGACTCGGGAAGCTCGATTACCTTCTTCTCCAACAGATCATCTAACATCCCCGCTAGATCGGAATCTGGGAAAGGGTATTTCTTTTTCTCAAGCTCTCTCAGAGTCGGTCGTGTCTTTCGCGTATCCTTTGAATAGGTTATCGCCTTTGTTTCTGTTTTAGGTCGCGCCGAGATTTTCACCGGGTTGGAAGTAGAAACTGCCATTACCTCCTTTGAAGTGCTCTTAGACGCCTTGTTGTTTTTCTTATACTCTTTTCTCTCCATCTTTGGTTCTGAATGAGTAAAAAGTCGTCCTCCATGGCTAGCGATAGTAATCTCCATGTCGTGAGCTCGAGTGGCTAAATCTTGGAATGTTATTGGCTTATTGCCTTGGAGGATGTAAACTAGATCCAGATTCATTCCTTGGATACACATTTCAATAGCAGAAGTCTCCGACAGGCGGTCTTTGCACTCGAGGCTTAACGCGCGCCACCTACTAATGTAGTCGATAACGGGTTCGTCCTTCCATTTCTTCATGTTAGTGAGTTCCGTCATGCTTACGATACGTCTCGTACTGTAGAAGCGATTAAGGAACTCTTTTTCCATCTGGTCCCAACTGTCGATTGATTCGGCGCTTAAATCCGTATACCAATCAAAAGCAATTCCCTTCAGGGATCGAACGAATTGCTTGACAAGGAGATCACCATTAGTACCAGCAGTGTTACAAGTTTCAATGAAATGGACGATGTATTGCTTGAGATTGCCCTTTCCATCAAACTGTTGAAACTTCGGTGGTTGGTAGCCAATAGGCATCCTCAAATAATCAATCCTTTTAGTATATGGTTTGACGTAACGGTGCTTGTCGACGGACTGAAATTTTCCATCGAACTGACTTTTGAAAGCCTCCGTAATCATCTTTTGGATGTCTTTGGCAGTAAATGACTTAGCCTTGTCACGATCATCATCTTCGTCATAGGTATCTTCGCTATCACCGCTTTGAAACGACGAAATGGGTAACTTCTCCAACGTTTTCGTCAAGGCGGCGATATGCTTGGTTTTCTGTTCGTTTTCCTTCCTGAGTTCGTTGAGAATAGCTTTCATTTTGTTGAGTTGTTCCTCCATATTGTCGCCCTCAACAACTATGACGGGTGCAACCATGGAGTAGGACCGTTGGCTCGACATCTCTTGATTACTCCTTCGCGGTGACGATGGAGACGAACTAGTGCTACTGTGGCCACCATTCTCGGTGAACAGTTCGAACAACGGGCCGTTGTGAGTAGTCGTCCTTTCAAAAGCGTCGCACACCTTCTACCGAAATAATGATGAGATAAATTGAGGCGCATCAACTTGGGCATGAGAAAAAGAATCGAGCATGGGACGTCCATATGGCCTAGAGTCGCCGGCACCATATGACTCCTTGAACACATTAGCGGTGACGTTGGATGTGCGAGGCTTCGTAGGTACGGATGCAGAACGGAGTCTTGCTGCAGCGGAACGGATGAGGATGGATCTAGTCCTGCTCCTTGTAGAAACACCAATGGGCGATCTGTCAAGAGAGTCACCGAGACGGGTTGAGCTTTCACCATCAGATCTGGATGTTATCCCCTTCGACATGGCGGCGATCTTTCCGGAGGCCATTGTAACAATTGTTGTGGATTTTGATTATGCGGAAAAAGAGATGAGTAGTAGAGATGTCCCACCGAACGTGCCAAATTTGTAGCAACAAATTTGTGTAAATCTGCAAACAAGTAGAGAAAACACAAAAGAATGCAACAAAATAATAATTTTATTAATTTAAAGATTTCGGGTACAGTCTTCTAGTTATTCTACTGATTCGATTTCCGCAGTTGGATGAATAGGAGGGTCTTGATTTGAAGACTTGATTCTCCTTGGATGAATTTAATTTGCTTCTCTTCAGTTGACGGCGATGAACGCTTGATGTCGGATCGAAGAGTAGTTTTCTTTTTCTCTAGCTTTTCTCTTGGAAGAGGATTTTTGTAGAGAGGGTTTCTTTGTAGAGAGGTTTTGTTTTGTAGTGTGATTTTCTTTGTAATTTTCCGATTAGCCTCAAAATGAGAGCTAATGCTTGTATTTATAGAAAAACATAAAGGGTTTGGTTTACACCCTACATGGATTTGGTAGTCTTGACATTTTTGTCATGGACTTGATAGTCATTTCGGCCCATTTGAATGTATTTGGTCCATTTAGTGAGTTTGACCCATTTGTTGGATTTTATCACTTTAGAGAGTCGAATCGACTAAAATAATCAAATTGGACTAATTTAATAATTTTTTGTCCAAGGTAATTAAATTAGTTTAAATTTTATTTGACGGGTCAATATTTTGAATTTTTGACTTCCGACGTGGCACTTATACAAAATTTTCGTGCCTACACCCGCCATCATTATTTTTTCTTTCACTATTCCCGCATTCATTATTGTTAATTTTACTACTCCCGTTGTTGCTAGTATGACATTCACTACTCCTGTTTCTATAATTGTTGTTTTTACTACTCACATGGGTAGTTATTATCATATTAGTTGATTATCTAGTTGTATTAGAGTTATATATATTTAAATAAATATGAAATATTAGATTAAAATATTATTTAAGAGCAATAATTATTATTTACTAATTAAATTACAAATCAAAATAACTATGGAATATTATATTTTTTTTGGAAATCTAGCTTGATTTATTTACGTTTTAATAGTTACCAAAATATAACATACTTATATTTTATTCGTGTATGTTAAATAATTAACATCTTCTTTATATTAATTAATAATATAAGTGTGACATGTTTAATTTAAGGAAAATCACCATATTATGGCGTTCTCTAAATTTATACTTCAACAATATTTACAATGAAGTCCCTTGTTCAGGTCTATCGCACAATGCTATGATTAAAAACTATATAGTATAATTAATTTGTATAGATTTATTTAATTGCATTACAATCCCTTGGTTTCTGGAATTAATATATAGTATTTATTTTTTCATTAAATTTCCACGTGAACCCTTCTACTTAAAACCTAAGCAAATTAACTTTTCTATCAATTTTTTTTTGACCAAAAATAGAATTTAATTGTTTTAAGAACTTGAACAATGAGTCATAATTTTATAAACAAAGTAATTTACTTGTTTATCATTTGTGAATATTATTTGTGGAGTTCAAATCGTTATGAAAACCGGTATTATTCCCTCAAGTTACTACTCCCTATCTAGGTAGCATGGACACTTCTCCTAATCAGTCGTCCCGTGTCGGACACCGATACTCCTCGGACACACGCTGAAATGTGTCGGACATCTATAAAGCCGAGTCTAGCTTTCTACATTTATTCGGGCACGTGTCTGACGCGTGTCCATGGTATTTGGGTCGTGTTCGACGCGTGTCCATGACATTTGGACATCATTTTGGTTGAATGATGTTCTTTAAACGAGAAATGAGCTGTCGAAAGAGATTGATTAGAAGATGCATTTGGATAGTAAATGAAAATGAGTTATAACAAAGGACAAGTTTTACCTTCACTTATTTAAATTTAATATCAAATACTTTTATAAAAATAAAATCGAACGTTTATAATTATAAAATATATATTTTATTAAATTTAAATAACGTGTCCCGTGTCCTAAATTTCATGGGATGTCGTGTCACGTGTCTGTGTCGTATCCGTGTCCGTGTCCGTGTCCTTTTTGGTGCAACCTAGCTCCCTAGAGGTGGCAATCGGGTCAGTCGGGTCGGGTCATATCGGGTTCGGGTCATATCGGGTCAGCCACCCCTTTCAGGTCGGGTCATATCGGGCCAGCCACCCCTTTCGGGTCGGATCGGGGCGGGTTTGGGCCAGGTCATTGTCGGGTCATTTCGGATCAAATGATGTATCAGGCCGGGCCGGGTTTGGGTCGGGTCTTTATCGGGTCCGGTTACTTTATCACATTAGTTCAATTTTTGACCATTAAATTTAGTTTTTAAGCATTATTTGGTTTAATTCTTTCATTATTAAGTCAAACATAACAATCTAATTATAAAATCACTTTCATTTTGATCAATATTAAGCTTAATAATTGTCGGTTCATCAATTTAATCGGGTCAGTATCGGGTCGGGTCAATATCGGGTCTGAGTCGGGTTCGGGTCATTGATCATCGGGCCAAGTCGGGTTACGGGTCGTCATAGGGTTGGGTCGGGTCGGTTTCGGGTCATTGGTCATCGGGTCATGTCGGGTTACGGGTCATCATCGGGTCGGGTCAGTTTCGGGTTGCAATATTCTCGGGTCGGTTCGGGCCGGGTTTGCTCGGGTTCGGATCGGGTCAGACTTGCCAGCTCCACTACTCCCCGCGCAACCGAGATAAGAAGTGACAGGCTTCGATGGCTTGCTAACCAATCTCAATTGGTTAATCCAACTAATCATCTTTGTTTATTGCTAATCTCTTACTTCACTATTACACTCCCAATTATCCAATCATGGGAAAACAATTACCTTATATGTGATTACGGTTAATAATAACGATCCATCATGGGAGTGTAATTGGCTAAACCCCACAATTCTTAAATGTAATTACTTGAACATTTGTGGTAGTTAATGTCAGAATTGATTTTGTGGTTGCCAGTGCGGTGGGTTATGTCAATTAGTAGGGTATGTCGGAGGGATGGTATGCTGGAGGATGGGGTATGTCGGAGGGAGGGTAGACTGGTGGGTGGAAGGGAAATAGTGAGTAATTAATTTTGATTTAAGGCATGAGATAAAAATAACAAGGGTAAAATTATAAAAAGTATGTGTGAAAGAGTAAAATTCGTATTTGAAAAAGCACAATACTTTCAAAACTTATTCTCTTTTAAAGGGTGATTTTCTTACATAATGTTAAGAAATAAATTAATTCTCATCATATGACAACTTGAAACACAATTCCCACCATATAATTAAGCTAGGATTGGATACTCCAAAGCTAAGGGCCTAAAAGTCTCACTTGTGTACGTCTCACAACCCGTTTCCCATTTGCAACTTGTGAGAGGTCACAAGGTTGTGACAAAAAGCGTATGTCACAAATCAGAATTTGGCATTAAAAGCTACACTCCTTCCCTACAAACACAAATTCTCATTTGTGACGGACGCTATTCGTCACAAGATAGAGACGGAGCGAATAGTAGCATTTTGTAACAATATGGGCCGGAACTTATTTGAGCAATGTCTATTGTTTATTGTTTGTGTGAATATAGGGTGTACAATAGCTTAATATTATATTATGTAGGGTAAGTGTAATACTCCGTATTTAATAATTATATAATAATAATATTTCATTATATTTAGCGAGTTATGTTGAGACGGAATAACATAATAATAATACATTATACATGTATTATATACTCTCACCATATACATATACTCCCTTATCCTCATCTACCCTATCCTATCCCATTTCATTTCATTTTCCACCACAAAAATTAGAGAGAATCCTAGAGAGAAAGAAGAGAGAAAAAGAGAAGAAATGAGATCGCCTTTTTGTCCCTCCGCCTTGAGATCGTAAGGTAAATCGTCCTAAACTAGTTTTTATATTATTTAATTAAGACCATTGACCCGCCTTGACCCCGACTCATCTTTGACCCATGTCTTGACCACTGTTGACGGTGTATATGGGCATTTGACCGAGTTAAAATATGGGTTTTTGGGGGCTTGTGTGTCGCGGGTTAGGGATTGTGGGTTGGTTTGGGTCTGGGTATGGGCAGATCTAGGTCGAGGGTGGTGAGAGAAGTAGAGTGGTGGTTGTGGGTGGCCGTGAGGGTGGCTGTGGTGGCCGAAATATGAGGTAGAAGTAGGGTGTATGGACGGGATGTTTGTTGTTGTTGCATCGTTGTTTATTGTTGCTGCTGCCGTGTTCTTGTTGTGGCTGCCGGTGGTTGCCCCGTCGTGGTGGGTGATCCTTGGACCCACTGTGGTCAGGCCGGCGCATTAGTGGTGGTGGCAGCCACGGTGGTAGGGGTTTGTGTGTGTGTGTGTGTGTGTGTGTGTGTGTGTGTGTGTGTGTGTGTGTGTGTGTGTGTGTGTGTGTGTGTGTGTGTGTGTGTGTGTGTGTGTGTATGTGTCGGGTGAAGTTGTTGAGGGTGTTGTTGTTGGTGTCGAGGGTGGCCGTTGGTGGTGGACGTGGTTGCTGCGGCTGGCCGTGGTCACCGTAGCCAGTGGTGGTGGTCCATGGTGGCAGCGGAGGTGGTGGTGGTTTTTAAGTTAAGTCGGTTTTTTGGGTCATTGTATAAGACGGGTTTTATTTATTTAATTTAGTCTTATACGTATTAATTCGTATAATTATACATATTGGTATGATTAGATTCGTATAATTATATGTATTTGAACACGTATTAGATTCGTATATTTATACGTATTTGTATACATATTTGTATGATTGAATGAGTATAATTATACGTATTTGTATTATTATCGTATTTTAGGAAATGAGGTTTTGTGAGACGGTTTTCGAGACGGACCTAGCTTGTGTGACGGTTTGCTTATGCAGATTTGCTGTGAGGTAGGCTAATACTACTCAGTTTCAATATGCATTTGGATGGTTATTTGAGTCGTATTTTAATAGTCATTTGCATTATAACATGATATTGGTTAAGAGGATTTGATGAGTCGGTAATTGACATGTTGTGTGGTATCTTGTGTTTATTGTACTTGTTGTGTATGTTGGATAATATGACGGTTGTGACTGTTGGTTTTTGTTGAGGAGACGGAAGACGGTTGGGAGACCGTCTTCCGCTTGGGTCGCCTCTTGGAGCTTTTTCACTCCAAGAGGGATGTGCACGTTAATGACTTGAGTTTGGAGGGACGCGTGTGGTTGAGACACGACGTCTGGCAGGGGATCCGGTTGGCTTCTGGACCCGGTATGTCTGGGCGTGTCCCGGTACCTGTTTGTGGTTATCGGTATGTCTGGGCGTGTCCCGGTACCAATGTGGTTGACGGTATATCTGGGCGTGTCCCGGTACCAGTGAGGTTGTTGGTATGTTTGGGCTTGTCCCGGTACCGTGGTGGCGGTTGTTGGATATCATGTTATTCATATCATAGTCATGTTGTATGTACACACACTCGAGTTGGGTCGCACTTTATTTATTTATTGAAACTGACGTTTGTTGTGTCTGTGCATTGTCACCTATCTCTTTTGGGGTGACCTGTGTCGATCCATATGATATCCTTTGGTCATGTGGGGAGCAGGTTATGATCAGGTTGTTTGGATAGTACGCGGGAGACGGGACGAGCTTGATGATATCACGAGACGAGTCTAGTTGGCTAGAAGAGTATAGATATCACGAGTTGAATTTTAGTTATTCATTTTTTTTACGTTTATGTAATTCACTAAACATTTATATTAATAAAGTGTTCTTTGATTGATGTTTTGAAACACTACCCCGGGAAACCGAGATGGTAACGCTCCAATTATCTTGGCCGGATAATCGGGGTGTTATAAAGTAGTATCAGAGCGACGATTTTGGAACCTAAAACCAATGAACTAAAAATGAATCAAGGAGAGTCTAAGTAAAATGAACCCAACATGAGTACCATAGGAGATCGGTTTTGGATGAGTAGGAGCCCTCATGCTAAAGCTAGTGCCTATCGTCTCAGTTGGCCACTACTGTTAGGTTCATATACCTATTATTAGACTCTTCTAATAGTGAACTAATTAACATATTAATGTGAGTTCATTAGATCTAGTGC
Organism: Silene latifolia; assembly: GCF_048544455.1. Lineage (NCBI taxonomy): Eukaryota > Viridiplantae > Streptophyta > Magnoliopsida > Caryophyllales > Caryophyllaceae > Silene > Silene latifolia. Next base: position 167,642,720 of record NC_133526.1, read on the forward strand.
TTGCATAACTAAATAAGTGATTAAATGAGAAAAACAATGTTCCTTACATTGTTAATTTCGGATTTTTGGGCACAAGTAAGGTCTCCTACCTTCACTTGTTCTTGAGCTATGATGAGTATTAGGAGGATCCTCCAAGACTCCATATTAGGAGCCCTCCTTTCGATTGCACCCAAGATTAGCCCTTATCACTACTAAATAATATTTGCTAGATATTTATTTAATAGTCTACCTTAAAATTGACTACTAATACTCATATATTACATTAATAATATTAGTAGTATAGATGAACAATTTGGATTAAAACTTCTCAAGTTTTAGAGAAGGAAAGCTATGAACAAGAGAGAGGTTTTTGCATATGATTTTTTTAGAGAAAGATAGAGTAAAAATTAGAACAACAAAAGTGTCCTCTCATGCTCAAGTGGTCCGGCCACTTTGCTCTTGTTTAGAGCATTTTATGTTCTCAAAATTCACATTCTATGTAGAGTAGGTAGTAGGCTAGCTTGATAAAAGTTGTGTCATAAGTTGTTGGAGCATCTTTCCAACAACTAAATGACAAAGCCAAAAAACGCAAGTATCCTACAATTTGGACGGTCCACATGAGCTATTTTGGTCCATTTTTGTCTTATAATATTTGTCCCAAAAATGCTTATAAGTCTTATGTTTAATTATCTTTCATAATTAAATATTAATTTGATCATACAACAATTATGTGACAAATTAATAAACATATATTCACTCAACTTATTGAGTAATATTTTATCATTATATCAACATATAATGGGTTCCATAATAGCTAGTTAGTTAAATTTACAACCTCTTGTAAATGTAAATAACTAATTACCTCTACCTCGAAATATCTATAAAACCTCAACATAATTTAGTAAATTAATATATTAATTCACTAAATTGAATCTTATTTAATCACATTACAATAAGATACATATTTCCTCTCATAAATATAAATTGTTCTTATTTAAGGAATTAATTAATTTGTATCAATATATAACTAATTAACTTTACTGATAAGGGCATCATCCTATAGGTGTGACCTTAAGGGATCAACTGACCACCACCGTCCTACGACAGCAACGTCAAACACTAGCAATCCAATCGTTACCGATTAATGTTGATCAGTTGACTATTTAATTTATCATCCCTTTCTTATTCTTATTATGAGATTTAATTATGATTTTAAATCATGTGATCGCACTATTATTGAGGACACATACTTCAACAACTACGTGGGTGGTTACGAGTCGGAAAACGTAATGTGTATAGATACCTCATTTCTACACCTTCCGCCAACCACCCAGTGATGATTGGGCCGCATGTTTGGTACGCGGAACGATTTATGACAGTTCCTAAGTTTATCGTCAAGTGATAGCTCAAATACTTGTGTCTACCCTTTGGTCGTCATCTACGCGCCGATACGGTCGTTTTGACAGTAATTAGAGTTGATTTGGAGTCCGGGTAAAAAACTACTTCATTTTCTAAGAAACCGTCTAAAATGCCGAGTCGGAATGTCCTAGAATATTCCGGATATTTATTCCATAAATTAATTTTATATCTTTTGGTAAAATATATCCCGAAAACTTATTTTAAGAAATAAGGAAGTTGAGATCCACCGCAATTCCCTAAAAGAACGCGGAATTCTTTCTTCCGCAGGAGGAAACCCTGGGGAAATGACGCAGCAGATGCTGCGCCTCTTCGAAGGACCGCAGCAGCTGCTGCGCCTCTTCCCCAACTCATTTCTGTCTGTTTTCATATTTTTCCGTGATTTGTTTCCAAAGTTTGAGTCATTCCATAACTCTCCATATTTTTTAATATAAATAGGGACCTTCGTTCCTCATTATTTTCACGTGAGTGTCCGCCCTTCTTTTCTCCCTTTGCATTCTAAGACCGTGCCCTAAGCTTTTGACGTCTACGTGCTTGATCAATCGACCACGTAAGCTCAGATCATTCTGAGTACCAGTCACGTTGCATGACCGACCAATTTGACCACTACACATCAATCAACTTAATCTAAATCCTCTAACGAGGGCACTTTCTACATACATTCGAGTAGAGCAATCACTATACGTTAACTTAGTTAATCTCGTTTCGTCAAGCATGTAAGTCTGAGGGTGTAAATCTCATCTTTTTTTGTTGTATTTTATTTTTGTACCAATTAATGTAAGATTTACGTCAAAAGTATGTTTAAAACCGACTTCTAAAGCCCTTTTATCAAACCGTTTTCACGGATTAGCAGCAGCCAGACGTCGAGAAGAAACGCACCAACTGCTGCGCCTCTTCGAAGAGTCGCAGCGTCTGGTGCGTCTCTTCCAGAGGCTGCCGCAGTTCCTCCTCCTCCTCTTCTTCTTCTTCCTCGGTTCTCTTTGAATTATTCGTCCCTTTTATTTTAATTTCGTGTTTTCTTTCCTTTCTTCATACATAAGATAAGATTTTAATATTTTCCTTATAATTATCATGTTTTATTTACGGCTTAAATCCCTAATAATCTATATTTGCGGGTTTTCACCATTAAATCAAACTCGGATTTTTAGAGACTCGATTCATTCATATCAAGTTTATGGACTTCGACTCTTGTACATATTTTTATTATTTATTTCCAGTTTATCATGTCTTTCAAATTCGTTTCCGTCTTCATATAAAAACCTAATTAGTTTTAAATCGTTTTAATTTGTCTTTAACTTGTTTCGATCCGTTTTAATTTGTGTTTATCGCTTTTATGACGGTTTTATATGTAATTAATCTGCTAAATCACTGTCACTTGAGTCAAACATCGATAATCGATCATTAAACACACCAACGAACATTAACTACCCGCAGTTCTGACTTCACAGCCAGAACTCACCTCAGGAACAGACGCAGTGAGAGCTGCGCCTCTTTCAAGGGACGCAGTAATGCTGCGCCTGTTGCGGGATGAGTTCTGTTTCTGAATTGCCGTTATTGCTTTGATTTAATCCTTTAATTACCTAATTAACTGACTATTAGCCGTAATATCACCCTTAATCTGTACATATTTTCTAACCTTATTTCATTTTCCTTTATTTTCCTCAAATCGTTCGTTTTAAGTATATTTTTGACGTAAAACAATTAATCAATTGTAATTTATTATCGCTATTTATTTATTGTATTTATTATGTATGATTTTATTTATTTGTCTTCACATATAATTAATCTAACATCAACTTTGACCCAATTAATTGCTAAACTATTTGTTCACCAACTTAGTTTAATTCACATGTTAGGATTAATCCATTGTTTGTTGCATTGCATGCATATAATCGACAACATATCAAGTACAAACGATTTCCCTAATCATTAGTAGAGGCCGCTATCGAGGAGGGCAGGATTAGGTGTTCAGTAAAAGGACTTCCTAATACGTACCCTCACCCCTTACTCCAGATCTCTGTGAACATCCGTGTTCATTGGCATCCACGAGAGTTACTCTAGACATAAAATGCTAAGGGTAACGAGTTCTTAGTGTTCATGTCACTACTTTGTGTCTTGACATGACGCGAGGTATTCGAACGGTTTCCAATTTTCCACAATAAATTGGTGGCGACTCCACAAATACAAACGCTTGTTCCCAAGCGCCCCCCGTGTCCACAGTTTGGCGACTCCGATGGGGAGAATACACTTACGTGTTGCCAAGGGTGAAACTTGAACAAGGTTAGGGAATAGTTTATATGAGACAGTTGTTGGTTTTCATTACTCGACCTTCTTAGGTCCTTTTATTTGGCCTTTATAGGCCCAACCCAACCTATTCGACCAATCGTCCCGTCTGGATGGTCCAAATTCTTATCTGGGCCTAAGGATACATAGTGATTGACGTCAACCATACCGTGATGCATACTCATGTTTGTATCAACGGCTTTCACTACTCGAGGAAATGCACTAGGAACCGACCTTACTCATGTTTGGCACGGACCTCTCCATAGACCGGGGTTTGATTGCTTGGTATGGCAACCCACCTTTTAAGCCAAAACCCTTATAAATGCACTCATCATACCGTTATAATGCCTGTATGAATGCTTACATCATATGTGATCACCATTTTGTAAACAAAACCATGACGAAATTTTGTAAAATGAAAATCCTTTTCAAAACATAAACATTTTCAAAGATGGCCTAAAATAGCGCAAAATGAGTCGAAACTCTGTCCAAATGTCCAATCAAAATTCGGGCCTCAAAACCCATTTCAAAACCTCAATACGAGTCAGCACTCCTACAACTACACTAAAGTTGCCTAGGATAAACATTTCAAAACTTTGTCATCTTCAAACCTCACTTAACATAAGTGGCACACTCCCACTTCACAAGTTGAGTCTTTTTCTGAGTAAGTGTGCTAAAATGGTCGATCTTGTTTTGATTCGTCGTCGATCTCTTATTCATTTTCCAAGATGCCTGGAACTAGTCACGCAAGTGTTAATGGACAACCCGAAAATGGTAATGATCTAATCCTAGCTGCGCTCATTCGTCTCCAAATTAGCCAAGACCAAGCTTATGCTCTCCTCAATGCTATTGAAGGCCGAATTGTTGCTGTAGAAACTAGGCTTCCTCCTGCAGAGAATGATGTTCCTAACGCAAGCGTGCATGATGATATTCCACCCTTTGTTAGACAACAAGAAACCAACCCTCCACTAGGTCCTACTGAAGCTGAAAAGCGACTCCAATACTTGGAGGAGCAACTAATGTACCTTAAGGGAGATGACATCTACAGGGAGAATAATCGCAAGTATGAGGCGGTAAATGCTCAACTACCAACCAACTTCAACATGACTGACATCCCAAAGTTCAAGGGGCATGAAAACCCGCTAAACCACATTTGTGCTTTCAAAGATTACATGTCTATCAAAGGCATCAAACCCGAGATGTTCTTAAGGATCTTTCCTTCATCTCTCGACACCATTCCTAAGCAATGGTTTTACTCTTTGGAGCACAAGAAGATCGCCACATGGGATGATGCCGCAATTGAGTTCACTAAACAATACACGGATAATGCTGAGATCCAAGTCAATATGCGCACTCTAGAGGTTCTTACCTAAAATGAGAAAGAAGGCTTCACCGACTTCCTATGTAGGTGGAGGAAGACTAGCACACAACTGGTTGAACGTCCAGACTAAGCCACCCTTGTGGAAAAGTTCGTGGATAATCTAAGACCCATTTATGCAAATCACTTGAGGTATCAAAACATAAAATCTTTCAAAGATCTGACTGTGCTAGGGACGAGAATTGAAGATGACATCCGTAAAGGACTCTTTTCCAAGATGGTAGGTCGTGGATATCAAGGTTCAACGAGTCGTTCTTATAGCTCTACTAGCAAGACTGATGAGGTTAACCTTGTCGAATAATCTAAGAAGAATAACCCACAGAGGAAGTTCACAAACATTGGTGATTCATATTCTAACGCTCTGAAAAGGTTGATGAAAGAAGGTAAGCTCTAATCCATAGGACCTACATCTGACCCAGAATAGAGGTCTAAGTTCTGGGATGAGAATGCGTACTGTGAATATTATAGAGGCAAGGGACACGATACAGAGAAATGCTTCAAACTGAAACATGTCCTTCAAGATATGATCGATGATGGTCGTTTACCCATACCTCCCGGAGATAAGCCTAACAATACTCAGAATCCTCTTAGAGTTCTAATTATTACAGATGAAGAATCCACCTTGGATTGTTCACACCTCATTTCTCCAGCCAAGGATGAAATTAATGCACTAGAAGGTGAGGGGAGTTATTCCACCATTTCTCCTACCATTGATTTTATTGCATGGGCAAAGAGTGTAAGTAGGCAAGTTTCAAAGCTGGAAGATGTAGTATCATCCCTATGAAATCCAAGCACCACGCTTAGGGAAAACGTGCCACTAAGTTTGTCTCAAGAGTCTACAATGCAAGAGGTAATCGCAGTAGTTGACAACTTAGTTGACCAAATAATCAGTCTAGAAGCCGAGATCATCAGGTTGAGAGAGCTTAGTATCGTCAACGGAATATGAGCCGATGACGATGACGATGAATACCTCACAGAAGACTATCTAGTCAAGGTTAGTGAAGATATAGTCAAGGCTAGTGAGGATCAAGATATAGACCACCTTACTCGTTCAGGGCGTCAATATCAAAATGTTTCTCAGAACGGTCCTACGGCTAATGATCCAGTTACTAACACCAATGTCATCACACCAAATGATAGCGAAGATACATCTACTGACCACTTGCTAAAACAACTGCAAAAGACAAAGGCTGATCTTTCAGTCTGGCAACTAGTTGCGAGTTCATTTCCCCATCGTCAAGCTTTACTGCAAGCATTGGCTAAACTAAACGTGGCACACAACTTTACGCCTGACGACGTAGTCAACTTGGTCTTCCAAGATTCAGTTAAACTAAGTAACCCAGTTACTTTCTCAGATGAAGATTTGCCTCCCTTCGGCGCTAATCATAACCTAGCTCTATGCATTACAGCCATATGCTTAAAGAAGAGTGTACCAATGACTTTGGTGGATGATGGCTCTGCAGTCAACGTCATACCACTAAAACTGCGTACAAATTGGGCATAAAAGAATCATATTGGACTCCTACCAACCAAGGTGTTCGAGCATACGATGGAACACGACGTAAGGTAGTAGGACTAATCAACCTCATTGTAGCCACATGGCCAATCGAGCGAAAGGTTAATTTTCAAATAGTGTATATCGAAGCATCATTCAATATACTTCTGGGAATGCCTTGGATTCACGCTTCCAAAGCGGTAACATCCATCTTACATCAAAAATTTAAGATTCCTCTAGATGGCAAAGTAGTGACGATCACTTCGTCACCTATCAAGGCAGTGATAGAGAAAATGTCAAGTAACCAAGTGGTCACAGATCAAGTATATGAGTTTGGGGGATTTCAGAGTATAAACCTTGTAGAGAGCGAACTGTCACCTCTATAATTTAACCCATATTCTAATTTAATGGTCAACCACATACTCAAGTCTCAAGGATACTTCCCGGAAATGCCATTGAATCCTGCCAAGAAAAATAGCTTCGCACCTTATAAAGAAGGAAACTCTCAGAGGATACCATTAGGATTAGGATACAAACCCACGAAAGAAGAAGCTTTGGAGATGCTCACTCAGTTTCAAAACCGTAAGAACAAAGGAATCCAAATGCGATCCTACCTCCCTACCCTAAATGGATACTTCGTTAGAGAGGGGAGTCAAGAGTACTTTCACGGGTTTCCCGAACCTTAGCACTATAAAGGAATGCAACTAGCGGGAATCAAGGTCTTCCACGATTACTACTTCATCCCTTCAGAAACGGTTCCTACCGTCAAAACTCGTTAAACACCTTGTTTCGACGAACAGGCTGTTAGCCTTCTGTTTGGGGAGGACTGATTCGTTAGAGCGGCACAGGATGTGATCATTACCATGATACTTTAATATGACCATTTCAACCCCACGACATTGATCACCAAAACCAGCTCGAATAAGCAGAAAGGATGGAGAAAATCGATCAAGTGGACTAACAACCAAGGAAAGCTCTTCAAAGTCACCACTGGAGAAGGAGAGATGGTCAAAGGAGAACCTGAAGACAACGAATACGAGTCATAGTCGGAGTCGGAGTTAGAGTCTGAGTCTAGAGAAGTCGCTAGAGAGTCTCCTTCTGTCGTCATTTCCCATCCCCTTGTCTCTCCTAGCATAACATCAAGTAGTAACAGTAGCTTGGGAAATGTCCCAGCAGTTGTCCCTTTACCGCCATTGACTACTGAACATATGGCTTCTTTGTTTCAACTCTTTTCAAAATTTAATATGAATAAATCAGTTTCTGCTTACTCTTTGTGTTATTCTGAATGCAATTCTATTTACGATGATAATGTGGATGATCCTGACCCAGACTCAGTCGAATTACCATCCTATATGATTAAAGAGATACTACAAGACGGGGAAGGGACACCAGTTATAGAAAATACCGAACCCATTAATGTAGGAACCGAACTAGAACCCCAAGAACTTAGGATAGGGGCGACCTTAAACCCAACTAAAAGGGCCAATTTCATCGACCTTTTACACGAGTTCAAGGATGTTTTCGCCTGGTCCTACAAAGACATGCCAGGAATCGACAGGGATATTGCAGAACATAGAATTCCAATAAAACCAGGTTTCAAACCCGTAAACAGAAGCTTCGTCGAATGAGGACCGAATGGGCTCTTAAGATCAAAGAAGAAGTCGATAAACAATTCAAAGCCGGGTTTATCAAAGTTTCCGAATATTCAGACTGGGTGGCTAACATAGTCCCCGTACCCAAAAAGGATGGGCGAATCCAAGTTTGTGTTGATTTTAGAGACTTAAACAAAGCAAGTCCCAAAGACGACTTCCCTTTACCACACATCGATATATTGGTAGATAATACAGCTGATCACGCATTGTTATCCTTCATGGACGGGTATGCAGGGTATAATTAGATCAAAATGGCCATAGAGGACATACATAAGACACCCTTCGTTACTCAATGGGGCACGTATTGCTATACTGTTATGCCATTCGGGCTAATCAATGCTGGAGCTACACATCAACGCACTGCGACCACATTGCTACATGACATGATGCATAAAGAACTAGAGGTGTACGTCGATGGTATGATTGTTAAATCCAAAGATAGGAAGGGGCATATTGATGACCATCGCAAGTTCTTCCTAAGACTGCGAAAGTACAACATGAGGCTCAATCTTCAGAATTGTGCGTTCGGGGTAACGTCAGGCAAGCTCCTAGGATATCTCGTCAGTCAAAGAGGAATAGAAATTGATCCATCCAAGATCAAAGCTTTAATCGAAATGCCACAACCCTAAACAGAGAAAGAGGTTAGAGGATTTCTAGGCAAAGTACAATATATAAGCCGATTCATATCGAAGCTTACTATGATATGCGAACGTATCATCAAAAAGCTCAAGAAAACAGATCATACCATATGGGACGACGACTGTCAAAAGGCGTTTGACAGAATTAAGGAGATACTAGCCAAGTCACCAGTGCTAATGCCTCCCCAACGAGATCAACCTCTTGGTTTATATCTCACAGTAACTGAAACAGCCATGGGAGCTATGCTCGTACAAAATGTTGGGAAAGAAGAAAGAGCTATCTACTACCTTAGTAAGAAGTTCTTGGAATACGAGTGCAAGTACACACCCCTTGAAAAGACATGCCTCGCTTTTGTGTGGGCGACGAAGAAGCTACGCCACTACATGCTTAGCTACTCTGTCAAGGTGTATTCCAAAATGAATCCCGTTAAATACCTCTTCGAGAAACCCGTTCTCAATGGACGTTTGGCAAGATGGACCCTAATGCTTTCAGAGTTTAATCTCAAATACGTACCTCTGAAGGTCATAAAAGGACGCGCCGTTGCCGAATTCTTCGCAGATAATCCTATCAATGACATCCAAGCAATAGACATGTGGTCATTTCCAGACGAGGATATCCTACAAACCAATGTAGACTCTTAGGATCTTTATTTTGATGGAGCATCAAATTTAAGAGGATTTGGAATAGGAGTGTTGCTCATTTCTCCTGAAGGCGAGCATACACCACTTTCTGTCAAACTCGACTTCGAGGTGACAAATAACGCAGCGGAATATGAAGCTTGCCTCATTGGTCTACAAGCAGCAGTAAGTTTAGTCATCAAGAATCTTCGAGTTCATGGAGACTCATCCTTGATCATTAACCAAAGTACGGGATCTTGGAAAATTCGAAGTGAAAGTCTAGCACCCTATCAGGCTAGGATAGATCAAGTTGCCCAATTCTTCGATCATGTCACTTATTTACACCTACCTCGTGAAGAGAATCAATTTGCAGACGCTCTTGCAAAACTTACATCTTTGATTACAATGCCAGACAACATGGTAGAAATGCTTTTATGCATCGAACGACGGTTAGAACTATCCTATGTACACCAAGTTACAGATGAAGAAGAAATCCCAAAGGAACCTTGGTTTCAAGCCATTATAAACTTCAAACTCAACGGTACATACCCACCAAATATGGATAAGAGGGGACAATGTGCCATACGCCTACTAGCCTCTCAATACCTCCTCATGCAAGGAGAATTGTACAAAAGAACACCTCTTGGGGTAGTTTTACGTTGCCTTGATCATTCACAGGCACAAAAAGTGATGGAAGAAGTTCACGATGGAGAGTGCGGTCCTCACATGAGTGGACCCATGATGGCAAAGAAAATCACGCGTCTAAGATATTACTGGATGACAATGGAGTCAGATTGTATCAAGTATGTCAGACATTTCCATAATTGCCAAATCTTCGAGAATGTGCAACACGTCCCTCCTTCACTGCTTTACACCATGACATCTCCTTGGCCGTTTTCTGCTTGGGGAATCGAAATCATTGGGAAGATCACTCCACCTGGAACAGGAGGTCACTGTTTCATTTTGGTAGCTATTGACTATTTTACCAAATGGGTCGAAGCAGCATCCTACACTGCACTTACAGCTAAACATGTGGCAAAGTTCATACAATCCAATATCATCTGTCGATATGGTTGTCCACATGAGATCATCAGCGACAATGGGTCACACTTCCAAGCTGAGGCTGCACAATTGCTAGTCAAATATAAAATCAAGCACCACTATTCCTCGCCTTATAGACCTCAAACTAATGGCGCGGTAGAGGCAGCTAACAAAAATGTCGTCATGATCCTCAAGAAAATGATCGATAACTATCGAGATTGGCCTAGCAAAATACCTTTCGCGCTATGGGGTTATTGCACATCAGTTAGGACACCCACTGTGGCCACTCCTTTCTTTCTAACCGATAACATGGAAGCAGTGCAACCAGTTGAATTAGAGATTCCATCTTTACGCATTCTGCTTGAAAGTCAAATTCCAGAAGCTGACTGGAAGAGAGACAGATATGAAGAACTCATCCTCTTGGATGAACGAAGATTGCGAGCATTGCATAATGTGAAAACATATCAGGCACATTTTAAATGAGGCTTCAATAAACGGGTTAAGCGTAGAAATATCAAAGAAGGGGATTTGGTGCTCAAATCAGTTAGAGCTCTCCTACCTATCGATCCACGTGGAAAGTTTAAACCCAACTGGGCCGGACCTTTCCTAGTCAAGTCCATACTCTCGGGGGTGCGGTTAGAATTACAGACCTAGATGGGAATGAATTCGCTAACCCAACTAACCTCGACCAACTAAAACGATACTACCCTTAGTACATGATAGGAAACGCGCCTCGCGTAAATACTCGCGTGCCGCTCATGCGACACGAAATAAAAATGGCCCTTGGCCCGCTAAAAGAAAGCTTATGTCACCTTGCTCTTGCATTTTGACACTTCGACATCCTTTTATCATCAAATAAATTAAATTGTATTTTAGGAGTAAGTAAAGCTCATGCTTATTTTCTAAAGTTCATTACAAGCTCTTACTTCGGACAATTATTCTTTTGCATTTATTCGAACTACGCGCAAGGATTATATTTCATTTTTAAATGAATACGTAGGCAATCCTTCACAGGATACAACCTGTTTTAGCAGGATTTTCCTGAACGGATCCGGCTTGATTAGGAAGTAATTCGGGTATCTAGTTCTATATATTTGGTAAAGATTAAGGGATAAGAAAAAGACTTAAGTATAGAGAATATTGTTTATGTTATATGGAAGAACTGAGTACAGATTAGTATATATGATCGGATACTTTTAGAGTAATAACAGATAGAAAAAGTGTAGAAAAATTAAAGAGTCCTCAATTGATCCTCATTGTCTATTTACAAAAGCTATATATAGTTCTCATTGCTATTCTCAACGTTACAATGATCAACCACCTCCCCAAATGTAGGAGTTGTTGCCGGATTAATAGGGCATGTTCCCTATTAATCCGCTTGACTTATTCTTCTTTCAACGAATCTTCAGCCCTTTCTCTCCTTTCCGTCTTGATTCATAGATGATAGGATCTTTTGGTTGGACTTGGTCTTCCTTAAGTATAGGACACGATTATTTATATCCAACGATTGCATTTCTTGTTTATCTTTCTCAATCCAAACTGTTTTAATGATCTCCAGGTTATTCTACTTACCATCGGGCTTCTCTTCCAGGATTTGGTTGCCTTCTTACTATAATATTCTTTAATAGCTGAACAAGAGTTAGACTTGTCCGGTCTCGGTTACTTCAATCGGACTAATAAGGTCGGGCTAGGTTGGAGTCGACCAGCTAAACTGGGCCTAACAATTGCCCCTTGACATTTTACCCATGCTTGGATCGGCCGGGGTGAGATGTCAACTTTACCGGTTAAACAATAAGAAGAATCATATTTATTCAAAGGTGACTCTTAGACTCCTAGTTACCGTTGAACACCGCAACGGCTAAGTGATGTCATGCTTGACGCTTTTGCAATTTCTAGGGTTTCCATACCGTTATACATCTTCTATAAATACGGTATTTGGGGCGAGATTATTCTTCACCAAATTTCCTCCACTTTCTTTGCTAAATTTTCTTCTGAAATTCTCCTCTATTTCCCAGAGTCTTGTTCGCTAGTTTATACTTTTTCGATAATTTAACTTCATCACAATAAATCAAACAATAAAAGATATGGGAGCCAAAAATGTCCCGTATCCCGAAAAACTGCTGTATCTCGATTGTCAGCTGCTGAGCCCGAACCCACGATGTCCAGGAGGAAGAGGTGATGGAAATTGATCCTCCCCGCTCGTCTTTGTGGCTTTTAAGTACCAGGATTCTCGTATTCACCCCTTCAATCTTTGGATCCTTACTTTCCTGAAGAGAACTTGTTGAAAACAAATTATGACAAGATATTAAGGGAGAAGAAAATAATTCCTGAGTCGACTGAGGTATGGATCCCTGAATCTTGTCCAGTCAGAGCTAACTGGGTGTCACCTGGTTGGTTTTGTATTTTTGAATGGGCGTTCAAAGCAGGCTGTAAGTTACCTTTTACCCCTTTAATGATTGATACCATTCGTGCAATGGAAGTATCACCTTTTCAGATTATGCCAATGGTTTGGAAACTTATCCATTCTGTTGAAAATTTGTGTGCTAAGCACAATCTCACAATTACCCTTAACGATATCAAGGCAATTTATCATATGCAAAATCCAGTTAATGGTCGTTTTAATTTGAGAATCAAGTCGAAAATGTCTCCATTAATTACTAACCTGGACTCTGGAGACGATAAAAGTTGGGCAAAGACTTTCCTGTTTATCCGAACTGAGACTCTGGGATCAGGCTTTGATTATCTGAGATATCCTCCCTTGGAGAGTGGTAGGTTCCCTGTACTCTTTTTTTGCAATATATATTACATGAAATTAATAGATTTTGATTTTCACCTGTGTAATTTTGATGGTTTTTGCAGCTCCTGATTGGAGCTTTGATCCTCTTGACGAGGAAGCTGTTTCCAGGATAGAGGCTTTCCTTGCTATTCCTGAGGAAGAGAGGACCTGGCCAGCTAGTTTGGGCAGGGAATTATTGCCCCGGTATATGAAGACCAAGCTGACTGGGGTCAAAGTACCCAAAGGCAAGCCTAGCTCTACTGCTCTTTCCTGTACGTCTTCTATATGTCTTTATGTTAATTGTTATCTTCTTGTTATTTCTCATCTGATACTTACGTATATTCTTTATGTATTCAGTATTTAGGTCTTCTGCTAGGTTGGCCAGCTTTTTCGCAAAGGATTTGAAGGTCGGGGTGGCTAGGATCGCTGAACAGTCCAAGAGCCAGGAGGCTAGTGGGAGTGACAAAACGCTTGATATTCTGGTTTCTGATGTCCAGCCTTCTCAAGATCCACCCAGGCTAGTGTCACCAGAGGTCGTCCAGGCTCCAAAAAGGAAGAGGGAAGATGTTATCCTTGAAGAGGAGGAGGGAGAGAAAGAGCCTATCCAGGCTCAGCCAATCAGAGTATAAGGCAAGTGCCTGCTAGGATTGATGACGTGGATGATGCCCGGCACGTATATACATGAGTTTTCTGCAAAAATGAGCGGCCAACTCTTATCTCGCTAGTACTCTTGAGTCGTCTACCGTGAGTGGTTTCTATTCGACTTCTCTTGTAACAAAGGTCGCTGAACTTGCTTCCCATGCTAAGGAGGTTAGTTGTAAAGAGATATTTTTAATTGTTTATGTGCTTTTTGTTTTGCCTTGTACTTGGTTGATTGATTTTATATATATGTAGGGATTGGATGCCGGGTTGGCTACGCTTGTCACTCGGGGATGCCCAGGCCAGGGTTACTAGTTTGGAGGAAAAACTGATAACCTTAACCGTGACTCGCATACATCCAGGAGTAATGAGGTAGTACTTCAATCCCAGCTGGGGACAGCTAGAGAGGCAACTAGGGCTGCTATAGTTTGTGAGGTGGCCGCAAAAAATGCTGAGAAGGTTGTCAGGCAAGAGTTGGAGGCTGAGAAGCAGGCAATGCAAGATCAGTTGAGAAAAAATGAGGAGCTTGCTGCTGAAAAAGAATTAGTGGAGGCGCGGCTGGCTGATGCTACTCAGTACTTCTTCGGGAAAGGCCGGGTTGATGCTATGAGGGATCCGGAATCTGACCGGGCTAATTGGGATCCGGACCGGGATGAGACAAAGATTGGACGCTCGATCCCGATTTGGCCAATATGGGTCAAGAAGAAGAAGTGGATTCTCCTCCTTCCAAGGCAAAATCTGACGACCAGGAAATGGTGGATGGTTGTGAGTCGGTTACTGGCTCAAAAATAACTTAGATTTTTCTTTTAGGTTTTGGTCTATCCAGGGGGAATGTCCCTGGAATGAATATTTAGGAATTTTTTGGCCCATCCAGGGGGGATGTCCCTGGAATGGATGATTATTAGGTGTGTGGTAGGGCCGACTATTTTGGATGAATAAATATTTGGTCTTTGTTTGTTTCTTTTTGTGTTTTGACAAGGTACTTTTGTAATGTCGGATGTGCGCTGGATCTGACCAGTTATCTGACTGGATCAGGCCAGTTTTTGTGCTGGATCTGGCCAGTTTAATATTTTTTTGTTTGTTATGGGTGGGGTTGTTGCCTGTCTGGAGGGCTTACGTCCCCTGCCTGTCTGGAGGGCTTATGACCCATTTATGTTATACAAGTCAGGAAGGAGTTTTCCAGATTTGTATGTTAAGTGGAGCTCAGTATTTAAAGGCCTGTTTTGCAACTGAAATTTGGATATCAGTTGGATATTTGGTGGGGGTAGCCCCCAATCTTTAGGATTTGTTTTAGATAAAATGCAGTATGTAAAACAAGTATTGAAGATTCTACTTGGTAAAAGTGCATATGAGAACATAGATAAGTTTTTGGGCACATAATTTGAAGAAATCATATACGGCATTTATTCATATAATGGCAAGTATCATACATGTAGTTTCATATCAAGCCAGGCAAGAAATGTTAAGGTGAAAAATTATACCTGGATTGAGAGATATATTTTATATGTGAAATAGTTTTAAATGTGTAATATTCCAAGCTCTTGGGATCATTTCGCCGTCCAGGGTTTGTAATCTATAAGCTCCTTGGCCGACTATTGAGTCAATCAGGTAGGGACCTTCCCACGTTGGGGCCAATTTGCCAGCATTCTTTTCTTTTGTGTTTTGGAAGACTTTCCTGAGGACAAGGTCTCCTACCCTGAATACCCTGGCTTTGACAGTCTTGTTGTAGCTTTTCGCAACTCTTTGCTGATATGCTGCTAATCTGATGCTGGCTGCATTTCTTAGTTCTTCTGTTAAGTCCAGGCTGTCCTCCATTAGAGGTATATTGCTGGTTATTGTCTTCATGCTGCATCTGGCTGATGGAATTTTTACCTCAGCCGGGATTACTGCTTCACATCCATAGACCAAGGAGTAAGGGGTTTGGCCTGTGGAATTTTTAGGCGTGGTTACGTCGGCCCCGGAGGACCAGGGGGAGTTCTTGACCCATCCGCCTTTTCTTCTTTCCGCTTTCTTCTTTATGCAGCTGATTACTACCTTATTACTGGATTCTACGCCTCGACCGTTGGCTTTTGGATATCCTGGTGTAGATGTTACCGTTGATGTTCCATTGAGCACGGCGGCTTTTTTTCCCATAAATTGCGTGCCATTGTCGCATACTATTTCAGAGGGGATGCCATATCTACATATAATGTTGTGTTTGATGAATGCTATGACATCCTTCTCCTTGACTTGCCTGTATGAATCAGCTTCTATCCACTTGGAAAAGTAGTCAGTCATTGCTAGCATGAAAATTTTTTGTCCGGGTGCTTGAGGTAGTTTCCCAACTATGTCCATGCCCCATTTCATAAATGGCCAGGGCGCGGATATGGAATGTAGTTCTTCAGATGGCTGATGGATATATGGTCCATGAATCTGACAAGCTTTACATTTAGAGCTGAATTCCAGGCAATCGGCTCTCAAGGTGGGCCAATAATAACCTGTTCTGAGTACTTTGCTTGCCAGGCTTCTTCCACCTTTATGATTTCCACAGTATCCTTCATGGATTTCTGATAATATCTGTTCAGCTTCTTGTGGTTCCAGGCATCCGAGATACGGCCCGACTGCGATTTCTTAAAAAGCACGTTGTCAATAATAGTGTACGAAGCGACTTTTATTTTTAGTGCTCGGCATCTTGCTTATTTAGGGAAGGATTCCTTGTTGTCAGAGCAGTCATAGTGGGGTTTTGTCCAAGAATTGGCAATATAAATTGGGAAACTTTCATCTTGTTTATCTATTGCAGGTTCTAGTAAATGTACGATGGGTATTTTGTCGAAGTCTAGGGGACTGAAGTTAGATCCTAGGCCGGCTAGAGCATCGGCCTGGGTATTCAAGTCCCTGGGAATTTGGTCAATATTGAAACTTCGAAATTTTCCTTTTAAAATTTGAACAACATCTAGATAAAGCATCATTTTGGGGTCTTTTGCAGTATATATCCCATTTACTTGGTTGGAGATGAGAAGGGAATCAGTACGTACCTTTAGGTTTTGTACACCAAGGTCAATACATACCTTTAATCCAGCTATTAGGGCTTCATACTCTGCCTCATTGTTGGTAGCCTCAAATGCACAGCTTATAGCCTGTACTATCTTATCCCCCTGTGGCGATTTTAGTACTACCCTCAGGCCTGTGCCCCTCATGTTGGCTACACCGTCGATGAATAGGGTCCATTCTAGGTCTGTTTGGTCGCTGGTCAGTTTATTCACTTCTTTTATTAGGTCGGGTTCTAGGGTTGGACTAAAATCAGCCACAAAGTCTGCTAATGCTTGTGACTTAATTGCTGTCCTTGGTTCAAATGTTATATTGTATGTGCTCAGCTGGACTGACCATTTACACATTCGTCCGGACAATTCTGGCTTTCTAAGTACAGACTTGATAGGAAGATTGGTTCTGACTATTATAGGGTGGCTTTCAAAGTATGGTCTTAATTTTGTGCAACTCATAATTAAAGCTAAAACATATTTTTCAAGCAGGCCATACCTGATCTCTGCGTCTAGTAGGCTCTTACTTACATAATAGACTGGGTGTTGTTGTCCGTCTGCTTCTTTGACCAAGACTGCACTAACAGCAGTTTCTGTGACTTACAGGTATACTGTCAGGGGTTCATCTTTGACTGGTTTTGCCAGCAAGGGAGGAGAGGATAGATATATCTTTAGGTCTTCAAAGGCGGCCTGATGATCAGGGGTCCATGAAAAGTCCTTGTTCTTTCTTAGCAGGTTGTAGAATGATTTGCACCTCTCTGATGATCTTGAAATGAATCTGTTCAGGGCCGCTATTCTTCCAGTCAGCTTTTGTATGCCTTTGACCGTCTTTGGTGGTTCTAGCTCTAGAATAGCTTTGATCTGTTCAGGGCTGGCTTCTATTCCTCTTTTTGTCACCATATAGCCCAGGAACTTGCCTGCTGAGACTCCGAAGTGGCATTTTTGTGGGTTGAGCTTCATATTGAATTTCTCCAGTATTTGAAAGGCTACTTCCAGGTCTTTGACGTGGTCTTCTGCCTTTTTTGACTTGACTACCATGTCATCTATATAGACTTCCATGGTGGCTCCTATCTGGTCTTTGAACATCATGTTGACTAGCCTTTGGTAGGTTGCACCTACATTTTTTAATCCAAAGGGCATAGCAGTATAGCAATATATACCTCTTTCAGTGATGAAAGCTGTGCTTTCCTGATCTGCAGGGTGCATTTTTATCTGATTGAATCCGCTGGAGGCATCCATGAATGTTAGCATTTCGTGGCTGCAGCGGGCATCTACCATTGCATCGATGTGTGGCAGGGGAAATGGATCTTTTGGGCAGGCTTTGTTTAAGTCGGTGTAATCTACACAGACTCTCCATTTGCCATTTTTCTTTTGGACTACTACTACGTTTGCAAGCCAGTCAGGGTACATTATTTCCCTGATCATTCCCATGTCTAGTAGCTTGTCAACTTCTTGGTTGATGATTTCATGCCTCTCTGCAGCGAATTTTCTTCTCTTTTCTTTGTACAGGCTTAAAGGATTTGTCAATATTCAACTTATGAGTAATAACATCAGCATCTATACCAGTCATATCAAAATGTGACCAAGCAAAACAAGACATTTTAGTTTTGAGAAAGCTGACCAGATTGGGTCTGATTGAGTCGGGTGCATCTGACCCTACGAGTACTTTCCTGTCAGGGAATTCTGGGTCTAATATGACCTCTCCTGTTTCCATCTGTGATTGTGCTACATATTCTTCCCTGACAGGTGACTTTAATTGCAATGCAAGGGACTTACCTGACTTTGAGGGTTTCAAAGCCTGAGTGTAACATTCCTGAGCTGTCCTCTGTTCTCCCCTGATGGTGGTTATCCCCCATTCTGTTGGGATTTTCACACATTGGTGGTATGTTGATGGGATTGCTTTGACATTGTGGATCCATGGTCTGCCCAGGATTACATTATATGAGGATAGGCAATCCATTACTCCAAATCTTTCATATGAAGCCACGCCTTCCACATAGGTTGGCAGGCTGATTTCTCCCAAGGTGTTCTTTGTTTCTCCGCTGAATCCAACCAGGACGCTGGATTTCTTGATGATCTTTCCTTTATCTATCTTCATAGCTTTGAGGACGTCAAGCATCACCAGGTTGATTGAACGCGCTCTCCGTCTATCGGGATTCTTGATACCTTTGCTTTGTGCCAATTTGCATGGTGATTACCAAGTCGTCGTGGTGTAGATCGATATTCCTGCAGTCCGAGTCATCAAAGGTAATAGCGGGCAATGACTTGGGCTTGGAAGGAGGTTGAAGTCCGGATTCCCTGGATATTCTTTTGGCAGTGAGCTGGTCGGACCACGATTTCGATCCTCCATTTATGAACTTGACTTCATAGATGGGGGGAGGAGGAGGAGGATCTCTGCTGTTCCCTGAATCCCTCTTGTTTTGCCCTTCATCTTTGTTCTTTGGTTGCTGGATTAAATCCTTCAAGAAGCCTTTCTTTAAGAGATATGCCACCTGTTTCCTGAGCTGGATGCATTCTTCTGTGGTGTGCCCGATATCCTGATGGAAGTCACACCATCTTGCTGGGTCTTTCCTGGGGTTATCTGATTTCTTGGGCCATCTGACTGTATCTCCCAGGCTTTCCAGGCGTTTAATTAATCCTGCAGTATTAATAGAGAAGTTATATTCAGGAATAGTTGGTAGGCTAGAAAGGTTACCTCTGTGTTCTTGTGCCATGTTGACTTCAGATCTTTCAGGCCTGGAATAGGGTGCTGATCTGGGGTTGCCTCCTTTCTGGTAGGAGCTTTTCCTGTTAGTGTGTCCATAGCCCTGCTTTCCCCCGGATGAGTTCGTTCTGAAGTTGAGATCTTCTTCCAAACTGACATGCTCTAAGGCGATGGATTGAACAGTAGCAAAGGTTGGGCATGCTTTCTTGGTCAGGTCTGCATAGATGTCATTGTCAAGCAGGACCCCTTGCCTGAAGGCTTCTACCGCTGTTTCTTCATCATACCTGGGAATGGCCACTTTTTCTTTGACAAATCTGGCTAGGAATTCTTTGAGAGATTCTTCAGGAAGCTGCTTTACCCCCGAACAGTTCTTTGGGTCTCTTAGCCATATCTCTCGCTTTGCTCGCGAATTGTTGATTGAAGGCATTGATTAATTCTGCAAAATTCTTGATACCTCCATTTGGGATATTAATGAACCACTGTAATGCTGCTCCGGTCAGGGTTGTACCAAAGCCCTTACACATGCAGACCTGCCTGAGTTCACTGGGTATTGAGGCAGCTAACATTTTCTGTTTGAATATGGCAACATGATTTTGTGAATCAGAGGTTCCATCATAAGTTCTCATGGATGGAACAGTAAATTTCTTGGGGAGATCAATCTTTGCAATTTCATCTGCAAAAGGTGAATCTGCAAAGTTGTCAACTTCTACTTCAGCCACAGGGTCCGGCACTCCAGGTATGTTTTCTATTTTATGGTGGAGTTTTTGAATTTCCTGAAGCATGGCCATCATTATTGCTGCTTCAGTCTTGTTTGTTTCGTCATTGGGAATGGTTGGAGTATCAGATGATGTATCCTTCTCCGGGGTCCCAAAACTAGAGAAGTCAATGTTTTTGATAATGGATGAGAATGGGGTTCCTGGTTCAAATCTGTTCTTGGAGCCCGAAGCCTGATTTTCCAATTTTTTTCTCAGGCTAGACTCAGACTCCTTCAGCCTGTTGATTTCTGCTTCTGCTTGGGCTGCCTTCTCTTGGATTGTTTCCAATTCTTTGATCTTGGCCAGGGCAGCCGCTAATTGTTGTTCTGCGGTGAGTTCCACCATTTTTGTGTGTGAATATTAAATGAAAAGATGGTAAAAGGAATTTTTTTGATTAAAGAACTAGATGCCCCACGGTGGGCGCCAATTGTTTTAGCAGGATTTTCCTGAACGGATCCGGCCTGATTAGGAAGTAATTCTGGTATCTAGTTCTATATATTTGGTAAAGATTAAGGGATAAGAAAAAGACTTAAGTATAGAGAATATTGTTTATATTATATGGAAGAACTGAGTACAGATTAGTATATATGATCGGATACTTTTAGAGTAATAACAGATAGAAAAAGTGTAGAAAAATTAAAGAGTCCTCAATTGATCCTCATTGTCTATTTACAAAAGCTATATATAGTTCTCATTGCTATTCTCAACGTTACAATGATCAACCACCTCCCCAAATGTAGGAGTTGTTGCCGGATTAATAGGGCATGTTCCCTATTAATCCGCTTGACTTATTCTTCTTTCAACGAATCTTCAGCCCTTTCTCTCCTTTCCGTCTTGATTCATAGATGATAGGATCTTTTGGTTGGACTTGGTCTTCCTTAAGTATAGGACACGATTATTTATATCCAACAATTGCATTTCTTGTTTATCTTTCTCAATCCAGCCTGTTTTAATGATCTGCCAGGTTATTCTGTACTTACCATCAGGCTTCTCTTCCAGGATTTGGTTGCCTTCTTACTATAATATTCTTTAATAGCTGAACAGTAGTTAGACTTGTCCGGTCTCAGGTTACTTCAATCAGACTAATAAGGTCGGGCCAGGTTGGAGTCAGACCAGGCTAAACTGGGCCTAACACAACCCATTATTTTAAATGTAAATAGAAAGACATTTGCATTTGCATTTGAAATTCGACAAGAATAATAAAAGAAAATCATGATAGTTTATTAACTAATTAATCTTTTATTCATTTTGTTCCATAAATAATAATAATATGCCAAATAGTATAAAATGCTGAAAATAAAATGCTAGGCTAAGATTCTAAAAACTCCGCCATTTATTACAACTTAATAATAATAAATAAATACTATAATAAATGACTAAGGCTATTCTTCCATTTTCCCTTTGCCTTTGTCACCCTTGTCATATTTCTTGTCTCGACCACGAGCCGGGCGCTCTTGTGCTATCTCCGACCTAATCACCAAAGGTCTATCTCGCGGTCTAGTCCTACCATTTCGATCCATCACCATCTCTACGGAATGAGCGGTCTTCAGTTTCTTCGACGGATGAACGACTCGGAATCCGGCCTCTTCTTCCTCCCCAGTCAAATAATTCTGGTTCTCCTTCGCTACATCACGAATCTTGTAGTCAACAGGCTCGTGTTTCCTCAATTTCTCACGCCCTTCGGGAGTAGCAGCCTTCCTCCATTGCAGGTATGAGTCAGATACCCATAAAGAACCGATAGGGACCGGTATGAACCACATGTTCCTCTGAGCCCACTTCATTGCCCATTTCCGACGAGTCTCTGTAGTGTGTGCCAATGCAGTTTGAGGGACGGTGTCAAGCTTCAGAATCTTTTGCCTAAGGTCCACCTGCCTCATCAACCTCTCCGGAAAGATGCAAATCCTGAATTCCAAGCCAGGGATGCGAATTGACCGAGCCAGATCCAAAGATGAGACTCCTGTGACTGACCTGAGATGCCACCACGGTACGATCCACCGGATCAGGGGACCTCCTTCGTTCTTCAATTTATTTTCCCAGTAATTGTAAACCCGAGTGAAGTCCACCATGTAGAGCCTAGTTCTCATTGCAATCGATCGAGCATGGTATTTTGGCATATTAACTGGGGGCTCGATCAATCGCAGCTGTTCCATCAGCCAAATCTGCAAAAGAAGATGGGAATTAAATACCCTTTCAAAGAAGAAAAAAAAACGAAAAAAAAAGAAGAAACGAAAAAAAAGAAAAAAGAAACAAAAAAGAAGAAAAAAAGAGAAAGGAAGTGGGTTCTTACCTGCAGAATGATGGGACTTCCCAAGTAAGGAAGCTCGCAGTTGGCCTTTCTGTTATCCAAACCAAGAATGATCTCTCCTAAGCAAAGGCATGCTGGGCTCTTGCGCAACTCCATTTGCTCCACTAGGCTCAGAAAACGAGGATCCCCTCTCATCTCTTTGTCAACATGCCCTTGAAGGACATAGCAATGCAATAGACAAGACCCGAAGGCTATACACCTCGCAACATACGAAATAGAAGGGTCTTCCCTATTTATAAATTGGTCGATAAAGTCAAACATACGGACTCCTTTTGAGGCCACAATACGGTCCACCTCAGCCTTGGTCAATCCGAGCAGGTCCCTAAATTTACTTTTATATCCTTGAGAGCTACAAGGTATAGCGGGTGCATTCTCCGGGTCCCATCCTCAAATAGCAGCTATTTCTTCAGGGAAAGGACAAATATCGCCCCCAGGAAAGGCAAACACATGAAAATTCGGGTCCTAATAATCAAGTCAGGCATCCAAGGAAGGTTTCACAATCTTTACTAATTTGAGACTCAAGATCGATCCTAAATTAAACGCACCCATGTCATGTTTCTCAACATTTGTGAACTCATTCGTCCACTCCTTGAGACGGTTTTCAAAAGCATCCATGATTTTGAAATTTTTATGAAGATATGAGAGTTTTTATGAGATAAACGGAATAAAGATGGAGGAATTGTGTGAATAAAAGCTTCCCCGAAGTCTCTATTTATACTAAACGCAATTTCCTAGTTTCTGTCGAGGTCTAACTAGCTGGGGAAATGGCGCAGCTCTTGCTGCGCCTTTTCCCCCAGGCTGTTTTCCGTGATTTTCAGCTTTGGATATTTCCTAATTTGTTTTTGCTATAATTTCCTATTCCTATAGGTTATTATTTTGGTAATTCCGTCAAATTACCAAGTTTTATATTTCCTAATTCTTTTCGGGTTCTCTTTTCGAGACGAAATCGATTTTTGCCAAACGCGCACACTTACCCATTTTGTTTTATTTTCTTTTTTAGGGGAATCATTTCACTCCTCGTTTTCACTACAGTTCACACTTATACATTTAATTTTAAGTTTTTTTTAGAGGGTAGCCCTCCCTACCGTCCGGTCATTTTTGCTCATTTTCGGGCACTTTTGCACCTTTTTACGCATTTTTGTCATTTTTGCTCATTTCTGGGCATTTTTGCCATTGTAGCTCATTTTTGGGCACTTTTTTTCACCTTTTTCTCATTTTGCGCCAATTTACGCCATCTATATGTTATGTGTTTTATTTGTAATTTTTGTGTAAATTTCGGCAGCATGACGACACAAACCGTCACCTACCAAACCTGTTTTTTAAGCTAACCTGCAGGAACAACAAACCCAGCAGCAAAGGAACTCAGACCGTCATATATAAAACCAAAATGTACATCAAACTGGGGGCTCTCGCCCAAAACAGGTCCGAAAAAGTCCAAAATGAAGTCCAAAATGTACAAGGTATATACAAGACAACAGCAAAAAAAAAAAGGAAAACAGCTACTCCTGGTCGCCGCTCAGCTCAGCTACAGTCGCCTCGACAGCAGCGATCTCAGCGTCCCTGACCTCCAACTCCCTCAACAGGTGAGCTGTCTCCTGCTGGGACTGCTCCAGCTCGCGCCCCAGGTCACGCTCTCTCTGCAAATGATAAAGAAATGCCTCATTTCAATCATTTCATTCGATTATTTCAAAACAAAACGCGAGAAATTGCAACAAAATTTGAAACGAAATAAAGAGAATGAGAGGTTCATACCTGTCGTCCTCGGTCACCTGCAAGTGCCTCGATGGCCGTGGCCCGCAGCCGGTTGGCCATCCTTCACAGTGCCACATGTTGAGACGGTGCCACCTGTATTACAAAAAAAAAGCAAAAGGTTTTCAGAAAAGAACGAATGCATTCTTATGCAATAAAGACAGCAAAAGACAGCCGAAGCTGGGGGCTTACCCTCCTCACTAGGTGCTCCCACTCCTCCAGGCCGACATCCGTCACCTCCTCGCCGAAGTCACGGATCTCCGAGATCGTCGTCATCCCCGCCGCGTGATACCGGTCGTCGCAGTATCAAAAATAAACCTAAATACAACTAACAGAAGCTAACGGCAAGTAGGGTCGATCTCCACAGGGAGGCAAAATTGAGATTTATCCGTCTAATTTTAGTCTATGAGTAACGGGTCACAATGTGGGGGGTTTGAATATGATTTCTGACTAAACTAAGAGATTAAGGCAAGAGAGAAAGAATTAAGGGAAATTAACAGAAAGAGAAGAGAACTAGGATTTCGGGTCATCAATAAACGTCAGTTAATCGCAGTTAAGGTCACAAATCAGTCGATGTGTCGGTCTAAGGGGCAATGAATATCTCCTTTCGGTCTCAATTCACCCTGAAATGCTATTAGCTTAACTTTCGCCCTCACTAAAGCACCCTATTGTTCACTGCAGGTCTCACCTATTCTAACCTTTCGGTCCAGGTCAAGGTTTACCAATATTAAAAGGCTAATTGCTTCGAATCAACTAGCAAGATACAATTAAAGCAGCGATTAAACAACATAGACATAACTACAACGACATACCTATAAACCTAATTAGCAATTAACATCGGTCTACTGAGTCACCTAATCCTAGCAAGAGTATTTAGCTAGACATGGGTAAAGAGAGAACGAGAATAAAGGAATTAAGAATAATAAACATTAAATAAATTAAGGAGAGAAAGGGAGAGAAAGAGTTACAGTAGAAATAGATCCGGAAAAGAGAAGAAATAAAGTAACAGTGTATTAGAATCGTCACCAAGCATCCGGCACACAGCCCTCGCACACTTACAAATGACCAAATACCTTCCTATTTATAAGAAAATAGGATTATTAACTAACCTAATGACGGAAATAAGCTAAAAAGCCCAAGCCCACAGCGAATCCACTCGATCGAGTGATTTAAAACCACTCGATCGAGTAAACTAAAGCTTAAACCACTCGATCGAGTAGATTTCTACTCGATCGAGTAAATCCTAAAATGCAACTACTCGATCGAGTAGAAAAAGGACTCGATCGAGTAAAATTGTACTCGATCGAGTACTTTCCAGCAACAATTTCCTGCTTTGCGCACTGAACTTCAAACGGCTGCCATTTATTCGTTACTTGAGAAAACAGGGCGATTCCGGTGGCGTTGGAAAGCTAAGAGGACAAGATTTCATCTCCAATTGGAATCACCTGAATATCTGTTGTAGAACTCGAGATATAGCTCTTCAAAGTAGGCACTAGCAATTTGAAGTTCTTCCTTTGCTCGCCTAGCTATCTTACTTCTTTGCGCATCTCAAAATAGCTACATTCCCGCTCCAAATTCACTCTTCCTCCAAATGCATGCTAAACGGATGGTAAAAGGCTTGATTTCACTACTTTCTTGTTCATTCCTGCAAATAAGACAAAACAAACCAAAGTAGCATATTCGGGGCATTTCGTAGCATAAACTACGATAAAAGCATGGAAATACGT
Source organism: Silene latifolia (assembly GCF_048544455.1). NCBI lineage: Eukaryota > Viridiplantae > Streptophyta > Magnoliopsida > Caryophyllales > Caryophyllaceae > Silene > Silene latifolia. The sequence continues at coordinate 167,668,892 of NC_133526.1, forward strand.
GCATGAAAAGGCCTAAAAAGACTATATAAAATGCACGTATCAAATCTCCCCAAACCAAACCTTTACTCGTCCTCGAGTAAACTAAAATGCAAACTAATGGAACGGAAAAAGAAATCTCAGAGCTAGCTATAACTTGTCTACTTAAACCAATTTAATGCAAGCTAAAATCAACAGTTACAGCTACAATGGTCAATACGCAAACGAATTATAAGATGTCCATAAATTAAGCTGACCTATCGACCCTGCAAGACCAACAAAATCGGACTCTCACGTGGTCACTCTTCTCTCATGAAGCAAAGGGTGAAAGTATATGTATAAGAGAGAAAGAGAAAACAGTCACTCACCTAGACTGCGACCTACATAACATGCATGCAACAAAAATGAAAGACAATTCAAGCACTAATGCACACACTCCAACCAATAATGTCCGTCACAGCCGAGGGCTTACAAATAATTTGGGAATAGTGAGGTTCAGGTGAGAAAGGCAAAACATGTTATGGAAATGTGGAGGTAAAAGCGTCAAGCTAGTTCCTAACAGGACCATAATGGAACCATCCTAATCTAAACTGACTGAAAGACTAAGTACAAGTGCCCTTCATTTGGCACAAAGCTCACTAAACTCAAACACAATCTCCTCAAAAAGATATGGGATAAAACGGAGGAGTCAGACGGTCACAAAATTCCATTTTTTAATACCGTCTGAATAAACCAACTGAAACAAAACAACTCTTTTTTTTTTCAAACTTTTTTTTTTTTTTTTTTTTTTTTTTTCTGTTCACGTTCCAGCCCCCTTTTTTTTGTTTTGTTTTTTCATTTTTTTTCTTCTTTTCCACGTTTTCTTCTCCTTTTTTTTTCTTTTTCAATACTTTTTTTTTCCATACTCCCTTCCTTTATTTTCCAACAACTCCATACAAAAGAGATACGGCCAAACTGCAGACGAAAACTCATACCACAAAAGACATACTAACTAGCTTGACTAGGCAGGCTTAGTTTGGAATGTAGCTAATGGGTCAAAAAGGCAAGTTTTGGCTAATGTGCAGCTAATTGGGTGAAAAATATAAGGAAAGGGAAATTTGCAAGCACCTCCCTGCATGTGACACCAACCACAAACCCGAATATGTGCATTTGACGAGAAATTGAATGTCATAAATGTGCAAAATAGACGAACATGCTATGCAAGGAGTACTACTCAAAATTCCTAATGAACTGGTCATGAATGTCACCAGTTATGGCTCTAAAAACTCAGAATTTTTAAGTAGTTTGCCAATTTATAGGTCAAGTCTAAACAATCAGCTTATATTTGAACAGAAATTCGTAGATTATGCGTATGACAAAGCTAAAAACTATCAATAAAGTGCAAGGCTCAAGTAAATTGACAAGTTATAGTGCATTGTCATCATGGAAATCTACCTTTCCGACTCAACCTATATGCAAAAATAAACGTGAAATTTTTTGAATTTTTGAAATTTTCTAATGTTGTAGAACTCGAGATATGGCTCTTCAAAGGAGACACTTGTAATAAGAAGCTCTTTTCTTCGTGTTTTCTTCTTAACTTCTCTTCCTTATTCTTATGGATTCTCGTGCCATGCTTCGTGTATCCCTTCATGCTCACTCCGCGATGCCCATTTCATTACTTTGCTCCTCAAATGCATCATTCCTGCATTAAACATCAAAAGGCGGAAGTATCAACATTCTAACATAAAAGGCATGTAAATGATATAAACTAGCACGAAAACCGTATCAAAAGTAATTAAGGGGAGGCATAAATATGTATATAATTATGACTCATCAAACTCCCCCAAACCATCTTTTTGCTTGTCCTCAAGCAAAGCATCACGCAATACAAAACGCACCAAATTTGATAAGGTTATTTTCAGTCGTTTGCCTTAATCAAAATAAATCCTAGCTTAGTACTAACAAAATAGCTAGCGGTAAGTCAGGGTCGAATCCACAGGGAGGCGGTGATTATCTAGTTTGTTTATATTTAATTCCGTCTTAAGGTAACCAATTTTGGGGGTTTGATTGTTTGTATGTTAATCAACTAATTGCAAGTAAATAAAAGATGAATAACAGTAATATTAAAAGGTCTAGGGATCGGGTTCACTAGGTCGTCGTCAAAGGGTAGAATTTAATTCATTGATTGAGCAATGTATATTGTTGAAAGTCATATGATCGGTCGATTCAATATTTCTTTTAGATCTAATTTAACATGCGGTCGCTATCATTAAATTATCTCTATTCAATTATCGTGGCCTATACTAGTCTTAACCCGGTCGGTGATAATCCTAGTTTATGCAAGACTAATTAATCAATTCGATCGTAATTAACTAATTAGAAGTAGTACGATAATCAAACAACAATTAAGAGCAATTTAACAATCAATTCATAATAATCCCTTTTCTAACAACCTAGATCCCCTTTCACCCTAGATAAGAGATTTAGCTACGCATAATAGAAAGAAGAACAACAATAACATTAATAAGAAACATGATTGCAAGCATAAAAGATGAACAATGAAATAAATGACTAATAATAAAGGAAAGATTAAGAACAATACCGTAAATAGCTAGATCCGGAATTAAGAACAATAAATAAACTAAACTAAGTATTTTAGAGAGTTTTCTAAGGTAGCTATATTAAACCTACTGAAAATAAAGCATAAAATAACCTAGGGTACGAGTTTTGGTATTTATAGCAATACATAACCGACTTAAGGAAAGTTGCGGGAATTATAAAACTGGAAGGTTCCTCGATCGAGCCAAGGGTGACTCGATCGAGGCACCAAAGTTCAAGAACACCCAACTCTCGACATTGCGAAATTTAGTTGATTAGGTTGGTTCCTCGATCGAGCATGAAGTTCCTCGATCGAGCCAAGGTTGACTCGATCGAGGCACCAATTTCCTGCTTCGCGCACTGAACTTCAAACGACCGCCATTTCTTCGTTACTTGTCAGAAACAAGCGATTTTTGCGGCGTTGGAAAGCTAAGAAGATAAGCTTTCACCTCCAATTGGAATCACTTGAAAATATGTTGTAGAACTCGAGATATGGCTCTTCAAAGGAGACACTTGTAATAAGAAGCTCTTTTCTTCGTGTTTTCTTCTTAACTTCTCTTCCTTATTCTTATGGATTCTCGTGCCATGCTTCGTGTATCCCTTCATGCTCACTCCGCGATGCCCATTTCATTACTTTGCTCCTCAAATGCATCATTCCTGCATTAAACATCAAAAGGCGGAAGTATCAACATTCTAACATAAAAGGCATGTAAATGATATAAACTAGCACAAAAACCGTATCAAAAGTAATTAAGGGGAGGCTTAAATATGTATATAATTATGACTCATCAAACTCCCCCAAACCATCTTTTTGCTTGTCCTCAAGCAAAGCATCACGCAATACAAAAGGCAATCATACAAATGGCGAATAAACGACTCAGAGCTAATGTTTAATGCACATACAAATCCCAAGCTATCCATATCTGTAACAAAGTAATGACTAAAGTGTACCAATAAAACAAATTCAAAGGTACGGGAAATAGAAAACATAGCTCAAGTCTCAGTCACTATACTATAGACAAATGCCAAATACCTTTCGATCTTGCAAGACAAATTAGTCGGATTCTCGCGGATTCACTCATGCACTCATAAATATACAGGGTGAGTTATATGTGAAGATAGAAAGAAGTAGAAACACTCACTCAACTTATGAAACATGCATGCAATCTAATGTGATAGAGATTTCCCCAACTAATATGCAATCACATATGTAGACAAAAGTACATGTATCGAGGACAATAAGGGTGGCAAATGGGTTAAAGGGATAGAAATGGTTTGTGCCAAAGCACGTTATGGATATGTGGAGCTAAGACGGTAGTCGCAGCGCTAACCAAAACAAAAACCAAATCTTTGATAATAAATGAACCCAACTTAGAGAAATGATCTCAACTTTACAACATATGAGAGCTAATAAATTACTCTCCAATTATGCATTAGACTCTAACAACCATCCTTTTGATCCTTGACAAAACCAAATGAAACAATCTCTTTTCTTTTCTTTCCTCTTTTTCTATTTTTCGATTTTTTCCTCTTTTTTTCTCTTTTTTCTTTTGCTTCATATTTTTCTTTTTTCCAACACAAGGATACAACACAATCGCTAAAAGTATTTTGCTATACCCACATGACAACAATAAGTCCCAACCCAACCATAATAGCAAAATAAACATGATAAACAAGCAAATCATGATCGTCCGAAAAAGGTAGGCAAATTCTTGGATTGTAGCTCATAGGATGTAATTAATATTGGCTGCAAGGGTTCAAACGGGCTAACAAAAGGTAATGTAAGGCTTATTTGAATGATAAGAATTGCCTATCCACATGTACTTAGTCAAATGAAAGCAATAGAAGTATCAAGAAATCAATGTCACACTTATGCAGTTTGATATTACACATTCCACAAGGAGAAACCACACTCAAGCCTAATTGACAATGAGACCAGTTTATTGATGTTCCTGGCCTGGGAAGCTCTATAGACCTCAGAATTTAAGTAGTTTACCAACGTAATTGTGTCAAATCTAATCAATATAAGGCATGTCAATACGGTTAAGACTTGAATTATGAGCTTTGTTTTCATGGCTAACGAGTCAAAACAATGTACATGGACAACTATATGGGATTCTAATGCAAAAACAATGCAATTTAACATCATTGTTATTCAAGTCACCAAGACTCGACCTAAAACAAAGGAAAAGACATGTTTTTGTATTTTGAAATTTTTTAATTTTTATGGATTTTTATATAAATGCACACAACATAAATAAAAGACCCTCCCCCAAACCTAAATGTCACAGTGTCCTCATTGTGACGCCTACAACATAACAATCACACAAAAATCCAGCAACCTAAAGGACACAACTAACAAAAGGAATGGGAAAGAAATAGATAATACAATTAAAGAAGGTACAAGGGAAGAGAATACCGGGTAAGAGCTTATGATACCCCCAAACCAGCTGTAAAACAGGGGTAAATAATCATCCTCGCAAATCCTATCATCGTCTGGCTACGTTATTGACCCAAAAGACGAGGTGCAACTTCCTGTATTTAAAATAAATCCACACACGAATCATAATCAATACAAGTTAAAGCTCGTAACAGTAAATCAAAAAGTAGTGCATGTGCTACACACAAACATAAGTAGCACCAATAAATAGTCCAAGCAAAGAATAAAAACAATGAAAAATGTCCCGGCTCATCAAACTCAAAGTCTAATGTAAAATAAGAGCAATGTTCATCGTTCTTCAGGTCATCTTCTTGAGGAAGGAGATAAGGCACTTCTTCCATCATAGAAGCTTCATCAAAGGCTTTGATTGGCTTCTCTTTGAATATTTCCGCCTCTAAAGCACCCAACTCAGCTTCAATGTCAACATTCTCATCACAGCTGTAAACCACCTCAGGAGGAGGTTCATCTTCATATATCAATCTCTCTATTTCATCCACTTCCTTGCTCCATAAATATGACGCATCAGCAGGGGCGTCAGGTGGATTCCTGTCAAAACAGAAAGCAAGGCAATCATCAAAAGTAGGATCAAGGACATTAATCATATGACAAGAAGCTTTTAAATTAGGAGGACGTGATGCTTTGTCAAGACCAAAAGTGATAGTATCCTCTCCAATATTGAACGTAAGACTCCCATGTCTAACATCTATAACTGCCCCTGCAGTATGCAAGAATGGTCGTCCTAGAATAATAGGAACACGAGAATCTTCAGCTATATCTATCACTACAAAGTCGACTGGAATGAAAAAATTTCCTATCTTAACTGGCACATCCTCTAAAATACCCATAGGGTGCTTAATAGACCTGTCAGCCAGTTGAATAGTCATGTTAGTACATTTAAGCTTAGTCATGTTTAATTGCTTGCAAATTTTATACGGCATGACACTAACGCTCGCTCCTAAATCACATAAAGCATTGTCAATAGATAAAGGGCCTATAGTACAAGGAATAGAAAAACTCCCTGGATCCTTAAGCTTAGGTGGAGAATTGGCTTGCAACGCGGCGTAGCATTCATGAGTGAACGCGACAGTCTCCACTTCATCAAAAGACCGCTTCTTTGACAAAATTTCCTTTAAGAACTTAGCATAAGCCGGCACTTGAGTTACCAATTCAGTAAATGGCACAGTCACTTGAAGATTTTTTACTACCTCCATAAACCTTCCAAACTGTTTATCCAGCTTGGATTTTTGTTGTCGATGAGGAAAAGGTAGTGCAATAGTTATGGGCTCGGCTGGCTTGACCTTAGAAACAACTTTTGAAACACCGCCATCTGTCGAAGAGGTGCCTCGATCGAGTCGAGAGGTGACTCGATCGAGCACGCTGGTTCCTCGATCGAGCCGGGGCTGACTCGATCGAGGAACCTCTGCAGTTCGACTCTCCTTCGTCTTTTTTTGCTTTTCGTCAAATCTCGTGTTTCATCTTTGCAAGTTTCTTTTTCATCGTCACTTAGCTCCAAATTTCCCAACCCCTTAGGATGCATGTATGGAGCTTCATCATCTTTAATGGGCATGTCCGGACCGTTATAAGAAGTACCGCTCCTTAAAGAAATTGCATTAACTTGCTCATGAGCTTGTTTACCTTGAGGAGGAAGACCGGACTGTTTTGATGGATTTTGAGCCGCCATTTGAGCAACTTGAGTATCCAAAATCTTATTATGAACCATAAGTTCGGAGATTTGAGCCGTTTGCTTTTGCTGCATCATCAAAGTTTGTTGCAATAGAGCTTTTAACTCCGATACTTCATTACTTGGAACTTGAGGAGGAGGTTGAAATTCTTGAAAACCTCTTTGATTTGGCCTTTGATAACCTCCTTGTGGCTGATTACCACGATTTGGAGGAATAATATAGGTACCTTGTTGAGGAGCTTGAAAGAAATTAGAATATGGTGTACCTTGCTTGAAAGATTGGAAGGCCTGAACTTGCTCAATAGTACTCATACATTTGGCCGCAGTGTGGCCATCTATCCCACATCTCTCGCAGGACACTTCTTGTTGAACCATATGAACCATCTCTTGCTTACCCAAAGACTGAGTAGTCTTCAATTCAGCTATTTGAGCCAGTATGGCTTCTAACTGTGCCGCAACCGCACTATCTGAGCCACTTCCTCTCTTACTTCCTCTGGGGTTACCATACTCAGCTGTGTGAGTAGCTATCTGATCAATCAACTTCCAAGCATTACCATCATTGGTGTTATCTTGGAATCTCCCATTGGCAGCAGAATCAAGTAAAGCTCTATGATCATCATACAACCCGTTGTAAAACTGGTTGCAAAGGAACCAAATCTCAAAACCATGGTGAGGGACGGACCGCACTATTCTTTTGAACCGTATCCATGCTTCATTAAAATCCTCAGTAGGACCTTGCTTAAAACTTGTAATCTGACTTCTCAATGCATTAGTTTTCTGTGGTGGAAAATACCTCTTGTAGAATACAAGAGCTAGAGAAGTCCAGTTGGTAATCGCATCGGTCTCCATGTCTAAGTCCCTTAACCACTCAGCTGCATCATCTCTCAAAGAGAAAGGGAAGAGAGTTTGCTTGACCTGATCTTGAGACACCCCAAATGTCAAAGGAATAGAACAGCAATAAGTAACGAATTTCTCCATATGCTTTGCGGGGTCCTCTCCTGATTTTCCTCCAAATAAATTCCTCTCTATCAAGCTTATGTAAGAAGGCTTGATCTAAAAAGTTCCCTTATCAGCGGTAGGAAGCTTGAAGCCCTTAGGAATAGAATCAACCGTGGGTTCGGAGTGACTTGCTAATGTAGGCATCTTTGGTGTTGTAGAAGTCACAGCTACAGAAATAAGTGTGTCCTCTTCTAAGGACGAGTCTTCTGCGAAAGTATACCGCTCGTAGTCAAGTGTACTCAAGTCTTCTACTTGACTTACTTCTCTTTGAAATTTTCGTGCAGTAGCGAAAAGTCTTTTCCTCGCTCGGGATCAAACGGTAGGATCTCTAACCTTTTAGACCAGGCATACACGAAAATAACAAGAAAAGATAAAACTCGTCTCAAGGAACCAAGTTCCACTGAAACAAAAGACAAAAATAAACAAAACAAAAGAACAATTGTTGCCTCCCGAACGGCGCCAAATTTGATAAGGTTATTTTCAGTCGTTTGCCTTAATCAAAATAAATCCTAGCTTAGTACTAACAAAATAGCTAGCGGTAAGTCAGGGTCGAATCCACAGGGAGGCGGTGATTATCTAGTTTGTTTATATTTAATTCCGTCTTAAGGTAACCAATTTTGGGGGTTTGATTGTTTGTATGTTAATCAACTAATTGCAAGTAAATAAAAGATGAATAACAGTAATATTAAAAGGTCTAGGGATCGGGTTCACTAGGTCGTCGTCAAAGGGTAGAATTTAATTCATTGATTGAGCAATGTATATTGTTGAAAGTCATATGATCGGTCGATTCAATATTTCTTTTAGATCTAATTTAACATGCGGTCGCTATCATTAAATTATCTCTATTCAATTATCGTGGCCTATACTAGTCTTAACCCGGTCGGTGATAATCCTAGTTTATGCAAGACTAATTAATCAATTCTGATCAGTAATTAACTAATTAGAAGTAGTACGATAATCAAACAACAATTAAGAGCAATTTAACAATCAATTCATAATAATCCCTTTTCTAACAACCTAGATCCCCTTTCACCCTAGATAAGAGATTTAGCTACGCATAATAGAAAGAAGAACAACAATAACATTAATAAGAAACATGATTGCAAGCATAAAAGATGAACAATGAAATAAATGACTAATAATAAAGGAAAGATTAAGAACAATACCGTAAATAGCTAGATCCGGAATTAAGAACAATAAATAAACTAAACTAAGTATTTTAGAGAGTTTTCTAAGGTAGCTATATTAAACCTACTGAAAATAAAGCATAAAATAACCTAGGGTACGAGTTTTGCTATTTATAGCAATACATAACCGACTTAAGGAAAGTTGCGGGAATTATAAAACTGGAAGGTTCCTCGATCGAGCCAAGGGTGACTCGATCGAGGCACCAAAGTTCAAGAACACCCAACTCTCGACATTGCGAAATTTAGTTGATTAGGTTGGTTCCTCGATCGAGCATGAAGTTCCTCGATCGAGCCAAGGTTGACTCGATCGAGGCACCAATTTCCTGCTTCGCGCACTGAACTTCAAACGACCGCCATTTCTTCGTTACTTGTCAGAAACAAGCGATTTTTGCGGCGTGGGAAAGATAAGAAGATAAGCTTTCACCTCCAATTGGAATCACTTGAAAATATGTTGTAGAACTCGAGACATGGCTCTTCAAAGGAGACACTTGTAATAAGAAGCTCTTTTCTTCGTGTTTTCTTCTTAACTTCTCTTCCTTATTCTTATGGATTCTCGTGCCATGCTTCGTGTATCCCTTCATGCTCACTCCGCGATGCCCATTTCATTACTTTGCTCCTCAAATGCATCATTCCTGCATTAAACATCAAAAGGCGGAAGTATCAACATTCTAACATAAAAGGCATGTAAATGATATAAACTAGCACGAAAACCGTATCAAAAGTAATTAAGGGGAGGCATAAATATGTATATAATTATGACTCATCATGGATTAATGTGAGTAATATGTTGTAGATATGGTTAGTGTGTTTTGATATGAAGGACGAAAGTCCCTAATCTTGGCATGTTAATTTCATATGCGTATTTGAGCTTGCTAGTGACGTTAAAGCATGAATGATGATGGTTAATGGTAGAATAGATATTATTTTGGGAGTAATATACCATAGATAGTGAGCGTGAGACCAAATCCAGTCGAGTAGAGTAGTACTCGAGCGTGTTGACCAGTTACTCGACCGAATGGATGCGTCACTCGACCGAGTGGATAGTTCACTCGACCGAGTGAACCTATCACTCAACGGAGTGGACAAATTTGAGAAATTGGAAAACTTCTGGAAAGTTTCCACTCGATCGAGTAACCTGTCACTAGACCGAGTGGAGTTGTACTCGACTGAGTACCCTGAGTACTCGACCAAGTGGGCCTGTTTAGTCGAGAAACTTGTGTAAAATTTGTTTTCCTTCCTTATCTTTCGTTTCTACCTCGAAACTCGTAACTTCGACATCGATTTATCTTAAAATGATTCAAAATTTTCATATTGTGATTTATTGTTTGAATTACACCTTGCTAATCCACTTTTCTTGACCTATTTTCTCAAATTTCGACCATGTAGTTGAATTTATCTTCTTCATTTTGCAATTCGAAATGTTTTATATATACACATGCTTATTCAAGTTTTATCAAATAATTGCATGACTTTGTTCAGTTTCATAGTAATGGTTGATTTTCTATGTCATTAGAGTGGTCAAAAATCGAATTTTTACGATAACTTTTTTTTTCCACCATGGATGAGCTTAGAAACTTGTGCTTTTGAGTCGATAACCAAATTTTCATGCTTGTTGTTGGGTCATATTGAATAAGAAAAGCTTAACACTTGTTGTTAATGTCGGATTTTTATCTTGTATGCGAAAATTTCAATTTAAAAGTTTGACTTACTTTTCATTTTCATGAGTGAAACTTGTTTTAATCATCTTACAAAGACTACCGTTATCCCTAGTGGTTTGGTACATTGTCTTAAAAATGAAGATTTCGTTACAAATTTTAGTCTAAAATTTTGAACCAAGTGAGGAATATGAACAATTTTGATTTTTCCCAAATATGGTTTAATAGTATTGTAAAACTATAATATTGTTTTCGGAATTTTGCAATAAAAAGGTGTGAGTCAAAGTTTTCTTGTCTTAAAGGTTGACAAATTTCCCAAAAATGCTGTGAAAAGTTTACATTATTCATTTGTGACATTCTTCATTCACTCCTTGTTTCTCTAATATTTGATTTTGACGTTTTGTGAAATTGTATATAAGAAATTTGCCGTCTCAAGATTTTTCTTTTTGAAAGTGAACGATATAACTACCCGGATTTTGACTTTTCTAAATTATGTTTTACACCAATCGAATAGTAATGCTTTAAACTTAGCCTATAATGACATGTACCATTCTGTGACGGGTTATCCCGTATTAAAGTTTTCGATAAATTTGAGACAAATGACCTTTATGCTAAAGTTTTAATATAACATTTCGCATTTAAGTAAATTTGAGTAAAATTGCATAATGAGAAAGAATATTTTACAAGCTAGTAAAGTGCTAAAGTTCAATCTTGAAATTGCATCGTCTTTCAAAGTTCATTATATTTCAAATGTGCCATTAGGGCAATTTTAAGGGATCCCCTCCAAGTTGTTTGATTTCCTATCTTTTTATATCCGTTCTGAATTGTTTTAATTCCCATCATCCTTATCCGTTGAGTTAACCCGGGATATCCGGGCATAGAGTTGCGTGTGACCCAAAATAGTGTTTTCTTACCCTAGCTTTAGGCATATATTCTGACAAGACGACTGATTTTGGACATAGTCATCAAGTTTAAGAATATGGGAACACTAGAACGGTGATTGGCCCATGTAAAGTTTTGAGTATGGCAAATCAAATAGGATATTTAGCGGTTGTGTGGACTCATAGGTAGTGAAAGCCAATTGAGAACATGTGAGAGTGACCTTGTGAGCACGACTCAAGTATTTTAGCCGGCATATGACTGAATTTGGATTGGTAGAATGATGAAGGAATAATTGAGAAACTAAGGGTAAGAGAGAGAGAGAGCGATGACATGAGCTGATAAAAGCTATAGAGAACGTGAAATGTGCCTTGAGGGATGGTGTAAATTTGGGATAAATAGTGATAAGATTCAGGAATCTAGAATCCGAGAGAGAGAGAGAGAGAGAGAGAGAGAGAGAGAGAGAGAGAGAGAGAGAGAGAATACTAGAACGACAGATGAGTTGGACATTTAGTAAGTGGTAACCGACATTCAATGAGGAATTGTTGTAATTTTCGAGTGAATCCGTGTGAGGTGACCTAATTATGGATTAATTGAGTTCTAATAATCGGGGTATACATAATTGTGAATTTGGTAATACCAAGTTTGGTTTTGCAGCCATGAGAGTAAGAGAGAGGTATAATATGATCGTTAACCTAAGTACATAGGAATGATATATGAAATTGGTTGTGTCGGATTCCAACCCTGAGAGTGGTAGTATAGATGTTGCTTGTAAAATTGCCTCCCAAGCGTTATAGTGAAAATGGCCACGGTATGCATCGTTATTGTGTTGTAGTGCTTAAGTGAGTGGTGATGTTGTTACTGTTCCTTGAGAGTGATGAGTGATTAGACCTTGTCCATGAGATAGAGTAGTGTGTTGTGTTTACCGTTGTGACTAGTGTGTCGCACTACGGTGCAGTTATTGATAATGAAATAGTATGGTTGTGTTGGTGGTATACTGATCGTGAGAGTGTCGTCGGGGCTCTCAATCAAACATAATTTATAATACTCAACATACAACTAGTTAGCGGTAAGTCGAGGTCGATCCATGGGACGGTGTGCTTTGGGTTCTAAGTCTATCTATCTCAATTTATGCTAGTGTCACAATTTGGTTGGGTTTGTAGTTGTGTTCTAGACTAATGCAAGCAATATAGTAAAACAAGCAATAAAAGAAAAGATGTAAACAATTGATTAAAAGTGCTAGGATATCATGGGGTCATGGGGAATTCATGGTGTTGATCATAAAAACATGTTCACAAGGTTGCAAGCAATTAATGTTGCGGAGAAACCGAGTTAGGTTATATCTTACGGTTCTTATGAAGAGTTGGGTCCCGGAGCCGAATCGATTAGATTGTACAACACCTACAAGTCGACTTACTTTCCTCCTAATCAACTTTTATGCATGGTCTAACAAGACTCGAGTTGGTTTATATCTTACAAGTCAAGTTGAATAGATAAGAGATGGTTAAAATGCAAGGATTCATAGGCTTAGCATTTCATCAAACATAACATGTGCATAAAGTTGACATCACAACAAGCAAGCAATTTAATCATGTGAACATATTAGATTAAGCATGAATCAATCCCATGTTGGTTTCCCTTAATTACCCACTAATCCTAGCTAAGTAACTACTCACTCATCATCATGGGAAACATGTCATTAATGGTGTCAATCATCACAACAAGTATAAACATGATAATAGAATGAAGAAATGAACAATAAAGATTAAAGAGTAAAGGAATTATACCAAACTTGAGGTGATCCAAATAATAATGCAAAGAATAATAGAAGAAACTTGATGATTGATGGAAGGTTGTCAATCTCCCAATAATAACCCAATAATCTTCAATTACCCAATAATAAACTTGAATAATAAACTTGAACAATAATTAAAGAGAGATTAATGTGTAATTTGTGGAGAGATTAAAGAGTAATCTATTCTAATCTACTCCTAATCTAATCTAAAGAAGGATTTTCTACCCAAAAACAACATTAAGGAGATGCCCCTTTGATTATTTACAAATGGGGTATTTATAGTAGAAATTAGGTGGATGCATTAGGGTTAACTAAGGGCTAAACTAGTAATTACACTTTTGAGATTTGAGCAGGGAGACTCCGGTATTTCTTGAAGGAAGGGAGTCTTTCTTTGAAGCTTGGAGAAGACGAAATCATGCTGTGAAGGAATCCGTGCGTATTGGGGTCGGGACGGGCGGAATCTGGTAGTGGAATCCGAGCGGATTCAGGAGAATCCGGACGGATTCTAGTGGGGCAATCCGAGCGGATTAATGAGCAGGACGCTCGGATTGTTTTGTGGAGACGGGCGGATTTGAGACAATCCGCTCGGATTGTTCTTCAGCCGTGGTTCTTCTTCTTTTCTTCCCCTTTTTGCTCATTTCTACCTTATTCTTGCGAGATTGGTTTTTAGTCCTTGCTTCCTCTTCATACTAGTCCATCCATTATCGTCAATAAGCTTCCAAATATGCACGAAAGACGGGAATTTCCGCCTTATTATCTCCTTTTCTACAAAACATATGAAATGCGATAGAAAAGCAAATAGGAAGGTTTTGACGGATAAAATGGTCATGAAATGTTATAATAGTATGCAAAATAGGCTCAATTAGGGGACTAAATGTGCGCAAATAATGTTCACATCAAATATCCCCAAACCGAACCTTTACTCGTCCCGAGTAAAGAGGTGACTAAAACTAGACCTTTATTTAAACTATCCTACTAATATAACCGATATGAGACAATTAGCGGGTCTCACTCCGCCCCTTCAACTCACAACAAGACAACCATGAGGTAGGATGCCTTCTTGCAAGGCAAGGTGGGTCTTGCCAAAATGGCGACACATCCAAACATTAAGCACACAAAATCAAATAATGGATGCATCTATAAAAGAATAGCCACTTTCCTCATCTAAGTGGCGGAAATTATCTACAAGGGAAGCAATTCAAGGGTACACAATCCTTCATAGATGCAATTTGTTCAAACTACTAAGCCTAGAAGGATACCAATAAATCACCTCCAAGTTGTGTCAAGCTAGGGTACCTTTGTCCTCAATCGTTAAATGCTTTTGTCAAGACTAGACTCCCTATGGTGTTAGAAACACTGGAGGATCGCGGAATTCCCCCTCTTGCCTAGACAAGAAGAAGGGTCGTCCCCTCTCTATCATGCACAAAAATGGATACGATGGAAAAGGGATCGATAGTATTTGAGTTTCTTTTTTGTTTTTGTTTTTCCCCCCAAATTTCTTGTGGTATTTGACATTTGAGAACACTTTCTTTGCCATTTCTTTTTGATTTTTGGCATTTCAATACTTGACAACTCTTTTGCATTTCTTTTTGAACATTTTCAAAGTCACCCCAATTAGTAACGAGGGTGCCTTGTATTTGAAGCTTTAGGAGTTCTATTTTTGCTCCTCTTTTCATTTGATGCATTTTTGCAAACTTTCTTTCATTTTTCATTTCATTGAACTCAAATTGATTTCTTTTTGTGCCCATTCCCTTTGATGACAAAAATGTGGTAGAACATGGATGAATGATGGAAGTATGCATGGTTTCAAGGGTCACCTTGGAATAAACGGTAGCCAAGGAGTTATCACACCACAAGGTACTCTTGACTAGGCCTTAAACCATGGGTCAAAGGATACTAGCATGACACATCCTAGGGTGTTTTACAAGCATTCTAACAAGCAAAGTCTTAAGAACAAAAAGCATCTACTAGGGCCTATATACACTTGTCAAGCTTCCCAAGTAGACGGTTTCGCAAAATTTTTCTAACATGCAACTACATGCCATGATGCAACTAGCATATATACATCCTAATGCATATGATTCTACCAACTAGTATGCCAAATAAACTAAATGCAAGTCCTAAGTTCACATTGTTTTACCGCATTAATCAAAATAAAGCCACATAGTCATTAACATAAAGAGGAAAAAGGAGATTGGAAAGATCATACCATGCGGTATTCAATATCCTCATGTCTCGGATGTGGCGTAGTCAATCAATGTGAAAAAGGATGAACAAACATAATATATACAAAACAATATATACAAGTCTACACTACAAAGGAAATGAACTTGTTTTTGGTTTTTGAAATTTTTCAAATTTTTATGGTTTTTGATTTTATGAAATTAAAGAACATATTTTTGGGATTTTTCGAAATTTTTCAATTTTTATGCATTTTGGAATATAAATTCCCATCCCCCACTTTATTTTGGACATTGTCCTCAATGTACATGTAGGAGTAGGAATAAAAAGAAAAACATGTTTTTGGATTTTTGGTTTTTTTTTGAAATAAAGTACAAATGCAATGATATGGTATGAATGAATGCATGCTCTAACTAAATGCAATTCTATATGACATATATAACAAATGAATGCAATCTAAACTATACTATATGATGCATGATTTAAACTATGGTCACTTATGATCAAACCTCCCCAAACCGATTTAAACACTGTTCCTAGTGTAGAAAAGAATAAGATTGGTCATTAGTGATTATGCATGAATTCTAGTCTATATGCAACTAACTATATGAATCTTATGAAATATATTACAATGCAAACTAATGTAAATGGACTAACTAATGCAAATGCGATATGAAATATAATACAAATGCAAGCTAAATGCTATATTAAATGCAATGTAAATATAAAAGAGAGAGGGAGAGATGGATATCATACAAGTGGAAGTGGTGAAGTAGGCCTCTTTCACTCGTCATCCTCATCTTGGTCATAGCCATAACCATGAGAGCTTCCGGCTTGATCATGTCCGGGTGCTTGGCCCCAATATCCTCCTTGGTCAAAAGCTCCTTCTTGACCCGAGTACCCTCCACCTTGGCTAGAATGCCCTCCATCGCCTCGACTCCTAGTTTGGTCCCCATAATTTGGGAATAAGAGCTCCGGTTGTGCCCAAGAGGGCTTAGGACCATTGGGGTCAATATACCCTTGTTGAGCCATGTTATAGTATTGGGGGTAGAGGGCTAAGTAGTTGTCTTCCCTCCCTTTATGCACCCCAAGGTCCACTCTATTCATGAGTGCCATCAAATCATTAATACCCGGGGTATTGGGGATTGCCGGTTGGAATGGGGTATGCGGAATGGGGTAAGGTGGGATAGGGACGTAGGAAGGTGGGCGCATTTGTACCCCCGGCCCTCCACGAGGTGGTTGACGGCGTGGCTCTTCCCTTTGAGGGGGATTATCAAGAATTTGGATATCAAGTAGGTAGCTTGGTGGAGGGGAGTATGGACTCAATCGTGGTTCGATGCCCGGTATCTTCCATCCTTCAAGGATCATCGAAGTGCAACCCTTGGTGTACCATTCCACACTCTCATCTTGAGTGTAGTTGCACCATCGGTGACTATAGAAGATGGTGTGCTCATCAATCAAAGTCCTCCCTTCAAGAGGAATATAGGTTCCTCGGGCATTGAACCCGGGGCAAAGGTGTTTAGCCAACATTGTAATTAGACCTCCCATCGAAGGTTTTAAGTTGAGATGTCCCTTGAGCAAAGTCATTGAACCTATTGAGTATCTCAAGTGGCGTATTGAAGTTATAACGCCTCACCTCTCGAACATTCAAATGAGACTCAAGAAAAGTTAAGTCGATGAGAGTACACCGATCTTGCTCGTACCTCCCATTGATGCATCCGGCTACAAAGCGTTCGGTGAATCGAATCACCGGGTGTTGAATAGCAAATGTATAGCAACGCTTTATATGGGTAAAGTTCCTCCCGGAGATAGCTTTCCAAAGAAAATCCACACTAAAATTATCGGGCTTGTCGGTATAGGCGGTGGGTATTTCAAGACCGAAAACATAGGCAAATTCCTCAAGAGAAAAAACATGGTCTCGGTTGCATAACCTAAACTCCATGCCTAAATTGTTGCGGGCATCCGCCACAATGCGAAGGCTACTCAAGAACTCAAGGGTGAGACTAAGGTAAGTCTCTTCATGAGCATGGAAAAGGTCCCCAATGCCAAGGCCATTGAAGAACGCCTCGGTAGGGTACCTTATCTTAAGGATTTCCAACACCCTAGTGTCAACAAATTGAGTAGGTTCGTATTTCTTACCTAGAAGCTCGACGAAATTTTCGCGGTGGTCGTCGGATATGAAGATCACTTCTTGGAAGTTGTTGAGTTGTTCAATACCTCCCCTCATTATCACATCTCGTGGTGTTGAAGAGGTAGATCCCTTACGCTTCTTTCCGATCGAATCAAACAATTTCTTGGCCTTTCGCTTGGAACTCATGTTGGTGATGGGGTGATGTGGGTGATGTGGTTGTTTTTGAGGATATGAAGGTGATTTTGAGAATTGAAGAGAGTGTTTTAGGGTTTGATAAGATGAGGAAATGAGGGAGAAGGGGGGTGTTTATATAGAAGAAGAAGGGAATCCGAACGGATAGGGTTGGACCCGACCCGTTTTCTCGCGTGAATGCGATAATCCGAGCGGATTGCAGACGGGACGGACGGATTCTCGATGGGCAAGACGGGCGTCTTCTGTAGAATCCGCGCGGATTCTAGAACAGAGAAATCTGTCGGTTGAGAAGCAGGGACAAGACGGGCGGATTTCGTACGGGACGGACGGATTGATCAGGACGGGCGGATTTTTGATAATCCGCACGGATTATAGCGCAGATTAAAATCTTGCTTCTGGACGTCATTTGGGACGGGCGTCCCGTGAAGAGGACGGACGGATTGTAGGGGACGGGCGGATTTCTTCGAATCCGCACGGATTCTTCAGCAGTTTCAGCTTTTTCTCTTCCGTGGGCCCTGGACGGGCGGATTTGCTTGGATCCGAGCGTCTCTGCTTCTTTCTCTTTCTTCTTTCTTCTTTCGTGAAATGATAAACCCCTTTTCACCGATTTTCTCCTTTTTCCTTATCTTTTTAAAAATTTGCTCATAAATCATGTAAGATGACTCTCTCTCTCTTCTCTCTCTCATGCAAGAAATTAAATGCAAAAATAAAATGTACAATATTATACAAAATAAAGAGGTTCAAGAAATATCTTACAAATGGTGGTTTGAGGTAGGACTCCACCAAACTAGTTCAATTTGTAGAAGTTCTTATCCATAGAGCTTAAGGCTCTTAGTAGAAGATCAAAAGCTTGTGAGCAAGCTCCAAATAAGCATAAGTATGGGTTGCTCCACTTGAAGATGAAATTTGGCCAAGGAGGCTTGTAAAATGCTCTTTTTCTTGTCTCCTCCTTAGTGTTAGAGCTTTCCCAATGTTTCAAGTAAACACATTCATGAGTCTTGTTAAGATTGAGCGTGAAGGTGTGGTTCATTTTCATCCGTGGACTTCCACTTACCAACTTCTCCTTCAATTTTGGTGATGATGATAGCATTTTGATTCTTCAATCCTTCCAAGGTGGAAGGAGAGTCTTCATGACTTTGATGATTGGATACCATAGGAGTTGAGATTATGGGTGCCAAATTTTCACAAGTAGCCTCACGAGCAATTTTCTCTTTGAGCTTTTTCACCAAGTAGCTTTTGTATGATGCTTTGACCTTGTGAAGAAGGTCCACCATATCCTCTTTAACAATCATTGGCTCCATGATAGGTGCCAAGTGGTCTTCATGAAGGATAAAGGAAGGACGTTCTTCTTCATGATAAGGTATCTCAAATGTCTCAAGGATAGGCTCCTCAAGCAAGGTGATATTGCGAATCTCTCCTCTAGGTTCATCATCATTGTTGCTATCTTCACGTAAACCATGAATGGGGGCTTCTTTTAGCTCTTTTTCCAACACCTCAATGTTCACATCAAAGGACACACCCTCATACTCACAAAGGCTAAGAACATTTGGTTTGCTCAACCTCATGTCTTCCTCATTAAACACAACACTCTCATAGTCACAAGAGCTCAAGGAATTTGGCTCCTCCCACTTCTCATCTTCCATGTCAAAGGTCACTACTTCAAACTCGCATTTATGCTCAATATCCAAAGAATGGTGGTGAGTGATTGCTTGGAATTCTTTTAATTGGTCAATTTGAATCTCCAACTCCTCACTTTGGGAAACAATGCTTTGAAGGACATTGTCCCTCTTTTGGCTCTCCTCTAGCATTTGTTTGAAGAAGTTTTGTTGATCTCCCATCATTTGAAGAATCATATTTTCAATGGGTTTATCTTCTTGTTGTGGGTGGGTGTGAAAGTGGTTGTATTGTGGCAATTGAAGTTCATTGTGAAATGGGTATTGGGTGGGTGGTTGTTGTTGATATTGGGTGTGGTGCTTTTGGTGGGAAAAATTGGGGTAGTGGTTAGGATTTTCGTTGTACAAATAATAAGGTAGGTTTGTGTTGACTTGCTTCTCAAACTCCCCATACCCATAGTCATACTCAAAAGATCCACCACATACTCCATAAACCAAGTCTTGAGTCATCATAACTAAGACAAGGAGATAACTACAAACATGGAAACTTCACGAAAATGGTAAGAACAAGCCTCGAGGAACAAGTTCCTCAAGGTGAAAGCAAAAATAAAAATAGACAAACAAGTAAGAACTTAATCACATAGCACCATCCCCGGCAACGGCGCCATTTTGATCGTGAGAGTGTCGTCGGGGCTCTCAATCAAACATAATTTATAATACTCAACATACAACTAGTTAGCGGTAAGTCGAGGTCGATCCATGGGACGGTGTGCTTTGGGTTCTAAGTCTATCTATCTCAATTTATGCTAGTGTCACAATTTGGTTGGGTTTGTAGTTGTGTTCTAGACTAATGCAAGCAATATAGTAAAACAAGCAATAAAAGAAAAGATGTAAACAATTGATTAAAAGTGCTAGGATATCATGGGGTCATGGGGAATTCATGGTGTTGATCATAACAAACATGTTCACAAGGTTGCAAGCAATTAATGTTGCGGAGAAACCGAGTTGGGTTATATCTTACGGTTCTTAGGAAGAGTTGGGTCCCGGAGCCGAATCGATTAGATTGTACAACACCTACAAGTCGACTTACTTTCCTCCTAATCAACTTTTATGCATGGTCTAACAAGACTCGAGTTGGTTTATATCTTACAAGTCAAGTTGAATAGATAAGAGATGGTTAAAATGCAAGGATTCATAGGCTTAACATTTCATCAAACATAACATGTGCATAAAGTTGACATCACAACAAGCAAGCAATTTAATCATGTGAACATATTAGATTAAGCATGAATCAATCCCATGTTGGTTTCCCTTAATTACCCACTAATCCTAGCTAAGTAACTACTCACTCATCATCATGGGAAACATGTCATTAATGGTGTCAATCATCACAACAAGTATAAACATGATAATAGAATGAAGAAATGAACAATAAAGATTAAAGAGTAAAGGAATTATACCAAACTTGAGGTGATCCAAATAATAATGCAAAGAATAATAGAAGAAACTTGATGATTGATGGAAGGTTGTCAATCTCCCAATAATAACCCAATAATCTTCAATTACCCAATAATAAACTTGAATAATAAACTTGAACAATAATTAAAGAGAGATTAATGTGTAATTTGTGGAAAGATTAAAGAGTAATCTATTCTAATCTACTCCTAATCTAATCTAAAGAAGGATTTTCTACCCAAAAACAACATTATAAGGAGATGCCCCTTTGATTATTTACAAATGGGGTATTTATAGTAGAAATTAGGTGGATGCATTAGGGTTAACTAAGGGCTAAACTAGTAATTACACTTTTGAGATTTGAGCAGGGAGACTCCGGTATTTCTTGAAGGAAGGGAGTCTTTCTTTGAAGCTTGGAGAAGACGAAATCATCTTTGTGAAGGAATCCGTGCGTATTGGGGTCGGGACGGGCGGAATGCGTAGTGGAATCCGAGCGGATTCAGGAGAATCCGGACGGATTCTAGTGGGGCAATCCGAGCGGATTAATGAGCGGGGCCTCGGATTGTTTTGTGGAGACGGGCGGATTTGAGACAATCCGCTCGGATTGTTCTTCAGCCGTGGTTCTTCTTCTTTTCTTCCCCTTTTTGCTCATTTCTACCTTATTCTTGCGAGATTGGTTTTTAGTCCTTGCTTCCTCTTCATACTAGTCCATCCATTATCGTCAATAAGCTTCCAAATATGCACGAAAGACGGGAATTTCCGCCTTATTATCTCCTTTTCTACAAAACATATGAAATGCGATAGAAAAGCAAATAGGAAGGTTTTGACGGATAAAATGGTCATGAAATGTTATAATAGTATGCAAAATAGGCTCAATTAGGGGACTAAATGTGCGCAAATAATGTTCACATCAAATATCCCCAAACCGAACCTTTACTCGTCCCGAGTAAAGAGGTGACTAAAACTAGATGTTGAAAACACATGTATGATCATGTGGTGGATTTGACGCGGTATATGCGTCGCATGGTTTCCGGAAAGTGGGAATGTTGAGCATGGTTGAGTCACATGTCGAGTAATATTGCATTATTTGGTTGTTTCTTAGAATCCGCATGTTTATGATTGATTGGCATACATGTACATATATGAGATTAGAGGTGATTTATATGCATATAGTAATGATCGAGTTATACCCCGAGACTTATGCGTGGACTTAAAACCAATTGAGTTGGGTGTTGTTATGGGATTAAGGTTTCGAACCGTGGGCGGGACCTTGTACCTTGACGTTTGGGAGGCTCGTAGAGTAGGGTTATATCAATGGCATAAGGACCATATCTGATTTATTTATGGAATTGCAATAAGTAGGAGAGAGTGGCGAACCTGAAACATGGTCATTTTGGGAATTTAGTATTGAGAGTATGAGACCGTACTTTGAGGTTGATAATTGAACTTCGGGACGAAGTTCTCTTTTAGGGGGAGTGAATGTAACAATTCGGAAGTTTAGGAAAAAAGGAAGCACGGAATGTGAGAAAATAGTGAGAGTTGTGAAGAAGTAGTGAGAGTTGAACACCGAACTTTGGGAAGAGAGTACACATGAGATTTGAGGAAATAGTCGGAAAAAGGAAGTGTGAGGTGAAACTTCGGGGACGAAGTTTATTTTAAGGGGGGAAGATTGTAATACTCCGTATTTAATAATTATATAATAATAATAGGGTGCTGATTTTCGCAGTACACATTTTGCTTATCGCAGTACAATGTTGACAATTATATCCCTCTCATTTCTCCTCCTATTTTCCCTCTCTAATTTTTCTCTAATATCTCTCTCTAATTTCACACATCCATTCTCCTCTAATTTCACCTACACTAATTACTATTGTCGTCGTTGGTGGAGGTGGTTTGCCAGCCGACGGTCGCTAGTGATGGGGTTGCACTAGTGGGTGGCGTGCATACGTAGAATTTACTTCGTCGAGTATTGTTAATTGTTGTACTACGTACGACATTACAAGGTTGACTGCTGTGATTTTTCTAAATGTAGTACAATACTACTGTATTAATTTACTGCGTTGAACACAATGGCAACCACAACGGCAATTTGTTTAAAGATGTACGTAGTACATTATTAATTAACTCGTCGAACTAAACGGCAACCACATCTGTCGTCTCTCTCGCATGCGGTACTTGTCTATGTCGCCGGCAACGTCCAAGTATATCAACACCCCATTCCCACACCAATTAACCCTAATTAAAAAAAAATACAAAATTATGACAAAGAGTCAATTTAATTAGTAATATGGATTAATGAATTCAATATCTACTCTATACTCGAATAATCATTCATAAAAGAAGTTGAATGACGGATTACAATAGAGAGAAGGTAGAGAAGGTAAGTTTGATGTTTTTTAATTAGGGGTAGACAAATGGAAAATTTTGTGCGAAAAGTACTAAAATGAGTAAAAAATGTACTGCGAAAATAAATTACGTAATAATATTTCATTATATTTAGCAAGTTATGTTGAGACGGAATAATATAATAATATAATAATAATACATTATACATGTATTATATACTCCCACCATATACATATACTCCCTTATCCTCATCTACCCTATCCTATCCCATTTCATTTCATTTTCCACCACAAAAATTAGAGAGAATCCTAGAGAGAAAAAGAGAAGAAATGAGATCGTCTTTTTGTCCCTCCGCCTTGAGATCATAAGGTAAACCATCCTAAACTAGTTTTTATATTTTTTAATTAAGACCATTGAATCGCCTTGACCCCGACTCATCTTTGACCCATGTCTTTACCACCGTTGGCGGCGTATATGGGGGTTTGACCGAGTTGAAATATGGGGATTTGGGGGTTTGTGTGACGCGGGTTTGGGCATGGGTTTTGAAGGGGTTGCAAGTTGGTTTGGATCTGGGTATGGGCAGATCTAGTTCGAGGGTGGTGAGAGGAGTAGAGTGGTGGTTTTGGGTGGCCGTGAGGGTGGCTATGGTGGCCGGAATATGGGGTAGAAGTAGGGTGTATGGACGGGATGTTTGTTGTTGTTGTTGTATCGTTGTTTGTTATTACCGCTGCCGTGTTCTTCTTGTGGCTGCCGGTGGTTGTCTCGTTGTGGTGGGTGACCCTTGGACCCACCATGGTAAGGCCGGCGCATTGGTGGCGGTGGCGGCCATGGTGGTGGGGGTTTGTGTGTGTGTGTGTGTGTGTGTGTGTTGGGTGAGGTTGTTGAGGGTGTTGTTGGTGGTGTCGAGGGTGGCCGTTGGTGGTGGTCGTGGTTGCTGCGGCTTGTCGTGGCCACCGTGGCCAGTGGTGGTGGTCCACAGTGGCAGCGGAGGTGGTGGTGGTTTTTGAGTTAAGTCGGGTTTTTGGGTATATGTATAAGACGAGTTTTATTTATTTAATTTAGTCGTATACCTATTAATTTGTATAATTATATGTATTGGTATGATTAGATTCGTATAATTATACGTATTTGAATATGTATTAGATTCATATATTTATACGTATTTGTATACGTATTTGTATGATTGGATGAGTATAATTATACGTATTTGTATTTGTATTATTATCGTATTTTAGGAAATGGGTTTTGTAAGACGGTTTTACGAGACGGACCTAGCTTGTGTGACGGTTTGCTTATGCAGATTTTCTGTGAGGTAGGTTAATCCCACTCAGTTTCAATATGCATTTGGATGGTTATTTGAGTCGTATTTTAATAGTTATTTGCATTATAACATGATATTGGTTAAGAGGATTGGATGAGTCGGTAATTGACATGTTGTGTGGTATCTTGTGTTTATTGTACTTATCGTGTATGTTGGATAATATGACGGTTGTGATTGTTGGTTGTTGTTGAGGAGACAGAAGGCGGTTGGGAGACCGTCTTCCGCTTGGGTCGCCTCTTGGAGCTTTCCCAGACGCGTGAGGTTGAGACACGACGTCTGGTAGGGGATCCGGTTGGCTTCCCGACCTGGTACGTCTGGGCACGTCCCGGTACCTGTTTGTGGTTATCGATGTGTCTGGGCGTGTCCCGGTTTCAGTGTGGTTGACGGTATGTCTGAGCGTGTCCCAGTACCAGTGAGGTTGTCGGTATGTCTGGGTGAGTCCCGGTATCATGGTGGCGGTTGTTGGATATCATGTTATTTATATCATAGTCATGTTGTATGTATACACACTCGAGTCGGGTCGCACTTTATTTATTTATTGAAACTGACGTTTGTTGTGTCTGTGCATTGTCACCTATCTCTTTTGGGGTGGCTTGTGTCGATCCATATGATATCCTTTGGTCATATGGGGAGCAGGTTATGATCAGGTTGTTTGGATAGTACACGGGAAACGGGACGAGCTTGATGATATCACGAGACGAGTCTAGTTTGCTAGAAGAGTATAGATATCACGAGTTGTATTTTAGTTATTCATTTGTTTATGTTTATGTAATTCACTAAACATTTATATTAATAAAGTGTTCTTTGATTGAAGTTTTGAAACACTCCCTCGGGAAACCGAGATAGTAACGCTCCAATTATCTTGGCCGGATAATGGGTGTGTTACAGTAAGAGACAATTATGCATTAGAAACACCACCACATCGCAATCTTTCATTCCTTTTTGACGTGCCATCATCTCTTTCCCAACACGCATCCATGCTCCAAAATTCAAACACAATTTTACCTCCCAAATCTTCATATTTTTTTTTTCATTTAAAATTGAAGAAACAACAACACCAACACCAAATCCCTTCCAAATTTTCATCTAAATCCAAAAAAAAAAAAAAAATTCAAAAACTTGGTAATGGAGGTATATAATCTAGTCGTACAAGATGAAATTATTGATGTTGAGAACGAGGATGTTGTATTGGTTGATGGTAATGATGGTGATTTTGTGACGATGTTGATGAGTAAAAGTTTGTTCTTTCTTCCTTAAGTTGTTGTCTTTGTTGATGAGATTTTAGGGCAATATTTTAGATGAAAATTTGGAGCATGTTGTTGTTGTTGATTCAATTTTAGATGAAGATTATTGATGAATATGAAGATTAACATAAAATGACGAATATAAGATGCAAATTTAGTTTGAAAAGTTTATACAGTCAGTCATATTATGTTACCATTTTAATCAAAGTTGCAAATTTGGTTGCTCTTGTCATAGGTACTGATCTTTTAGGGTATTTACTTGGAATAAAATTTGCGAAATGGTGCCGCTATAACATTCTTTCAAATCCTGCATAACATCTTTTCATAAACATGGTCACATATTTATTTGTGTTCAAAATTTTGTCACCTGGAAATGCCTAAAAAGGAGAATACGTCACAATGTTACCATCTTAGTGTGTAGCAACATAAGCTAACATTATTACATTGTCACCCATTGTCTTATGTCACCGTGTCCATGCATAAATGTTGCCACTATAACATTCCCTCAAATCCTGTATAACATCTTTTAGAGTGGTCACATTTCTCACTTAATTGTTGACATTTTTAAGACCAATTAAGGATTGTTATTATGGTTACATTTCAGCCTAAGATGATATCATTTTATTTTTATTAACATATATAATATCTTCTCCCATATAATCATATATGTTCCCATCTTAGTCTGAATTGTCACCATATCATCTTAGTCAGAATTGTAACCATAATAGCCATCCTTTGTTTTGGAAATGAATGAATCTTATAATGATAATATATTTGCATAAACATGGTCACATATTTATTTGTGTTCAAAATGTTATCGCCTGAAAATGCATAAAAAGGAGACTGTGTCACAATGTTACCATCTTAGTGTTTAACAACATAAGTTAACATGGTATCTTTTAGAGTAGTCACCTTTATCATTTAATTGTTGACATTTTTAAGACCAATTAAGAATTGTTATTATGTTTACATTTCAGCCTAAGATGATATCATTTTATTTTTATTAACATATAGGATCCCATATATGTCCCCATCTGAGTTCATAAATTTCCCATTTTAAGACTCTTAAAATGTGATCATTTTTACCATATGTTTTAATGCTAATAATGCTAAAACGCTGACAGGTTTATCCAGCAACGAGACATCCTCTATGTCAGTTGCACATTCAACAAAATATCATATCTCACTTTGGGAAATTAAAGGGTGATCGGCCGTTCCAAAACTTATTCAACAAATGCCTCAACGTATATGTGTAAAGTTTGTGACATATGTATTAGTTTTGAATATGTGATCATTTTACCCGAGAAATGGTCCAGTGTTGGATTTTTTTGAAGATTATAAAAATGTTTGTTTGGTAACATAAATGGTAAACATGATGACATATACGTTATTGTTGCAAATGTGACAACCTTAGTTGAGATGTACCAATGTTATGTTTTAAATTATTCTTAATATATTAACATGATAGACTAAATATGGTGACATATATATGATTGTTGAAAATGTGATCACCTTATCAAAGATATGTATCTATGTTTGAGGAACGTCCCAATGTCGTATTTTTTGGTATTCAAAATAATTCTTAACATGTTAACATAATAGACTAAATATGGTGACATAAATGTGATTCTTGAAAAATGTGAACTCCTTATAGAGATATGTACATATGTTTGAGTGTTGTGACCTGAACTTAACATGGTAAGTAACATCTTTACTTGATAACGTGGTGATATATGTTAACATCTTTAAAATGTGACTACTTTGGTCGGGAAATGTAACTACTTGAATACTAATAATGTGACCATAATGGTGTACATATGTCACAATATTCATGTGAAGACTTAAAATTGTTCAGAAGAAAAAGGTACACATTTTATCATAAGATGGTTACAAAACATAGAGTGTTTCACATTCTTAACATGATGAGGGACTAAAAAATGTGACCTGAAAGAACACATCATTAATAAAACCACCAAGTACTAAGTCTTTATTATTAAAAAAACCGACAGTTACATCAACGGGCCATAACCCTTGTTCATTTCTTCTTGGGAGGCTTTGGAGGACAGGCAACAGTATTGACACTATTATAAATGGGACCTCCCGCTGAGCGGTCTCCAGCACGGGCGTACCTCAATTGATAAGAGCCGCCCGCTCTTCGTTCACCCCTTTGCTCAATGCAGATGTCATCTAACCCCAGGTCATCTATCCCCTTTGTGACATGAATCTTCCCCACTTATAGCGGCTCTGCTTGCACATGAATCTCTATGAGATGAGTATGAAAATGTTAGACATATTTTCAAATTTCAGATTAAGATTATAACATTGCTATACAAAAACAGTCATGTCACCATTTATACCATAATTGTTACCATTTTTAGAAGTTGTCACATATAATCAACCACATCCTAATATAGCTATATTGTTTTATCCAACCTCTAATTTCTTTGTTGTTTGCACCTCCAACTGATTTGAGGTTTGTCCAATGTCGATCGAACTTTGTTTTGTCCATTATAACATTTATTCAAACATTCTAATTAATATGACAACATTTCAAACATGGTTACATTTCGAGACCAATGTGGTAACATTTTTAAAACAAATCATATGTCACCATGTTTATTCATTATGACATTCATTCACACATTCTAACTAATATGACAATATTTAGAACATGTTTACATTACGTGAGTAAGGTGGTTACATTTTTAACACAAAGCATATGTCACCATGTTTATTCTTGGATGTTATCACTATAAAATTCATTCAAATCCAAACTGACATATTGTGTAATGGCTACATTTCAAACTTTCAGTCTAAGGTGAACATTGCTACAGAAACTCCTTGTCACCATTTTTACTCATAAGTTTTCATTTAAAAAGCTTTGAGGTAAAACCAAACAACTCGTTTACTAGTTACATTTTCCACTAAGGTGGTAACATTTTCATATGTCACATGCTTATTCATAGATGTTATCATCCTAACATTAATTCACGGATTCTATGTAATAGATAACATTTCAAACAGGGTTACATCTCGATTCTAAGGTGGTGACATTTTTAACACAAATCATATGTCACCGTGTTTAATTATATATGTTAACATGTTATGATTTATTTTAAATCAAAACAAATATAAATATAATGTGCAACACACCTAAACATATGTACATTTCTCGCTAAGGTAGTCACATTTTCAACACTAACACATATGTCACCATATTTACTCATTTATGCGAACATGTTAAGGTTCATTTTAAACCCAATAAGATGATCACATTTTTACTACTAATAAATATTGTTATCATTTTCAACATTTTCTAATTATTGTTACCATTTTCAGATGCTGTCAATCTGTCATATATAATCAACCATATCCTAAAATAGGTACATGAACTCAATAAGATAATCACATTTTTACTACTAATAAATATGTCACCATTTAACCATAGATGTCACCATATTAAGCTAACCTGTTTACCCTACTATAATGTTAAACTCACTAAAACATACATACATATCACATGTAAAATGATCACATTTTCACTTTACCTTTCAGTTTCTCTTTACCCTTTTGCACCGATTGCTTCCCTTTTCCATTGATTACATCTAGTCATGCATGTATGGTTGTTATATGAGAAATAAAATTTCTTTTGAAAAAACTACATCAATTTGACCATTTTAACAAACAATTAATTTATTCAAACATTACCTTCCATAGTTTTTTTCGCAAGCTTTTTTGAAGGTGTTCTCTTCGACATTGTTTTTTTACCCATTATCTTTAGGAAGGTAGGAGATGATGATAATTATCTAGGAGATTTAGAAGCTAGTATTTGATTTTTAGACGATGAACAGTAGCTAGGAGATGATGACTGAGTTTTTACATGGATGCAATGTTGTGTTCATGATGAGAGGAGATGATGATGATTATTTGATTTTTAAAAAATTTGATCAGAGATGGGGTTTGAGTAATTGATGAGAGAGAGTGTTTGAAGAAAGAAGTGAAATATTTTGTGACAGTGGAGTGAGCTAGTAGCAGACTAGCGGCGCACATAGATGGGGAATCTCCCCTTCCCTCCCTTTTTTATTATTTGTTTATTGTGGTGTAGTCAAATCAATTTGTAGCTGGATCCAAGTACTATGATACCATATAGCATAATGTGGTATCAATTTGACCCGTCTCTCCCTTGTGACGGATACTCTATGTCACTAGGGAGACTAATTGCCATACAAACACAAACACCACATTTACTTTTGGTTACTAAAGATCCAAATTTGAACCACAATAATTTGTTAGAAAATATCAAATTTATGTATTGACATTTGTTATTAAAAAGGGTTAATTCACAAGAATAATCCAAACTATTGTCTATCTTCTTATAATAATCCGAACTCTAATTTAACTCACAATAAACCTAACCTTAACTATCCTTTCCTCAAAATAGGCCAGGTCATTTTTTACCTATAAAACAAGGTAAACGATTGGTAATTGCACTGGTTTTTTTTAAACCTCCTTCCTCCTACATCAACAACCTCCCACTTTATGATGTTCATTAACATTTCTCAGAAAATGTTGAGGTAACCATGAAACTATAACACCAAAAAACAAAACCAAGTGTCTTAAATCTAATGATTCTCTTTAAAATATTGGATTTTAAAGCTGTAGTATAATATGCAAGGGCTCACACAAATTTACAAACCCTGACAACAGACAAAGGGAATTTCTAGAGAATGCAATAATCTTCAGGAATTTTGTAAAAATAGAAAATGACCATAATAAATCATGAAACTTGGTGACAATTTAGTTAAGATGGTGAACTAAAACTGTACCAAAATTCAGGATTTTACAAGCACTCTAAGTAATTTTAATAAATTGAAAACCAGACTGAAATCAATAAAATTTCAGACAATTTTCTCAGCAGGATTGTGTGACTGTTTGTGTTTGATTTTTGTCAATAAAAATGGGATATAATCAACAAACTATTTTCCAAGCAAGCACAAGAAGCTAACTGTTAATTTGGGAGATTAAACTAGTTCAACTCAAGCAAGTATAGAGCCAATCTAATTTAAATAGACAATGTGACTAACAGTTCAAGCAAGCACAGACCTATTCTAATACACACCACAAATCTTTAATCACCTTCTAAGCAAGCACAAGAAGATATTAAGTCTGACTTATAACTAAGACAAAACTAAGCTAATAAGATTTGCAATTTTTGAGAGAATTCTCAAGGGTTTTAATTAACCAAGTCTGAGTAATACAGACTGAGGAAAGGTCCTTATATAGGCCTTCCTGGTGAAGTTCAATACAATAAAACTATATATATCCCCATATGAGGGCCAGGATTGTCTTTAGGAAATAAACAAAAGCAATAAAAATATGTTACAAACGGATACAAAATGAGATAAAGCAAGCTGTACATAAAACAAAAGAGTTGTAGTGATGATAATGACAAGTTGCTCTTTGATTGCTGAATTTATTTGGTTGGGAGTGTGAGGTCAAATGGCCTTGATTCAGGCACCATTTGATGCTCAAGGTGTTATCTGGAAAGTGTTGAAACAAGCCAAAAGATCCTTGCTAGGAGTTTTTCCCTTGTTTGGCCAAAAATGACAATTCTACTTTATGCAATTTACCCTTCCTGCAACTTGCTTTCAGCTTGATTTTCTGTGAAATGCATTGGGAATCAGGCCTAGCTTCCTAGGATTAATTTAGACCTAGTTGAATAAGGATTCAGCTAGCCAAGGTGGCAGCTGATGGTTGACCAGGGACTTGTACTTTTGGCCTGGTGAAGTTGGACTGACAGTTAAGGTGGCCTAAACATTGTTGATGTGATTGTTGTTAGCCTGATTGTAGCTTGCTATGGCTGCTGTGGGTTAACCAGTGCCTCACAATCCTAGGCTATGGCTAGGCTGTCCCTGGCTCCCCTTTAAATGATCAGTGGCCTGGCCATCAGCTCCTAGTGTAACCCCCCCCCCCCCCCCACTTGAACAAGGCTTATCCTCAAGCCTGTATCCTCCTCATCCTTAGAGTATTCATAGAATGGACTGAAATCATCCACATTGAATGTTCCATGAACCCCATAGTCCCGTGGCAAGTCAATCTTGAAGCATTTGAGCCAATTCTTTCCAAGACCTCAAATGGTCCATCTGCTCTAGGCATAAGCTTGTTCTTTCTTTTTGTTGGAAATCTTTCTTTTCTTAGGTGTACCCATACCAGATCTCATGCCTCAAATTCGTTTCTCTTATTAGGCTTTTTGGATTGCTTCTTGTACAACTCATTGGACCATTCAATTTATTTTTTCACTGATTCATGTAACTTCAGCAGTTGCTCAACTGTCTTCTTGGTATCTAGGTTCAGCTCTTGCCTTGGTACAGAAGACAAATCCAAGGGCATAAGTGGTTTAACCCCATAGACTACCTCAAAGGGACTGTGATCAGTGGCAGCAGAGGGTGCTCTCTTGAATGCAAATTCAGCTGCAGCTAGCTTTAGATCCCTCGTCATCAAAAAAAAAAAAATTGATGAAGACATAATTGAAGACATATAATAAGAACAAAGAAACAATAACATGAACTAGATTAACAATTAATGAAGAAAGATTAAAGTACCTTAACAAAATTAACGAGGAACGATTCTAGATCTCAAAGTATGCTTAGCCAACTAAAACTTAGAGTATTCTCGAGTTCAGAAAGTAATAAAAGTGTATCCTAATAGTTCTCACGAGTTTAGAATATATAATACAAATATGACGTGTTTTAGGAAAATTCGGAAAAGTGCTAAGTAAATAAGATCCTCGATCAAGCCTTAACATACTCGATCAAGGACACTTCACTCGATCGAGCCTACATGCATTCGATCGAGGATTCTGCCCTTCTCAGGTTATTTTCGTCTAATCTTCACTTCTTATTCCTCTAGTTTCCCGTGCCATGCCTCGTGTATCCTGATATGCCATATCCGCAGTGCTCAACTCCACTTGTTTCACCTCGTAAATGCGTCATTCATGCATTTAAACACAAAGTAGCGGCTGTATGACATTCTAATATAAAAGGCATATAAATGACATATTTGGCACAGAAACTGTATCAAAACCAACACAAAAGGAGTCATAAAAGTGTATATAAAAGTGATACATCAAACTCTCCCAAACCATCTCTTTGCTTGTCCCTAAGCAAAGTACTAACACAATACAAAAGACAAACATACAAATGGTGAATGAATAACTCAGAGCTAATGTCGATGCACATACAATCCCAAGCTATCCATAACTATAACAAAGTAACGACCAAAATTGTACCAATAAAACGAATTCAAAGGCACGGGTAATAGAAGAACGTAGCTCAACTCAAGATGTGACATGATACCGTGACTCTGCCAAATACCTTTCAATCTTGCAAGACAAATTAGTTGGATTCTCGCGGATTCACTCATGCACTCATAGGGGGTAAGTTATATGTATGATAGAAAGAATTAAGACACTCACTCAACTTATGAAACATGCATGCATTCTAATGTGATAGAAATTTCTCCAACTAATACGCATTCACAACAAAGATAAAAGTACATGTATCAAGGACAATAGGGTGGCAAATGGACAAGGGCATTGAAGTGGTTTGTGCCAAGGCACGTATGGATATGTGAGGCTAAGATGGTAGTCACAAATAATAAACCAAAAACCAATTCTAATGACGATAAACATAAACCATCCCAACTAGAGAAATCATCTCATCTTTGACAACACATGAGAGACTATAAATTACTCTCCAAAAATGCATTAGACTCTAGTACACACCACTTATAATCTCTTAACAAAAGCAAATGAAGCAATTCTCTCTCTCTCTCTCTCTCTCTCTCTTTGTAACACCCCCATATTCAGAGGAGCCTTAACTAGGCCTTCCTTAGCATATAAGGGCATTACCATCTCGGTTGCCCGAGGATAGTAATAATCAAATGACGATAAAAGTACTATTATGTTATTTTACAAGTGATTTAACGCCAACAAACGATATAAAAGATACAACTCAAAGACTACTCGCTATAACTATTAAATCTCGTGAAGACTCATCCCTGCCCGGACTCCAGCTATCAACGATATCAACACCTGCTAAGACAGACTGCTCACCATAAGGGATCACGGCAGACACATAAAACAACAAGGCAACCACACAAGGTCAATACTGAGATAAGATACAACAAAACCAACAACACTTAACAATTCAACACAACACCATCAGTCACACACAAGCACACCCACACCGATCAATCTCCGTCACCGACTGTTCACTGGACCAGCCCTGCCAGTGGGGGACCGCAGCCGTACCCACTAAATCCCCGCTCATCATACCGAGCGATAACCCTGTCCCATTAATGTGCACATCCCCTTCCGTGGCGGGTTCCACGAAGGGCGAAACTAGGGCGTGAAGCCACTCCCGCAAGTGACTCCACTCAGCCGAGAACGCATCTCGAGAACCAGAGACAAGCAATCACAATCAACAACCATCACAACACAATTACGAATACGACAATATACAACAACCACAACACAACCACAACAACCGACACACTAGACCATCTACAGCAACTGAGTAGGCGAACCTACCTTTAAGCAACTGCAACCAATCCATGCCAACATACGACATATCCATCAGTCAAGCAGAGCCTATAATCATCACACAACCATCTATTACTATCGAGCAAACCCTAACTGTAAAGACAAAGGTACGGATGATGATGATGACATACCTATAAAGAGAAATCCGGCAAAAGACCGCTACCCGACTCAAGCTATGCTCTCCTAAGGCACAAGGACCTTCAAAAGGCTTCCATGGAGGTTTTATGGTGAAGGGAAGGGAGAGAGGCGACTGAAGGAAAGGAGGAATGAGGCGGAAATGATTTGCGGATTTAACAAAACGCGATTAAAAACCCTCGCTGAAAACCCGATACTCGATCGAGTACCACACACACTCGTTCGAGTGACCCCCTACTCGATCGAGTAACCACGCTACTCGATCGAGTAGCCTCTACTCTATCGAGTACCACTCATAACTCGTAACCCAAGATAGCTTTGGCACGCACTTCTAAGAACTATTCCCGCTCCCAAGGTCAGTCAACGCTGGTAAAAGGGTCCCTAAAAGGGCGGGTATTACAGTCTTCCCTCCTTAAAAAGAACTTCGTCCCCGAAGTTCAACTCACCTAACTCAACGCACAAGACACGGAAAGACACGACATCACTACTCTTCCGACACAAATCACCTACTTCCCTGAAACACCATCCCCCATGTCATCATCATCATTATCTAACGCTCTATTCATATCGAATCTTACAACTATCATATAAACATCAATCTCGCAATACGAACCAGCACAAACAACGATCACCCATCATATGGTAACAACTACCGACCCGAAACATATCTCATAACAACTTCATGCTGCACAACTAATACCACCATGTTACTCAACAACGCGATTCTATTACGACACACTGCACCACAACTATCTCTTTATGACCGTCCTTTTAAAACATACTATCACATTCACTTCAATGAACTAAAGTGACCACTTACACTTCATATAAGCAATGTGATCAAAGTACTAGAAAATTTTGTAATTAAGCAACAAAACATTATAAACGAATAACAACATAACTTCAAAATCAGCCTTTTTATTTTGCGACATTACTCTTCCCCTCTAAAAAGGAACTTCGTCCCCGAAGTTCACCACCAAAATTACCACACATATTACCTATTACTTGCATCGTAACATAAATTGGAACCATATTATTTATTATGGACATTACTCACTAAGCATATACTCGTTAAATTAGAAATCATACACAAACCACCGGAATAACTAGCCGCCGTCGATAAAGCACGTTAATATCGTATGCACCAGCGTATGAAAAGATGTAACTCCGATGAATAGATCGTAATATGACGGATTTAATATTAAAGCAACAAGAAACCATCACCACTTGACTATTTGTGACGAAAATGTATATAAAACTCAAGCACGACTTCTAACATATGAAATTAACGGTTCAAAGGTGTTACTAAGCATCACGAACCATGGTAAACATCAAACATGTAATTATAAAACAATTAAACACTTTTAATTTTTGAAAAGTTCCTGTAACAGTGCTACTCGATCGAGTATGTAAGGGTACTCGATCGAGTGCCATGCTACTCGATCGAGTGTCTTGGCTACTCGATCGAGTAGCCCCGCGATCAGAATGCATCAACTCTGTCTTACCTGTAGCTACTCGATCGAGTATGGGGGTACTCTGTCGAGTACCTACAGGTCAAATGCCTTTGGAAAACTTGTCATAAACCCACGTATATACATAACCGTCACATAACTTGAGTCGGGATGACCTCCCGACCCCCAAAATCAATCCTGCAACAATGTTAACTAGCAAATCCGGCCTTATGGCCAACAATACAAATCCATAAGCAAATTTTCAACGAAAACAACTACCAATATCTAACAACACTACCAACATCTACTACCAACGACCATAAACAAAGATAGAAACAAGGAGCATCACTCCTGCTGCTGCTGCTGCTGCTCAACCATCACCTCATCATCACCACCACCGCCTCCAGACGTACCCGCTCCCGATGACCCAATGCCCGCACCAACCCCTGCTCCAAATCCCGGGCCTACATGCCATGAGGTCAAACCACCGTAGGGAAAGGACTGAGGTGTCCCCCACGTCGACTGATCCACCCCGTAGGAGTGGAAAACCCCACTATAGTCCCCAACTTCACTCCACCAAACCGGATGCGGTCCCTCGGTCCCTATCCCCTGAGTGTACGCCATCTCGTGCATATTCCTGAGTGTCAAAGTAGATGACACTCTCTCTGCCAAGTAGCTGGATCGCGTCTCCGGGGTGTCGAGGTAAGGGTAGCACGGAAAAGGGTGCTGCTGCTGCTGTGGTGCTACCGGCCGTGGCCTAGTCTCCGAGGTCCTCTCTCTCACTCTACGGGGTCCTCTACCCAACCTGGGCCTCTCCTCCCTGACCGCCGCGTTGTCCCCCTTCTTTGGCTCGGGCATCACCTCGAGAATTGCGTCATCGATGAGGTAGGTCTGCAACTGGCGGGGCACGTCATCATCCTCCTCCTCCTCGTCGGAGTCAACAGCTGTCACCATCGGCTCTAACGGCTCGGTCGGTGGAAGGTGCTTAGGAGCCGGAATCCCCATCCAACTGATGCCCCATACCCTCCAAGCTAGGCTACCGTCAGCCAAAGTTCTCAACCACTTCAGGTCGAGATAGTAATCACGGTCCATAGTAGGCACTGGGGTAGCCAGAGGCATATCCGAAGAAGCCTCAAAGAAGGTTAGATTTTCAGCTAACCGAGTGGTGATCGCGCCACAACTCAGGTACTGGGAAGAGGCAGTAGCCATCCAAGCAAGGCTAGCGCAGACGATGGCAGGAGCATTAAAGACCACTTTCCTGGCCCGCTCCGGGTTGAGGTAAGACATCAAAAGCAAAACCTCATGGTTGTTCAGCTTACTAATGTCCGGTCTATCATAAAGGAGGTTCGAAAGAGAACGGAGAAAGACCCACAAGGTAACATGCTGAACGTCATTTATCAACATGTTACTTAAGGTGGGAGCTGGCTTTCCAGTCAGACAAGGCATTAGGCGGCAGACACCGCACTCAGCAGGAATATCAGTGATAGAATCCTTTGGAGGCTTGGCCAACCCAAGGTGAGACGCAAAAAGATCCATAATCAACAGAAAACTGGTGTTCATCAACCTAAACTCAACGGTTTGGGCAAAATGGTGGTCATAGCTAAAGGAGCTCATAAACTCCAAAGTAAGGAATGGGTAGGAATGTTTCCTCAGCCTATACAAACCCGTAAAGCCCAAAGTCTCGAATATGTGACGGACATCCGTCTCTATTCCCAAATCCTCCAACAGCGTAGTATCTATACACCTCGTCGGCCTCATCTTGCGTTTTTGCAAAACTACAAAACGCTCTTTCTGTTTGAAATCTATAAACACAACAGAAGGGTACTCCGGAACTGCGGGTACCACGGGTCCACTCCCTTCCCCCATCTCAGGTTGTGTAACCCTCCCCCGTTTACTCTGACGGGTCCCTACGTTCGGTCTCGACATCTATTTCAGCATATAACTTAAAAAAACTTGCATAAACATATAAAGCATATACTTCATGCAATTGGATATTACATACTCAGCTAGGTACACAAATTCACGAACAAGTTCGACATGTGAAGCACATAATTCATGTCATTAAACTTTGAATGCTCAGCTAGGTACACACATTCACCAACAGTTTCCCCAATTTGATATATAACTTCAGTTTATAGCAAATCATAAACAATGGTTGTGACAAGTTTATCATGGAAAAACACACATACCCAACCAATTCTAACATCCTAGCATGATTCTAATGTTACTCCATACACACTCCTAACATCATGTGAGGCATTAGTACAAGCTCATGGAAAATTATTTTAGAACATATCATCATCACCTTCAATATTAGAAACAAACAACTCAATTAAACTTGTCAGACGGTCTCTACAGCTGTAATTATTTTGACATATTCTTCATCAATTAACATCACTACTATCATATTGAAGTTCAATCTTTACTTAAACAGTCATATACAACACCAAATTTCAAATATAGCAAGCGAATTTCCACTTGGGGCACTTTTAAGACGGAGTTTTAAGGCAACTTTTTAAGGTGATAATCATCAAAATTCATTCTTCAACATGATATAAACAATATATAGTACTCAATTCCATCATCTAATCATTGTAAAACAATCAAAAATCAATTTCGATTTTTGTAAACCCTAGAAATTTCGGTTTCAATTTGGCAATTTCTAGTCTATTTTAATCACCAATAATCAAGAAAGGGAAGCATGTGAATCATATTACAACAATTAAAAGCAACCATTTGATCATATGAATCGAAATTTTCAGGTTATACAATCATCCTCAACAAATTTAAGGCATAAAAACATGTAAATAAGGAAGAAATCATACCTTGATTATGTAGAAAAGTAAAGGAACGGAATTAAACAAAGAAAATAACCCCAAATTAACCACTACCAACACAAGAATATGAGAGATTTTGAGGGTTTTGAGAGCTTAGGTCACGAAATAAGAAGAAGGAATGAGAAGATTAGGGAGAAATAAGGGTTTTAAGAAACCCGTAAGATTCGCTGTAAGTAACCTACTCGATCGAGTGTCTAGGGTACTCGATCGAGTACCACCCTACTTGATCGAGTAGGCGCTATTTCGTCGAGTATCTGCAGAAATTTTTCCACATCCCGACGTCATAGCTTCCTAACGAGATTGAGTAAGGTCTACTCGGTCTAGTAAGCACTCGCACTCGGTCAAGTATGGTTAAGTACTCGGTCAGAAATACGAAGTAACTTGAAGATTCCTGCAAAAACAACATGCGTGTCGATTCCAAACTAAATTCGGAATTCGGCACTAATTATCACACTTGTTCACGCATTACCGTTATTATTCAAGCCTAACGTGTCGTCTCCGCACATAAGGTTTATGTCATATTACGCTACACAAATTACCCAACTCGGTTTACCTGCTACCGAGTCATTCATAAGCATAATCACGTCATCATACTACACTTCAACTTATTTTACCACATTACTACCAAACTCGTGTTCACTTCAACTTGAAACATATAATTATCATTAATTCATTCTTTCATATATCATATAAATGCATACTCTTCATCACAAATTAATCTATCATGTTCCAAATTCAATCATAAGCAAATCATCTTACATAAATCGTTTGTCACGCAGCGGAAAAATTTCAACCAGTAAACAAGGCATATACGCATTACTACATGCCATGTTTCATATTATAACTCAACAATTTCATAACTATCTTTGTTGTACTTACGGTAGGGCTTATAAACTCATATATGACTACCGTTTTTATCAACACAAAGCAAACACCAACATGTTCACTCTTCTATTGTAGCATACACTTTCACATTTCCACGCATTAACACCACCTTTACTCACTAATTCCACCAACGATTACCATGCACGGCCCAAATACAGCCATCACACCCCTATTAACTCTAACAAAGACTGAACCATAGGTAGCTCCGACACAATTAACATACACATCACACATATACACACGGACTCCACATTCCCATACCATGTGACTGGCTTAAGCATCATGGGGCCAAGATTTTGAAATGAGGGCGCCTACTCACCCAAAATCTAGCATCAGCGGGGCTCCCATTATACATACACCAGGTTCATTTTATTAGACTCACTACGTTTATTAAGTTCATTTGTTACAGGTTCCAAAATCGATGCTCTGATACCATTTTGTAACACCCCCATATTCAGAGGAGCCTTAACTAGGCCTTCCTTAGCATATAAGGGCATTACCATCTCGGTTGCCCGAGGATAGTAATAATCAAATGACGATAAAAGAACTATTATGTTATTTTACAAGTGATTTAACGCCAACAAACGATATAAAAGATACAACTCAAAGACTACTCGCTATAACTATTAAATCTCGTGAAGACTCATCCCTGCCCGGACTCCAGCTATCAACGATATCAACACCTGCTAAGACAGACTGCTCACCATAAGGGATCACGGCAGACACATAAAACAACAAGGCAACCACACAAGGTCAATACTGAGATAAGATACAACAAAACCAACAACACTTAACAATTCAACACAACACCATCAGTCACACACAAGCACACCCACACCGATCAATCTCCGTCACCGACTGTCCACTGGACCAGCCCTGCCAGTGGGGGACCGCAGCCGTACCCACCAAATCCCCGCTCATCATACCGAGCGATAACCCTGTCCCATTAATGTGCACATCCCCTTCCGTGGCGGGTTCCACGAAGGGCGAAACTAGGGTGTGAAGCCACTCCCGCAAGTGACTCCACTCAGCCGAGAACGCATCTCGAGAACCAGAGACAAGCAATCACAATCAACAACCATCACAACACAATTACGAATACGACAATATACAACAACCACAACACAACCACAACAACCGACATAGTAGACCATCTACAGCAACTGAGTAGGCGAACCTACCTTTAAGCAACTGCAACCAATCCATGCCAACAAACGACATATCCAACAATCAAGCAGAGCCTATAATCATCACACAACCATCTATTACTATCGAGCAAACCCTAACTGTAAAGACAAAGGTACGGATGATGATGATGACATACCTTTAAAGAGAAATCCGGCAAAAGACCGCTACCCGACTTAAGCTATGCTCTCCTAAGGCACAAGGACCTTCAAAAGGCTTCCATGGAGGTTTTATGGTGAAGGGAAGGGAGAGAGGCGACTGAAGGATAGGAGGAATGAGGCGGAAATGATTTGCGGATTTAACAAAACGCGATTAAAAACCCTCGCTGAAAACCCGATACTTGATCGAGTACCACACACACTCGATCGAGTGACCCCCTACTCGATCGAGTAACCACACTACTCGATCGAGTAGCCTCTACTCTATCGAGTACCACTCATAACTCGTAACCCAAGATAGCTTTGGCACGCACTTCTAAGAACTATTCCCGCTCACAAGGTCAGTCAACGCTGGTCAAAGGGTCCCTAAAAGGGCGGGTATTACACACACACTGTCTCTCTCTCTCTCTCTCTCTCTCTCTCTCTCTCTCTCTCTCTCTCTCTCTCTCTTTCTCTCTATCTTTTTCGGTCTTTTTTTTTCGTACTTTTTTTTTCTACTTTTCTTTACTTCATATTTTTCTTCTTCTTTTCCAACATAAGAGATTAACACAATTGCTACAAAATTTAAGCTACTACCCACATGACATAAATGTCTCAATCTCAACCAAAGTAGCAAAAATAGACATGAAACTCAAGCAACTGTGATTGTCCCGAAAAGGTAGGCAAATTCTAGATTGTAGCTATGAAAGTAGGATA
Source organism: Silene latifolia (assembly GCF_048544455.1). NCBI lineage: Eukaryota > Viridiplantae > Streptophyta > Magnoliopsida > Caryophyllales > Caryophyllaceae > Silene > Silene latifolia. The sequence continues at coordinate 167,710,513 of NC_133526.1, forward strand.
TGAAATGGCTACAAGGGTTCAAACGGTCTAACAAAAAGGATAATGTATGAGTTATTTGAACGGTAAGAATTGCCGTTCCTCATGTACTTAATCATATGAACACGCAAAAAATTAAGAAACTAATGTCACACTTATGCAGTTTGATATTACACATTCCACAAAGAGAACCCCATTATTTAGCCTAATTGACAAATGAGACCAGTTTATTAATGTTCCTGGCCTAGGAAGCTCTATAGACCTCAGAAATTTAAGTGGTTTACCAACATAATATCGTCAAGTTTATTTGACATAAGGGATATTATTACGGTCAAGACTTGAGTTATGAGCTTTGTTTTCATAAATAACATGTCAAAACAATGTACATGGACAACTTTAAGTGGGATTCAAATGCAAAGACAAAGCAAATTATCATCATTGCTAAACAATTCACCAAGACTCAACCTAAAATAAAGAAAAACATGTTTTTGTATTTTGAGTTTTTTTAAATTTTTATGGATTTTTTTTAAAACACATAACATAAATAAAGCACACAACTGAAAGTAAATCACACAACAGAAATAAATGTAATCCCCCAAACCTAAATGTCACAGTGTTCTCATTGTGACGCCTACAACATATCAATCACACAACAAACCCAGCAACCTAAAGGACACTACTAACAAAGGGAAGAAGGAAAATAAGAAATACAATAAAAGAAATTACAAGGAAAGATAATACCAGCTGTAAAGCAAAAGCTCCCCCAAACCAGCGGCAAAGTAAGGGATGTAGTGACCAACTGTCACTATTGCGCATCTCCATCATCATCATCATTGCCACCAAGGGTGGCATAATCAAACTCATCAATCTCCCTGAATAAAACATCCATCTCAGGGTCAGGAACACGGTCACCACTGCCTCCACGTCGACCACGATCTCTAGTACGACCACCCCTAGAACCACCAGCTGTCCCAGAAGTAGAAGCTGCAAAGTGTCCTCTCTGAGAAAGAAGAACCTAAACATCCTCTACAAAATCACCAACGGGCATAAATGGCCGAAAAGGAGTATAAAAAGGACGACCAAGCACAACAAAATCCTGACTGAACTGACCAAACTCCGCAGGAGTGACACCATAAAGATGAAATACACGACTATCATCTCCAGGAGTAGTGTAGTAGCTCGGCAAGTACTCATCATCCACCAGAGGCTCATGATCAAGCATTGGCTCATAAGGAGCCTCACCCTGAAAGTTGCAAAGTCGACGTGCAAACCTAATGATAATGGCTCCACAATCTAAGTCCGCATGTTTCCCAGTTATAGGGTCAAGAGCCATACAAATAAGAGCCGGAGGACTAAACTAGAAGGGGGTTTCCTGAAAGGGGTTTAGATAGCTAGAAAGAAACAACGCCTCCATCGAATGAGCCTTACTCCTATCATGCCTACCAAATAACAAATAACTCATCATCCGCAAAAGCAACCTTAAACAAACATGTTGGACATCATTCAAGGCCATGGCACTGACATCTGTATCAGCATAACCAATGAAAAGGGGAAAGAATCTAACAGCAGATGATCCATCAGAAGTATATAAATCACCATCAACATAGGGGTCAAAGCCTAAGTACTGAGAAATCTGAGCAAAAGTCAATAAACGCTCAACATTAAGCAATCTAAACCGAATCATATGTTCTTGTGGGATATAAACATATAAACTAAGAAACTCAAGTGTCAACGGTCGGTAAGGTAGCTCATGTAAATCAAACAAGTCAGTCAAGCCAATTTGGAAAAACACGTCATACATGGCCGACACTTGAGCTTCATTTAACATTCATAACTTGCAGCTTCAACAAACCGTTACTTGGAACTTGTTATTGTACTATGTCATGATCTCAAATGAATCTTGAAGCTTGGGGCTAAACTATCCATAACTTTACTTCACAAATATTCAAAGTTATAGCTAAACCAACAATATTTTTACTTGCCAATGATGTAATCATGCCTAATCTAACACGACTAAACAAACGATCACGAGCACAAGTGTATATATATATATATATATATATATATATATATATATATATATATATATATATATATATATATATATATATATATACATATACATATATATATATATACATATACATATATATATATATACATATACATATATATATATATATATATATATATATATATATATATATATATATATATATATATATATATATATGTATATATATATATATGTATATGTATATATATATATATGTATATGTATATATATATATATGTATACATTAATTAAGCACACTTGTCATTATCAAAACATAATCATATAGCTATATGGTCCAACAAATTCCCTCTTTTTCATGATGACAAGTCTCTATGATTTGTAACTAAAGTTGTAGTTCCCCCCCAAGTTAATACTATCGATCTGCAAACCATGGGGTATTTGCAGCTACAGCTAGAAGATGGTCATCTGGAAAAGAGTCATCAATGGGCAAAATCTCTCTTCCTGCAAATCTCAGCCTAGACAAATGATTTGCAACAACATTCTCAGCACCATACTTATCACGAATTTCTAAATAAAATTCTTGTAACAATAAAATCCATCTAATAAGTCGTGGCTTAGCCTCTTGTTTGGTTAAAAGGTATTTTAAAGCTGCATGGTCAGTGTGAACAATAACTTTGGAACCAACAAGATAAGCTCTAAATTTGTCTAAAGAATAGACAACTGCAAGAAGCTCCTTCTCCGTAGTAGCATAGTTGATCTACGCATCATCAAGGGTCTTACTTGCATAGTAGATGGCATGTAACACCTTATCTCTTTGCTTCCCCAAAACATCTCCAACTGCATAGTCACTGGAGTCGCACATAATCTCCAAAGGGAGGCTCCAATCCGGAGATCGGATTATGGGAGCTGAGATAAGAGCTTGTATAATCCTGTCAAAAGACTTAACACACTCATCAGTAAACAAAAAAGGCGTATCTTTGTGAAGAAGCAGAGTTAGAGGTTGAGCAATTTTAGAGAAATCCTTAATAAACGGCGATAGAACCCTGCATGACCAAGAAAACTATGCACACTTTTAACATTAACTGGGTATGGGAGTTGCTCAATTACCTCAACCTTAGCTTTGTCCACTTGAATACCCTTACCTGACACCAAGTGACCGAGTACCACCCCTTCAGTAACCATGAAGTGGCACTTCTCCCAGTTGAGAACAAGGTTACTCTCCTCACAGCGCTGCAAAACTTTAGTCAAGTTTCTCAAGCAAACATCAAAGTCAAGACCATACACACTGAAATCATCCATAAAGACCTCCATGATAGACTCTATGTAATCAGAAAATATGACCATCATACAACGCTGAAAAGTAGCAGGAGCGTTACATAAACCAAAGGGCATCCTCCTATAAGCAAATACACCATACGGACATGTGAAAGTGGTCTTTTCCTGATCGTCAGGATGAATGGGTATCTGAAAGAAATCGGAGTAGCCATCTAGGTAACAGAAATAACTATGACATGTTAATCTCTCTAACATTTGGTCAATGTAAGGAAGTGGGAAATGGTCTTTCTTAGTAGTAGTGTTCAACTTCCTATAGTCAATGCACATCCTCCACCCTGTAACAAGTCTAGTAGCAATCAACTCATTCTTATCATTCTTTACTACTGTAGTACCCCTCTTCTTAGGTACAACTTGGACAGGACTGACCCATTTAGAATCAGATATAAAGAAAATAATGCTAGCATCAAGTAATTTTTGTACCTCTTTTCTTACCACCTCCTGCATTGGAGGGTTTAGTCGTCTCTGAGCTTTTGCACTAGGCTTGTGGCCTTCTTCCAAGTGTAGATACCTCGTTTTTGCACCTCCCGCCAAACACCCAGTGATGATTGGGCCGCATGTTTAGCATATGTCGCGATTTTATGACGTTTCGTAAATCGGTTAATAAACGGTAACTCATACACTTGTGTCTACCCCTTGGTTGTCATCTAGGTGTCATTACGGTCGTTTTGGCAGTAATTAGAGTACATTTGGAGTCCGGGTCAAAAACCGTCTTCATTTCCTAAAACCGTCAAATCCCGAGTCAGAAAGCAATTTGCTTGTCTACCTAAGGTTAGGATGTCATAAAATGTTATGGGTATACCTCATTTTGAGTCCCATGTCACTTCTTTGGGCTAAACTTAAAGTTTACATTACAAAATGTGCATTTCATTTGGCTAAAATGATAACCCGACCATTAGGCCCGTTTTACGAGGTGATAACGACTTTTTTGGGTCAGCCCTATTTCACATAAAGTTCTAGATCTTTCTTTCACCTTTCCAACGCCACTAAAATCACCTTATTCCGAGTCTTGTAGAGAAAGTTATGCCTAAAATACGACAGGGTGTCAAACGCGCTTTCTCGCGCAGAAGGATCCTACCCGAGAAAGGACGCAGTAAGTGCTCCGCCTCTTCTAAGGGACGCAGCACCTGCTGCGCCTTTTCTCTAGGCTTTCTTTTTGTCCAAGTTTCTGTGTTTAACTTAAGTTGGTTGTTTCCGGATCTTTCCTTCCGTATTCTATTCTTACCATAATTCCTCACATTGTTTAGTATAAATAGGGACCTTCGTTCCTCATATTTCTCACGCGAGTGTCCGCCCTTCTCTTCTCCCTTTGCATTCTAAGACCGCGCTCTTGCTTATTGACGTCTACGTGCTTGAACTTTCGACCACGTAAGCTCGGATCCTTCTGAGTACCAGTCTCGTTTTGCATGACCGACCAATTTGACCACTACACCATAATCATTTATTCAATTTATTTTAATTCCTTTTTCAAGGGCAATTTCATATTTGCATAGATCGAGTCGAGTTACCACTAAAAACCGATTTAGTTAAATCTCGCGACGCTAACATGTAATTCTGAGGGTGTAAATCCCATCTTTTTATTGTATTTTATTTATTGTACTAATTAATGTAAGATTTACGTCAAAAGCATGCTTAAAACCGATTTCTAAAACCCTTTTGTTAAATTATTTTACGGATTAGCAGTAGCCAGACGTCGAGAAGAAACGCAGCAACAGCTGCGCCTGTTCGAAGAGTCACAGCATCTGCTGCGCCTCTTCCAGGGGCTGCTGCTGTTTCTGCTCTTCTTCTTCTTCCTCGGTTTTCTGTTGATTTCGTCTCTTTTATTTTACTTTCTTATTTTCTTCTCTTTTCTTCGTACATAATAAATTTTAATACATTCTTAATAATCATCACGTTTTATTTCCGACTTAGATCCCTTATAGTCAGTATTTGCGGGTTTTCGTCATCAAATCAAACCCGGATTTTAGAGATTCGATTTGTTCATATCAAGTCTCTGGAATTCGACTTTCGTATATGCTTCCGTCAGTTTATCACGTTTGTCTAATCTATTTTCACTTCCATTAATAACCTTAATTAAATTGTAATTAATTCAACCTAATTAGTTTTAATTCATTTTAACTTATGTATTATCGCTTTTATGACAAACTAATATGTAAATAACCTGTTAAACCACTTTCACCGCGTCAAATATCGCTAATCAATCCTTAAACACACCAATGAACATTAACAAATTCGCAGTTCTGACTTCACAACCGGAACTCACCTCAGGAACAGACGCAGTAACCACTGCGCCTCTTCCAAGAGACGCAGCATTGCTGCGCCTGTTCCGGTTTGAGTTATGTCTATGAACTTCCGTTCTTGCTTTGACCTAATTCGTTAGTTTACGTATTAATCGACTATTATTCTTATTATCACCATAATTCGACATATTTTCCATATAATTCATATTTTCCATATTTTCTATTTTCTATTTTATTTCCTTATTATTTTATTTCCTTATTTTTTATTTCCTTATTTTCTAATTTCCTTATTTTCCAATTTCCTTATTTTTCCAATTTTCTAATTTTTCTTATTTCATTTATTCTTTTCTTTTATTTCTAAAACTCTTTTGGCATGTTTATGACATAAATCATTTGTCACTTGTAAATTATTTCTTTATTTCATATTTATTTTGTATGATTTATTTACTTGGTTTTCACATGTAATTTAATTTAACATTTACTTCGACCCAATTAAGTGCTAAAATACTTGTTCACCGACTTAGTCTAATCTCATATGTTAGGTTTAAAATGTTGGATGTTGCATTGCATGCATATAATCGACAACATATCAAGTATAGATGATTTCCCTAATCATTAGTAGAGGCCGCTATCGAGGCGGGCGGGATTAAGTGTTCATTAAAAGAGCTTCCTAATAAGTACCCTCACCCCTTACTCCAGATCTCTGTGAACATCCGTGTTCATTGGCATCGACGAGAGTCATTCTAGACATAGAATGCTAAGGGTAACGAGTTCTTAGTATTCATGTCACTACTTTGTGTCTTGACATGACACGAGGTATTCGAACGGTTCCAATTTCCCATAAAAATTGGTGGCGACTCCACAAATGCAAACGCTTGTTTTCCCAAACGCCCCCATGGGCCCCCCGTGTCCACACCAAGTGAATACGGTGCATACAAAAATCAGGACTAATACCTTTGAAATCATCAATGCTATACCCAATGGCCTTTTTATGAGTTCTCAAAACAGTCAACAATGCAGATAGTTGAACTTCAGTTAGGCTAGCATTGACAATCACGGGGTTCATTTCACAATCATCAAGAAGCTCATACTTAAGATAAGAGGGAAAGGGCTTTAGTTCAATTTTCTTTACCTCAGTTACCTTAGGTGCGATACCCACGCTATATACCTTTTGATGGGGGCATTCCTCTCCAGTTAGAAGCCTCTCAATCTCATGAACTTCTGGACTCCATGAACCCGTCTGATCAGCTGAATCCGAAACCAGGGTAATCTCCAGAGGATCCTTGTCCAAACACATAGGGAGACACTCATCAATAATAAAATCAACATCATCTATACTATGACAAGTTTCTTCTATCATGGGATGTTTTAATGCTTTTTCTAAGTTAAAAACAATGGTATCATCCCCCACAGCTAGAGTCAATCTCCCTTACCTAACATCTATAAACTCCCCCGCAGTGTGAAGGAACGGTCTACCCAAAATGATAGGGATTTTGTAATACTACGGTTTTATGAGTCTCTGGGTACTCTATCGAGTGGGGCTTACTCTGTCGAGTAAGCATGTTTTGATTTTCGAAACAGTGTTCTGCATGTAGGGTACTCGATCGAGTAGCCTTGGTACTCGATCGAGTAAGTGGCACTCGATCGAGTATGTTAGTTACTCGATCGAGTAAGTCGGTTAACGGGTTATATCTCGACGGGTTTTGTTAATAATGCGAATTAAAATTTTACGCCGTCATCTTTCGTAAACACTTTTTATAAACCTAATACACTCAAAAGAGATTACAAACTACGTTGTTCTTCCTATTCGCATTACTGGCAAATCCCGGAGCTAGAGAGGTCGGATTTCATCATTCTTTGTATCATTGTGATCCTTGCGTCAAGGGTAAGTCCTATATACCATTTTTATAGCATTTGGTTAAGGTTGTTTAAACCCTAATTTTGGGATTGGGGGTTTTCTATGTTTATGTCGTTTTGGCAGTAATAGGGAACAATTGTAGTTTTGGTTAAGCTAAAGATTTTGAGGTATAGGTTAGGTGGTGTAACGAGTGAATTGAAGTATGAGAATTTTTTAAGTAAGAGAGCCTTAGATATATGCATGGCGAGTGTTTAGATTATAGGTGGTTATCTTTGACATGCGGTGGTGATGGGGATAATGAGAAGAAATAGCTAGGATTTAGTATTAGTGAGTTACGAGGACGTAACATTTATCTTAAGAGAAGTAGGATGCGATAAAAGAGATTTTGATGGTTGAGCATATGGTAGTATAATTGGAAGTAGAGTGTTGGTGTAGCATAAAGGATGGATATTTGTTTTGATTGATTTTATTAAAGGTCATGACCGTGCTTGTAGTAGTTCGATGTTTAGGAATGGGAGAATATTTCAATAGTGTTGACAGTTGGATGATGATGTTATGAGTGTGAGTAAACTTCGAGGACGAAGTTCCTTTTAAGGGTGGTAGAATGTAACATTCCGTTTGATGTTTATGGGTGTCTTGGTTTTGGATTTGCTGGTGGATAATATGTTAGTGAAACGGAGCTAGCAGCGTTTGTGGATGATAGTTGCTAGTGTATGGAGTTAGTGTCGAGAGAGGCTATAATGTGGAGGATACGATATCGTGAGTCTTGTTGTGGAGGTAGACGTAGTTGTTGGAGTTGGTGTTGAGAGTTCATGTTTTATAGGTTGGGTTTTCGTTTGAGTTCTTAGCTATGTTGTTGTATCTTGGTCGAGTTTGTGTGTTTGTTTTGAGTATGGGCTGAACTTCGGAGACGAAGTTATTTTAAGGAGGGAAGACTGTAATACTACGGTTTTATGAGTCTCTGGGTACTCTATCGATTGGGGCTTACTCTGTCGAGTAAGCATGTTTTGATTTACGAGACAGTGTTCTGCCTGTAGGGTACTCGATCGAGTAGCCTTGGTACTCGATCGAGTAAGTGGCACTCGATCGAGTATGTTAGTTACTCGATCTAGTAAGTCGGTTAACGGGTTATATCTCGACGGGTTTTGTTAATAATGCGAATTAATATTTATATTACGCCGTCATCTTTCGTAAACACTTTTTATAAACCTAATACACTCAAAAGAGATTGCAAACTACGTTGTTCTTCCTATTCGCATTATTGGCAAATCCCGGAGCTAGAGAGGTCGGATTTCATCGTTCTTTGTATCATTTTGATCCTTGCGTCAAGGGTAAGTCCTATGTACCATTTTTATAGCATTTGGTTAAGGTTGTTTAAACCCTAATTTTGGGATTGGGGGTTTTCTATGTTTATATTGATGTGGTAGTGATTGTATGATTATGTGTATAGGAGGAGGGTTCGTAGAGGAAAGGTTTTGAGACAACTGCTAGATCGTCTGCTGTTTGTGTTGCATTCTAGGTAGGGTTTCCCTACTCAGTATTAGTTACATGATTGTGTGGTGATTGTTATTGTTATTGAGTAATTATCGTACTGGAATTGGTTGTTGGTAATTGTTGGTGTTGTGACGGTTGTTGTTTATTGTCGTTGACTGCTGTTGTATCTGTCTGTGTTCTTCGGGGTGCGTCCCTAGCTGAGTGGAGTCACTTGCGGGAGTGGCTTCACGCCCTTGATTCGCCTCCTGTGGAACTCGCCACAGGAGGGATGTGCACATTAATGAACATGGGTTTAACGCTCGATGGAGTTGAGCGGGGCTTAGGTGGGAACGACTGCGGTCCCCCACTGGCGGCGAGGAGTATTTATTGCGATGGGTACTCTGGTAGGGCTACACACTTTAGTGTGTAGTCAGTTATGAGGTGATTGGAGATGGAGACTGGGACTGTGTGTGAGCTGTTTGTTTGATTGTTTCAGTGTGACTTTAATTGTGTAATTAGTACTAACCCCGTTTAATGTTTTAAAAATTGTGGTGATCCATTCGGGGGTGGTGAGCAGTTATTGAGCAGGTATGATATGACACGTATGGGATAGCTAGGATGAGTCATCACGTGGCAGTTAGAAGTCTTCCGCTGTGTCTGACGATGTTTTACAGTTTTGACAGTTTTATCAGTAGACCGTCTGAGAACCTTGTATTTCAGTTTAACAGTTTTTGTTTTGATCATGTAATCACTTTAAACTCTATTGTTATTTAAATTATGTTTCTTCATTGTCATTTGATTATCATTGCCTCGGGTAACCGAGATGGTGACGTTCTTATACCTTAAGTGGTCCTGGTAAGGCACTTGGAGTATGGGGGTGTCACAGATTTGGTTGTCCTCAGCCATGTCCAAGACAATGAAATATAGGGGGATGAAAAATTTCCCAATCCGAACGGGAACATCCTCCAACACCCCTAGTGGGTGTTTAGCAGATCTATCAGCCATCTGCAAAGTCATATTAGTAACTGTCAACTGACCCATATTTAATTTCTTGCAAATACAATAAGGCATGACACTAACGCTAGCTCCTAAATCACAAAGAGCTTTACTAATAGCAAGATGACCAATATGACAAGGGATAGAAAAACTTCATGGGTCCTTTAATTTAGGTGGTGAATTGATTGGCAACATGGCATTGCACTTCTGAGTGTAAGCAAAAGTTTCCACCGCATCAAAGGATCTCTTCCTTGTCAAAATCTCCTTCATAAACTTTGCATAAGCCGGCACTTGAGTATTTAATTCAGTGAAGGGAACACTTACCTATAAATTCTTCATGACCTCCATAAACTTACCAAACTGCTTCTCCAGCTTATATTTTTGTTGCCGATGAGGAAAAGGTAGTGCAATAGTAATAGGCTCGGCTTGCTTGACCTTAGAATCAAGTTTTGAAACACCGTCATCTGCCAAAGAGGTGCCTCGATCGAGCCTTGATGTCACTCGATCGAGCACACTGGTTCCTCGATCGAGCCTGGACTGACTCGATCGAGGAACCTCAGCGGGTTCAGCTTTTTCGTTCTTTTTGCTTTTGTCTTCAACTCGTGTTTCAACTTCGTCTGGTTCTTTCTCATCATCACTAAGCTCCAAATTACCCAATCCTTTAGGATGCATATAAGGTATCTCATCATCAGCAGTGGGCACATCATTATCATGGCTATGCAGGTCGGGATTTGCATATGTGGTACTGCTCCTCAGTTGAATAACATTAGCTTGCTCGTGAACTTGTTTACCTTGAGGAGGAAGACCCCCGGTCTGTTTTGATGGATTTTGAAGTGCCATCTGAGCCACCTGGTTATCTAGCATCTTATGATGGGCAATCAGCTCAGAAATTTGAGCCGTCTGCTTCTACTGCAATGACAAAGTCTGTTGTAATATATTACGCAACTCTGTCATCTCATTGTTCGGAGCTTGTTGAGGAGTTTGTTAAGGAGGTTGTTGATATTGATTGTTAAACTGCCGGCCTCCTTGATTTTGCCTTTGATATCCCCCTTGTGGTTGATTACCACAGTTGTTGGGAGGGACATAAGTATTCTTCTGTGGTTGTAGCTGCTGCGGGTTTTGCACATTCTGACTAGACCATTGAAGGAATGGTTGCTCCTTCGTTCTTTTATTGTAAAAATTGGAAAAGGGTGTACCTTGTGCACCTTGTCTGTAAGACTGAAAGGCATTAACCCACTCCAATGTGCTCAAACACTCAGCTGCATTGTGACCGTCTAAAACCATATCTAGCACAAGACTCCTCTACTTGTTGACTCATAGCATGAACTATCTCCTTACTACCCAATGATTGGGTAGTCTTTATCTCAGCAATTTGGGCAGAAATAGCCTCTAACTGTGCCGCAAGAGCACTATCAACACCGGTTCCTCGCGTGCTCCCTCTAGGATTTCCATACTTGGCAGTATGGGTGGCAATTTGATCAATTAACTTTCACGTGGTAGCATCATTGGTGTTGTCCTGAAACCTCCCATTAGCTGAAGAATCCAAAAGGGCACGATGATCGTCGTACAACCCGTTATAAAACTGGTTGCAAAGAAACCACTTTGGGAAACCATGATGGGGAACTGATCGAACTAAACGTTTGAAGCGAATCCAAGCTTCATTCAAATCTTCAGTAGCTCCTTGCTTGAAACTATTAATTTGATTTCGAAGTGCATTAGTCTTCTGAGGCGGGAAGTACCTCTTGTAGAAAGCAAGATCTAAAGTATTCCAGTCAGTAATTCCTTCACCCTCCATATCCAAATCTCTCAACCACTCTGCAGCTCCATCTTTCAGAGAGAAAGGAAAAAGCACCTGCTTTATCTGATCTTGTGTCACTCCAGTTGTTAAAGGGATAGAACAACAATAGGTGACAAATTTCTCCATATGTGTCGCAGGATCCTCAGCAGCTGCCCCTCCAAATAAGTTTCGCTCCACCAAATTGATGTAAGATGGGCGAATTTCAAAGGTTTCATTGTCAGTAGTGGGCAGCTTGAATCCTTGTGGGATAGAAGCTAAGGTCGGCTCGGAGTGACTGGCTAGAGTAGGCATGATGGTAGTCTCGGGAATAGGAGTTTCAACTGGAATCTCGGTTTCGGGAATTTTGTCCTCTATGTAGGACTGATCGGCCGACTGTGCTGAGCTCGCCGTCTCGACATCAAGTATACTCAAGTCTTCTACTTGACCCACTTCTTGATTAAATTTCCGTCTGTAGCGAAAAGTGTTTTCTGGTTCAGGATCAAAAGGAATAATCTTGGATCTATTCGACCTGGGCATACACGGAACTAACAAGAAAAGTGTGAGAACGGTCTCAAGGAACTAGGTTCCCTGAGACAAAAAGACAAAATAAACAGAAACAAACTAAACAATTATTGCCTCCCCGGCAACGGCGCCAAATTTGATATGACTAAAGTCGTATCACCAAAATCAAAATAAAACTATCTCAATACTAACAAGAATAGCTAGTGGTAAGACAGGTATTGAATCCACAGGAAGGCGGTAATAGTCAGTCTGTAAATATTTATATCGTCTGAAGGTAACCGTTTTCTTGGGGGTTTGTTTTGTTTGTTATCTAATCAACTAATAACGAGTAATTAAAAGGGTTTATAACAATAATATTAAAAGTCTAGGATTTTCGGTTCACTAGGTCAATTATATGGGGTCTCTTAATCAATTGCTAGATCTATCAAGTTATCTAAGTCACAAGATCGGTTAATTCTATTTATATCCTTTAGATCGATTCTAACATGCAATCGCTATAACTAGATACAATCTATTTGATTATCGCAACCTATACTAATTCTAACCCTGTCGGTGAAAGCATTAATTCGCTACACTAATTAACAACTCAGGCCTAAGTTAATTAACTAGAAGAAGAACAATAATCAAACGATAACTTATATGATTTCTCTAGCAATTAATCAATTTTCCCCTTTCTAATTAACCTAGATCCCCTTCATCCTAGATGAGGGATTTAGCTACTCATAACTAAAGTAACAATAACAACAATGATAATTGAAGACATGATTGAAAATATGAAATAAGAACAATAAATGAATAAAATAAACTTGAATGAATAATTATTGAAGAAAGATTAATACCGTAGCAACGAGGAAAGATTAAAGCTAGAGAGTTTTCAGCCGTTCTAAGCAAAATAAAGCATAACCTAATAGTAACGCACGAGTTTAGAATTTATAATACAAAATATAACTGTTTTACGGAAATCCGGAAATAAGCCTGCCAGAGAGGTTCTTCGATCGAGCCTGGGTGGACTCGATCGAGGACGATTACTCAATCGAGCCTTAGGGGACTTGATCGAGGAACCAGCTTCACAGACTGATTTCTTCGTTTCTTCACTTCTAGCCTTCATAGTACCTCGTTCCTCGTGCCATGCTCCGTGTATTCCACTATGACATCTCCGCTATGCTCATCTTAGCTCGATTATCCTCGTAATGCGTCATTTATGCATTAAAACATAAAATAGCGGTAGTATCGACAATTCACTGAAATAGGGCATATAAACGATATAAAGGCACGAAAACGGTATATAAAATGGTATGAAAAGAGTTATAAAAGTATATATAAAAGTGATATATCAAAACCGAACACTCCCATCTATATGAATAGAGAACCGAGACATTGCCCTTTTCTCTACTCCAACTCTCCACTCCTCAATCTTAGGATCAAGAGCCTGCTTCCTGCGAATATCATCATAAAGATCTGGCTCCACTGTAAAGTCCCCTCTAGCATCCCTTTTTTGTATCACATGTATCCCCATCTTCCCCCACGTCATCTCTCAACCTCATCAGAGACATAGTTGTGCATAGAGAATGCACACTCTTCCTGCTCAACGCATCGGCAACCACGTTTGCTTTCCCTTCATGGTATATGATATCCATGTCATAGTCCCCTATCAGCTCCATCTACCTCCTCTGTATCATGTTTAGTTCCTTTTGAGTGAAGATATACTTGAGACTCTTATGATTTGAAAACACTTTAAAGGTCGCTCCATAAAGATAGTGCCTCCAAATCTTGAGAGCAAACACAACTGCACCCAACTCTAGATCATGTGTCGGATAGTTCTCCTCATAAGGTTTCAATTGCCTAGAAGCATAGGCAATTACTTTCCCATTCTGCATCAACACACATCCCAACCCATTCTTTGAAGCATATGTATATACCTCAAAGTTCTCACACCCTTCAGGTAAAGCTAAGACTGGAGCTGTGGTCAAATGCTCCTTTAGTTTTTAGAACGCCGTCTCACAACTTTCATCCCAATGAAACCTGTTCTCTTTCCTCATCAACGCTGTCATAGGTCTGGCGATATTTGAAAAGTCTTTCATGAACCGACGATAGTACTCTGCTAAACCCAGGAAACTCCTGATCTCTGCCACATTCTTCGGTGCTTCCCACTTAGACACCGCCTCTATCTTTGTTGGATCCACATCTACTCCATCCTTGGAAATCACATGCCCCGGAAAGGCAACTTCCTCGAGCCAGAACTCACACTTAGATAACTTTCCATATAGCTGATTGTCACGCAAAGTCTGTAACACCACGCTCAAGTGCTCCTCATGCTCCTCCTTAGTCTTGGAATAGAATAAGATATCATCTATGAACACCACCACAAATCGATCCAAAAACTGACTAAAGACCGGGTTCATCTAATCCATAGACATTGCTGGTGCATTAGACAACCCAAACGGCATCACCACATACTCATAGTGACCATACCTCAATGTAAAAGTTGTCTTTCTTAAGTCCTCAGCTCGAATCCTCACCTGATGGTAACCTGATCTCAAATCAATCTTGGAAAAGACTCCTGCCCCCACTCAACTGGTCAAACAGATCATCTATCCTTCGCAAAGGATATTTGTTCTTCACTGTAACCCTGTTCAGCTCTCTGTAGTCAATGCACAACCTCAAACTCCCATCCTTCTTCTTCACAAACAGAACTGGTGCTCCCCACGGTAATACACTAGGTTTAATGTATCCCTTATCTATCAAATCCTTCCGCTGCAATCACTTTGACTTTGGGTTTGACAACAAACCCACGATAAGACACACTAACTCCCTTAGGAGCTCTCAAAGAGATTCTCTTTTGATGACAGTCTATTCTAGCCTTGTACTTACCCAGCCAATCCATACCAACTATCATCTAAAAACCATCAATAGGAAACTCTAACAAATCCACTGGAAGGTCAACCTGCCCAACTATCATAGATACGCCCTTATACAACCTCCCACAAGACAGTGACTCACCCGACGGTATAAAAACCTCATCTTTTACAGACTCAAACTTTCTTAAACCCAAAAGCTTAGCATGACTCGATGATATAAAGGAGTGTGATGCCCTCGAATCAAACAAAACAAAGGTAAAAACGCCATTAACAAGAAAGGTACCCGTGATCACGTGAGCATCATCCTCATCAGCTTTCTTGTCCATCATGAATAACTTGCCACTGATCTTCTGTCCGCCTCCCTGGACAGTACTAGCAGAAGTAGACGGCTTGGCAGCCAACCCCTGGTTGTTGTTAGCTGCCGGTTTCTGATAAGAGTTACCGCCGCTGCGGTTAGATCCACCGTTGTTGTTACTCTGACCTCCCTGATGATTCCAGGACCCAGCCGGCCTGTTACTCGCATAACTCTGAGATGGACCCTGTGAGAAACTCCCCTGTGATGGCCTCTGAAAACCTCTTCCCACAGCACTATTACACCCATGTCTCTTGTGGCCCATACCGCCACAGTTGTAGCAAGATATACCCCAGCTACTACTACCACCGCCACGGCCACGCCCATAGGAACCTCCACTACTAAAACCCGATCCCATTGAGTAAGACCTCACTTGGTTATGGTTGTCCCTCTTGTAAGTGGACTGACCACCACCCTCACTCTCAGCCTTCCTCTTCTCGGAACCTCTCTCCATGTCCTCCTTGGCCATTTCGACCAATCTCTCAGCTCTCCCTGCTCGCTCATACACTTCCTTAACATCTGTAAGGACCCCAACTGGTAGCTTCTCCATTATCTTGTAGGTCAAGCCCTTCTTAGACCTCAATGCTAAGTTCTCCTGGTTCAATCCCATATCCTCTGCATACTTAGACTTCTCATTAAACTTATGATAATACTCAACCACAGTCATATCCGGAGTCATCTTGAAATCATCAAACTCCTCCCTCAGCTTACTACGAACATGCTCAGGTACAAACTCTCGGCGCATAGCTCTCTTAAACTCACTCCATGGTATTGCTGACTTCCCCTACCTCACATACAAATCTAGGGCACTCTCCCTTACCTTATGCCACCATTCTCCCGCAACATCTCTCAAGTAGAATGCAGCTTGTTCTACTTTGAAGTCCTCGGGACAGTGAACCAAATTCAAGATATTCTCCATCTCCCTATGCCAATTGTCAAGCAAAATTGGCGCTCCGGTACCCATATATTTCTATGGGTTGAAACGGGCTATGGTAGTGCTCGTCTTAGCGTAGTCTACCCCAGCCTCTTTGTCCTTCCCAAACATCTTCAAGGCCTCAGTAAGCGCCTCTTGATGCTCAAGCATCTTGGCCACTTCATCTATACTCATCAACTCAGCCCTAGCATACAAAGCGGATCTCTTTGGCTGCGTCTTTGAACTATATAAGAAAAGAGGCAAACATAAACACACATCTCACGACTCAACGCGTATATAACCTGTGTAAACCACACTCGACCTAGCAACTCAACCCACTCGATCGAGTTGAGGTCACTCGATCGAGTTGCCCACCTACTCGATCGAGTACCTCAACTCCAGAATCTGACCAAAACGTATCACATAACCCACTCGATCGGGCCCCACACTTACTCGATCGAGTAGCCCTCACTCGATCGAGTACCCGACTTACTCGATCGAGTACCCGACTTACTCGATCGAGTGCCCCAAAATAGCAGTGACTGCCCAAAAACGTCACATACTCCACTCGACCGAGCTCAGCCCACTCGATCGAGCCCAACCTACTCGATCGAGTATCTCCTACTCGATCGAGTCATGCTGACTCATTAGCTACCCGCATGCTTAACTCAACTACTTTTCACAACTATATATATATATATATATATATATATATATATATATATATATATATATATATATATATGTATGTATATATATATATATATGTATGTATGTATATATATATGTATGTATATGTATGTATATACATACATATATATATATACACATACATATATATATATATATATATATATATATATATATATATATATATATATATATATATATATATATATATATATATATATATATATGTATGTACATACATATGTATATGTATGTATATACATATATGTACATATATATATATATACATACATATATACACACACACACACACACACACACACACACACACACACACACACACATATATATATATGTACATATATATACATACATACATACACACACACACACACACACACACACACACACACACACACACACACACACACACACACACACACACACACACACACACAATAACGCAACATCCTATTCACATGTTTCTATAAAACCACGTTATAAATCACCATCATGAAATTTCATTATTCTCAACAACATATAATCATATAAACTTCTTCACCTTTCACCACCACATTTTTCATTCCTTCACAATCATTTATCCACCAATTCATACAACACATCATTCAATATATCTGCAATAGAACATTAACAAGCACATAGCGATCCCATGACACCCCATAGTGACCGGTTCAAAGTTGTTGGGCGAGTTCGTGACTTTAGGACGTCTCCCAAGCCTTTGCATTAGCTCCTAACAACTCCTACCCGACCGGGTTCATTTTATTTTGACTCTCTAGATTCATTGGGTTCATTAATTACAGGTTCCAAAATCGTCGCTCTGATACCACTTTGTAACACCCTCATACACCAAGGTGCCTTACCAAGACCACCTAATGCATGGAAATGCTACCATCTCGGTTACCCGAGGCAATGTATATCAAATAGACCATAAAGAAATGTACTTAATTAAGTAAATGAGTTTAAGTGATTACAATTCCAAAACCAAAACTGTAAAGTAAATACAAACATTCCAAAACCAAACCAACTGAAAAGAAATCTAAGTTCAAGACACAGCAGAAGACTCTAGTGACACGTTATGACTCCATCCCAGCTATCCCTCGCGTAAGCCATCTCATACCTGCTCAATAACTGCTCACCATCCCCGAATGTATCACCATAGTTCTCAAAACATTTAAACGGGTTTAGTTACTGATTACATAAAACAAGATACACAAGATACAACACACAAATCGCCCAACTCCATTATATCTCAACACACCTGACTACAGGCAGAATACCCATCGTAACAGATATTCCACGCTGCCAGTGGGGGACCACAGCTGATGAGGCTGTCGCAACCCTATCAAAAATAAACCTAACCGGCTCTAACTTATGTAGCATAGGTAAGTCGGGTATCGTATTCCACAGGGAGGCTGCTTGTAGTCTATTTGTCTTAACTAGGTCTGTCGGTGTCACTGGGTTGTTTGTTTGTTTGAAATTTTAAACGAAAAAAAAAACTAAAAGCAATAAATAAACTAAAATCGTTGTAAAAGTAAGCTGAGATCAAATAAGGAAGAGAAATGCTAGAATTGTCGGTTCACCATGGTTTTCTAGGGATCCAATCTAGGGTCAAAGTTTAGCATAAACTCGATTCGCAGGGTAGTGAAAAGGCCCTTCTGGTCCGCTATTCGCCCTAAAACATTACTAACTTAGCTTCCGCCCTCATTAGAATGTCCTAATGTTCATTGCGGGTCTTACCCCTTCCAATCTTCCGATCTAGGTCAAGGCGTACCGAATCAACTAGCTAATTGCGTCGACTCAAGCAACTAATTGCTATTAAATGCGGCGATTAAAAACACAAACCTTATTCTAACCAAGTCTAATCCCCTAGTCTTAACCTCTCTAATTACCATGGCTCCCCTATATCCTAGCACAAGGGATTTAGCTACTCATAACGATGATAAAACTAACAACAATAAATAAAACTATACCAAACATGGTATAAAGATGAAATAACAGACAAGAGAATTAAATGCTTGCAAAAGGAAATAAAACTATGAATTAAAGAGAGATTAAGGAATTACACAATTCGAATATCCGGAAAATGAAGCAAGGCAACCTCGAACTGAAAGATTTCTGAATAGTGAAAGATTAAAAGATTAAATATACCTAAACCTAATTAAGTCTCTCCTATTTATAGGAAATATATTTTTATTAACCTAAAGACGTAACTTAAGATATTAAATAAACAAGTTCACGCAAGAAAATCTCGCGTCAGATCTCAAAGTGTTCGATCGAGCACTTCTAAACTTCTCGATCGAACAACTCCTAGAAAAAACCTCTCGATCGAGCAGAAAGACTACTCGATCGAGGAACACCAATAAGCCACCGCTCGATCGAACATAACAGGAGTTCAATCGAGGGTTCTTCAACACCAAAAAGTACTCGATCGAGCAACAAGGCCAGCAAAACCTCTCAATCGAGTCAACTGCCACTGAATCAGCTCATAAAGGACGTTGATTTAGCTTCCGAGACGTCTTCACACATCCCAAGGCAGAAGTGTACTTCTGCTCCAAATCTTCTCATCTCCTAAATGCAGGCTAAAGGGACAGTTCCAAGCTCAGTTTTGCGTCTTTCAGGTCCATTTCTGCAATTAAAGACAAACGAATTGAAGTAGACTATTCGGGAAATTTCGTAGCTTAGAACTACGGGAATTGCATAGAAATGCGTGCAAATAAGACTAAAAAAGACTATATAGAATGCACGCATCAAATCTCCCCAAACCAATTCTTTGCTTGTCCCTAAGCAAACTATATGCAACTAACTAATGGAACGGAATAAAACTCAGAGCTAGCTACAAATCGTCTACTTAAACCAATTTAATGCAAGCAAACTAACACTTATAGCAAACCTGTCAAACGCAAACGAGTTATAAGATGTTTATAATAAAGCTGAACCGTCGACCTTGCAAGACCTTTAAAAATGGGCTCTCACGAGCCACTCTTCTCTCATGAAACAAAGGGTAAGCAAGTATATGTAAGAGAGAAAGAATAAGAAGTCGCTCACCTAACTATGACCCACATAAACATGCATGCAATATAGTATGATAGACAATTCCAGCTACCGTACACATACATTCCAACCAAACAAGGTCCCGTCACAGCCGAGGGCTTACAAAAGTATGGAAAAGTGAGGTAATTGATAAGAAGGGGCAAAACATTTCTGGGAATGTGAGGGTATGAGCCAAGCTAGCATCCTAACAAAACCAAATGAACCATATCCACTTCGAATCCATCTCCAAAACTGAACACAATGCCCTTAATTCGGCATAAAAACTCACTAAACCAAAAGCAAACAACTCCTCATAAAATAAAATACGAGCATAGGAGCGAAAAGGATATCATTCATTATTTTTTCCCATTTTTTTCTTTTTCTTCGGTTTCTTTCTGTTTTTTTTTTCTTTTCTTTTTTTTCTTTTTCTTCCATTTTCATATTCTTTTTTTTTTCAACATTCTCCTTCTCCATACTACCAACTCCCAAAATTACAATGCAAACCAAATTGGGCACAATAAACAATATACCCGCAAAAACAATCACTAAACTAGCTTGACAAGGCAGGCTAAGTTTGGGTGTAGTTAAGGGGTCAAAAAGCCAAATTTGGCTAAATGTGGAGCTAATGGGTAAAATGGAAGAAAAGGGAATGTAAGCACCTCCCTACATGTGATACCAACCACTAACCCGAATGTATGTAGGCAATAAGCAATTGAATTTCATACTTATGCAATTTAATGTTACATGTTATGCAAGGAGTAACTACTCACAATCCTACATGAACTGGTCATGGATGACACCAGTTTTAAGGCTCTAAAATCTTAGAAAATATGAGTAGGTTGCCAAAATCTCAGGTCAAGTCTATTCGTTCAGCTAAATTTAAACATAAACTCGTAGATTATGCAAATGACTATGCTAAAGATATTTAGTTTTTCCAAGGCTTAAGCAAAATGACGAAATGCAGTGCAATTTCATCATTGAAATTGTTGGAGTAGTGTCCTTCACAATAAGCGTGTTTACATATTAAATCTCGTAAAAGGAATATCAGGGATTTATCTTTTTATTTGTCAGCTGGTCATTGTTAATCGGTAATGATTGGCTGACTAGAGTTTGACATTACTGTCGTGTGACGGTGGTGATCAGCTGATCCCTTTAGGTCACACCTATAGGATGACGCCCAAATAGAATGAATTAATTGTTTGTACGAGATACGAGATAATTAATTCCTTGTATTATTTGACTTTTAATTAGACACGTAAAACTGTAAAAGTATTATTTGATGACGGTTACGAACTCGGGTAGAGAAGATTTATTATTTAATTGTGTGATATTTAAGTAATAAATTAATAATTTGGAATTTATTAATTAATTAATTTTATGCGATATGTGTATATGTTTTGAGGTGGAATTAATTAGCTGTTTATATTTTACAAGAGGTTGTAAAATTAGCTAATTGGGATAATATTGACACATTGTATGTTGATAAAATGGTTTTATGATTACTTAATAGTTAAGTAGTCAATGGTAGTTAATTTATATTATTCAAGTGTTAAATAATTAAATTAATATTTAATTATGTAAGATAATTAAATATAAGACTTATAAGCATTTGTGGGGCAAATGTCGAAAACCGAAATGGACCAAATACAGTCCATATGTACCGGTTTTTTAGAGGACTACATGTGTCCATTAAGTGGCAAATTCCACTTCCTTTTTTCCCCATATTTGGCTATTTTATACCCAACTATTCACCTCATTTTATTAGATGGAAAAATTTGAAGAAAAATCTTGGTCTTAAGGGTGCCTTAAACCGGTTTCATCACTACTCTTGGAGACCCATTTTTCTTCTTATTTTGTTCATCATTTTCATCTAAAAACACATAAATATCAACTAATAATATTATCAAATTAATAATATTAATTAGTACATCAAATATACAAATTACAAGGTTACTACTACTATTAACTAGTTATTAATTTTAGTAGTATTTTGGGTTAATCTTGGGTGCCACCTTAGGAGATTACCTATTTTGATAATTTTGGTGTATTTGGAGTATCATCCACATTCATATAGCTCAAGAACTACAAAGATAGGAGACCTTTGTAGTGCTCTTATTTGCCTTAAACCATTGTAAGAAATTTTTTTCTTAAGATGGTTTTATACCATTTCTAGTTATTTTTTTTGCATGCATGTAGATTTAGACCACAAAAGATCAACTTCTAATTTTGATATCATAAGAAGAGTATTAACTTGATCTAAATGACTAACAAGTGGTAGCAGAGCATTGTTACATACATGCATGTTGTGTTAAGACGATTTTAGTAATTTATGAGATAAATAAATAAAATTGATATTATGTTACTAAAATTGGTTTTATCACATAATATGGTATTGCATGTAAATAATCTGGTCTTAGGATGATATGGGACAAAAATTTGATTTTTGTTATATTTTTCCACTTTTTATAACTTAAAATTGCATAAAATTAAATTAAAATGCATTAAAATTAATTAAGAGTTAATTAAATTTGGTTGCGTGTTAATTTTCTGTATATTTATTTAGAACTAACCACATGCATTATTATATTTATGAGATAAGTAGATACTTTAAATTAATGAGATTAATTTAGGTAGTTTATTGATTTTTATTTGATAAAAATTGGTAAATAATGGTTATTTTGTAAATAAATATTGATTTAATTTTTGGGCTCGAAATTTTTGAATTTTTAGCTTTTGGAAATTGTTCCAACATGTAAAAATTTTTATTTTGAAGTTGTTTCAATTTTTATGGTTTGATTTAGAATTAAATCGTAAAAAATTACCGTTTTACCGATTAAATTGTAAAATTGTTTTAAATAAATTTTAAAACCAAAAATTTTCACTTGCATGTCATTTTTGGTCTAAGACCAGAATGTTAATGGCCTTGAAATTTATTTTTCCATAAATTTTATAATTAAATGGAATTTTTCCATAATAATTGTGAATTATTATGTCTTTTTGTTATAATTTGTGTTTTAATCCCATATTAATTCAAGATAATTAGTGAGAATAATTATTTTGAAATTAGACCATATTAGTATCATTAGCATATCTTAAAATTGTTTTAAGAATTGATTATGAATTTTTATTGGTAAAAATTCCGTCAAAGCAAGCTCAAATTATCGTTGTGGTAAGTTAGACGATTTGGCATGTCATTTTCCATAATGCATTTTATTATTCATTTAAATTTGGATGAATGTTTTTTTTAGTATTATAATTATGTAATTTTTCCTAATATGGCCATGGGTAGAAGTTGGTATTTCCCGTAATGTAAGGGAATATCGACTTGTTTTGTAATTAATTGCGATTTCGTATCGCCTAATTTGTAATTAATTAATAGTTTTTATTTTAATTTTATTACAAATTGTATAATAGGGTATTGTTATGTAATTTAATTATTAGTAATTAAATGAAGCATCTAAAGACGGAGTTTTCATGAAGACGGTGTTTTCGGAAAGGCGTTCCGAAATCCTAAAGAAGGAGGCCATTTTTTTGAAGATTCAAGGGACCAAGGAGTTGGTTTCCGAAGTGTAATAATTTTAGTTAATTAGATTAACTAGGTGGCCATATTAGGACTTGTTTGTTTTAATTCTTATATGCATTCATGCCAAATCGTCACTACATGTTTTATTTTTTTGTTGTTATCGATTTAATTGTCTAGCATTCACCAATTTTGTTCACTTAAAAGCGATAGACAATTAAATTGATAAGATCTCTCACATTTGTTGAAAATTGAGATTAACCTTACCAAATAATAGCACCTATGAATCCCTTCTTCATTAGAGGTAGGTTCGGATCACCGAGGTACACTCTTTTTACGCTTGGTAAGTAGGGTAATAAAGGTTATTACACGTGAAAATTGGTTGGACTCAACGGGATAAATATGGGTTGAATCGGTCCACCGTGCCCATATTTATTTCTGGGGCTAAAAGATAGATTTTAAGAAAATATGTCAACCAAGAGTTCTAGTAGTAGAATCAGTAAAAAATGTTGACTCACCAAATTTATATAAATATGGATTGAATCGGTCCACCGTGCCCGTGTTTATATAAAATTGGATCTTGGAATCATTTATATAATTCAGTGGGAGATCATTATATAAATGGTAAGTTGTTAAAAATGTTTCACAAGTTAAAATATTTAAGACGATAAATGTTAATCTTTCCTTTCATTTCCTTTGTAGTAATCACGATGGCTTCAACTAGTCAAACCGTCACTATAGCTAGAGATTCATGGCTACGTTCTTTTATGGACAAATATGTTTTAAAAGCCGACGGTAGTAATTTTATAGATTGGGAGGAACAACTTCAATTAGCTGCCGCAGGTGATGGCAAATTACGCTACCTTGTCGATCCCTCTCCCCCTTCGCCTAGTACTAGGGCCACTGCCGATGTAAGGGAGGCTTTTTCAAATTATCAAAAGGAATCCGCTGCAATTATAAATGTTTTGATTTTTTCGATGGATCCTGCTTTACAAAGGCAATGTGTCAAGTTTCGTGATGCACATGAAGTATTCTCGAGGCTTTCAACTATGTTTTCTCAAGCCCCGAGAATAATTCAATATGACACCGCAGTTCGTTTCTTTGAGGCTAACCTCAAAGATGGTCAACCTGTAAGTTCACACGTACTTAAAATGATTGAGTACGTGGAAACTTTAGAGGGGTTGGGATGCAAGATCCCCGACGAACTTGTGGTGGACCGAGTGCTCCACTCTCTCTCGCACGGCAAAGGATTTACCCAATTTAGGGTAAATTATAATATGACGAACATGAGAAAGAGTTTACATGAGATCCATTCTCTGCTTGTGCAAGCAGAGAAGGACATGGGATTAAGTGGGAGTACAAGGAAAGATGTGCTTGCGATAAACGTGAAGGGGAAGAAGTAGTTTAAGAGGAACGCAGGTAAGAAGCCCGTTCAGGTGGAGGGCAAAGGTAAAGCAATTGCGAATTGCTCTACCAAGCCTAAACCTATAAAGGGTAATCCTCTTAAAGATACTTGTAATTAATGTAATGGCAAGGGACATTGGAGGCGTAATTGCACGAAATATCTTGATGACATTAAAGCTGGCATTGTGAAGCCAACATGTAATTTCTCAACCGAATCTTTTATGATAGACATAAATTATGCTTCAAATACAACTTGGGTATTAGATACTGGTTGTGGTTCTCACTTGTGCAATCATTTGCAGGGCCTAAAAAGCATAAGAAAGCTAAACAAGGGTGATGTTAATCTCCGTATGGGTAACGGGTCTAAAGTAGCCACCGTCTCAGTAGGAACTTATGTACTTAGTTTAGCTTCGGGGTTGCAGTTGCATCTTAATAATTGTTATTTTGTACTAACGTTATCTAGCAATATAATTTCCGTATCTGTGTTAGACATAGAAGGGTTTACCTTTGCAATTAGAGACAAGTGTTGTACTTTTTCCCTAAATGGAATTGTATATAGCCAAGCTATTTCAATCAATATTTATATTCTAGACACTTGCAACGATGTTTATCATTTAGATAATAAAAGACTCAAAACTGGTGATACCGATCTATCTTATTTATGGCATTATCGATTAGGATATATTAACGAGAAACACATTAAAAGACTAGTGTCGACTGGTATAATTAAACCTTTTGATTTCGAATCATTTGGTACATGCGAATCTTGTCTTCTTGGCAAGATGACTCATTCACCTTTTCAAGGAAAAGGATCTCGAGCTAGTGAGTTGTTGGGTTTAATACATACCGATGTATGTGGTCCAATGACAATCACTGCTAGAGGTAATTATGACTATTTCATTACTTTTACCGATGACATGAGTAGATATGGGTATATCTACTTAATAAGGTATAAAAGTGAAGCTTTTGATAAGTTCAAAGAGTTTCAGAATGAAGTATAAAACCAATTAAATCAGAAGATTAAAACATTACGATCAGATCGTGGTGGGGAATATTTAAGCAATGACTTTAGAGATCACCTTAAAAACTGCGGTATTGTATCTCAGTTAACTCCTCCTAGCACACCACAATTAAATGGTGTGGCTAAAAGGAGGAATCGAACTTTATTAGATATGGTCCGATCGATGATGAGTCAAACAGAGTTACCTAAGTCATTGTGGGGTTTTGCCATTTTATCTGTTGTACGCTCACTTAATAAAAGTCCCACTAAAGTAACCGACAAAACGCCGTATGAGATATGGAAAGGGAGGTCCCGAGTTTGCGATACATGAAAGCATGGGGTTGTGATGCTTATGTCAAGAGCAAGTCTGACGATAAGCTTGCACCTCGTTCTGAAAAATGTATTTTTGTAGGCTACCCTAAAGAAACTTGTGGATATTACTTCTACAATAGTAATGAGAACAAAGTTTTTGTGGCTCGTGAAGCTGTCTTTCTAGAAAAAGAGTTTATTTCTAGAAGACAAAGTGGGAGAAAATCTGAACTTGACGAAGTTCAAGAGCCACAAACTGATGTGACAGGACAGGAAGATGTTTCTTCTACGTCTGAATCGGTTATTATTCCTTCTGAACCTAGGAGGTCAGAGAGGGTTAGTCGCCAGCCTGATAGATACCTTGGTGTCATCGAGGAAGATGGTGACTATGAGGTTTTACTTTTGGAAAGTGATGAACCCAAGACCTACAAAGCAGCTATTATGAGTCGTGAGTCTAAGCTATGGCTCGAGGCCATGCAATCCGAAATGGATTCCATGTACGATAATCAAGTATGGGACCTGGTTGACTTACCTAAAGATGTTCGACCTCTTCAGTGTAAGTGGATATTCAAGATTAAAATCGGCATGGATGGACATAAAGATGTCTACAAAGCTAGATTGGTGGCAAAAGGTTTCACCCAGGTTAATGGTTTATACTATGATGAAACTTTTGCACCAGTTGCTATGCTTAGATCTATTCGGATAATGTTAGCGATTGCTGCATTTCATGCTTATGAGATATGGCAAATGGATGTCAAAACCGCTTTCCTGAACGGGTTTCTGGAAGAGGAAGTGTTCA
This sequence comes from Silene latifolia, assembly GCF_048544455.1. Taxonomy (NCBI): domain Eukaryota; kingdom Viridiplantae; phylum Streptophyta; class Magnoliopsida; order Caryophyllales; family Caryophyllaceae; genus Silene; species Silene latifolia. The sequence continues at coordinate 167,737,600 of NC_133526.1, forward strand.
TGACACAACCTGAGGGTTTTGTGGATCCTAAAAATCCTAACAAAGTATGCAAACTTAAGAGATCCATATATGGTCTTAAGCAAGCGTCAAGGAGTTGGAATCATCGTTTTAATCATGTTATTAAACAGAATGGTTTTTCTCGAAGTGTTGAGGAACCATGTTTATACATGAAATTTAGTGGGAGTAAAGTTGTTTTCTTACTTCTTTATGTGGACGACATATTACTCATTGGGAATGACGTAAATATGCTTGCTTCTGTCAAGAAGTGGTTAAGAAATCACTTCCAAATGAAAGATTTGGGAGAAGCTCAGCGCATCTTAGGTATCCGGATCTATAGGGATAGATCCAAAAGGATATTAGCATTGAGTCAAGAAGCCTATATCGATAAGATTCTTGACCGATTCAATATGAAAAACTCCAAGAGAGGTTTTCTACCTATGGGCAGTGGGATCACTTTGAGTAAGTCACAGTGTCCTACTGAGCCTAAGGATATTGAACGCATGAAATCGACTCCCTATGCTTCCGCTGTTGGATCGATCATGTATGCTATGATGTGTTCTCGTCCTGACGTCTCGTATGCTTTAAGTATGATGAGTCGTTTTCAGAACACTCCAAGTGAGAGTCACTGGATACCCGTCAAAAATATTCTGAAGTATTTGAGAAGGACTAAAGATTCATTCTTAGTGTTTGGAGGAGAATCTGAATTACGTATAAGAGGTTATACGGATGCCAGTTTCCAAACCGATAGGGATAATTTGAAATTCCGGGCTAGTTTTGTCTTTTTGTTGAACGGAGGGGCGGTTTGCTGGAGAAGTTTCAAGGAGTCTGTGACTGCTGATTCTACAATGGAAGCTAAGTACATTGCAGCCTCTAAAGCTGCAAAGGAAGCTGTTTGGATTAGGCAATTTTTAGAGGGATTGAAGGTAGTTCCAACTGCCGAGGATCCTATCACTTTGTATTGTGATATTAGTGGGGCAATTTTTCAAGCAAAAGAGCCTAAGTCTAGTAACAAGTCTAGACACGTACTTAGGAAATTTCATGTAATTAGAGATTTAATCGAAAGGAAAGAAATTACAGTTTGTAAGGTTGGGACAGCTGACAACATCGCTGATCCTTTAACCAAGCCTTTGTCTCAAGCTAAACATGATAGTTATGTAGTTTCGATGGTGTTGAGACGAATGCCTGAACTGTTGTAAATTATATGATATGTAATAATTAAGATATTGTATTTATTATTTCATATATGATAATTACATTTATCGTTGCATTCAGTTTTATATCTGAATTTATATACTTTGTTTTCTCCAAATAGCTTGTAAAGACAATGTCGAATCCTATTAAAGTGAACTGGATTAACATTGTATTTTGTCCCTAGTTACTTAATGAGGTGACGTCTCGGAGTGAATAGATTGTAAGGCGATAGATGACAAGTTCGACTGTTATATGGTCATAGTGACGACTGATCGAATACATAGGCAAGTTGTGAGACGATTTGTCGGACAGTGACCGTTAGTAAAGTCCTTTTGTTGTTGGGTCGTGGCGAGGATTTCTATTTATTCCTTCGAGTCAACTCTTTAGACTGGTGACTATTTGTCTGAGTTCGTGCGGTTTTCCGATGGCTTTGGTTTGTTCTAGGTCGCGCCGTAAAAGGAGGCCGATGAGCATTTACTGGGTCATTGTGATCAGTATCGAACGAAGAAAATAGGTCAACGGGATTGTCCATTTAAGTCATATTTTTATCTCAAGGCCACTCGAGGAGAGGTGACTGGAAATGCCTGGCCACGCTCGGATGAGATATATAGTAGATTATACGGTCAGACAGTCATTCTCCTGATCGAGTAAACCACTTTATGATATGATCACGTGCAAGAACGCCCTCAAAGACATCTTGCATTGAGTGGGAGATATTATTGGACAAGAGAATTGGTAACGCACACTTGTGTTGGACAAGTGGGAGATTGTTGGAGTAGTGTCCTCCACGATAAATGCGTTTACATATTAAATCTCGTAAAAGGAATATCAGGGATTTATCTTTTTATTTGTCAGCTGGTCATCATTGTTAATCGGTAATGATTGGCTGACTAGATTTTGACATTACTGTCGTGTGACGGCGGTGATCAGCTGATCCCTTTAGGTCACACCTATAGGATGACGCCCAAATAGAATGAATAAATTGTTTGTAGGAGATACGAGATAATTAATTCCTTGTATTATTTGACTTTTAATTAGTCACGTAAAAGTATTATTTGATGACGGGTTACGAACTCGGGTAGAGAAGATTTATTATTTAATTATGTTAAATTTAAGTAATAAATTAATAATTTGGAATTTATTAATTAATTGTTAATTAATTAATTTTATGCGATATGTGTATATGTTTTGAGGTTGAATTAATTAGCTATTTATATTTTACAAGAGGTTGTAAAATTAGCTAATTGGGATAATATTGACACATTGTATGTTGATAAAATGGTCTTATGATTACTTAATAGTTAAGTAGTCATTGGTAGTTAATTTATATTATTTAAGTGTTAAATAATTAAATTAATATTTAGTTATATAAGATAATTAAATATAAGACTTATAAGCATTTGTGGGGCAAATGTCGATAACCGAAATGGACCAAATACAGTCCATATGTACCGGTTTTTTAGAGGACTACATGTGTCCATTAAGTGGCAAATTCCACTTCCTTTTGTTCCCCATATTTGGCTATTTATACCCAACTATTCACCTCATTTTATTAGTTGGAAAAATTTAAAGAAAAATCTTGGTCTTAAGGGTGCCTTAACCGGTTTCATCACTACTCTTGGAGACCAATTTTTCTTCTTATTTTGTTCATCATTTTCATCTAAAAACACATATAAATATCAACTAATAATATTATCAAATTAATAATATTAATTAGAACATGAAATATACAAATTACAAGGTTACTACTACTATTAACTAGTTATTAATTTTAGTAGTATTTTGGGTTAATCTTGGGTGACACATTAGGAGATTACCTATTTTGGTGTATTTGGAGGATCATCCACATTCATATAGCTCAAGAACTACAAAGGTAAGAGACCTTTGTTTATTTGCCTTAAACCATTGTAAGAAATTTTTATCTTAAGATGGTTTTATACCATTTTCTAGTTATTTGTTTTGCATGCATGTAGATTTAGACCACAAAAGATTAACTTGTAATTTTGATATCATAAGATGAGTATTAAATTGGTCTAAATGACTAACAGAAATACACCGTTCCGACTCAACCTAAATGCAAAAATAAACGTGAATTGTTTTTTGATTTTTTTGAAATTTCTAATTTTTTTTGAATTTTTTGAAATAAAAGACAATGCAAACAAAAATGCAATAAACGTGAATGCAAAAGATACAATGCAAACAAAAATGCAATAAACGTGAATGCAAAACAGATGCAAATGCAGACTCAAAGTGTATTATTACCCTCTCCAAACCAAAACGGACAATGCCCTCATTGTCCTCCAGCATACACCAGCAGAATAATAGGGAAAGGGAAAATGATGACACAAATGCAAATGAAAATGAAATAAACTAAAGGAGATGAAAAGAAGGAAAAGAAAAAATACTCACAATGTACAACTTCCCAAACCAGTCAGCAATATGGGGAAGTCAGTAGGCAGCAGTAACGACAGGAGTAGCAGTAGTATTGACAGGTGTCGACACAGCAGAGGTCGACAACGTAGTGGTAACAGCGAGAGCAGGAGCAGTAGTTGGCGTGGTTGCAGCATGGACCACGGCCAAAGAAAGTGTCAAGAGAATATTGGGGAAGAACATAAACAAGCAAATGAAAATAGGATGAGGAAAAGAAGTACTCCCTCGTATGTTATGCGCTTGAACTGCCCAATCGATAACTTTGGCATGGCTCGATCGAGAACCTTCATCCTCAATTCGCGCGATCGAGTGCTTTTTCTACTCGATCGAGAACCCCTTAAATGTGCTTGCTCAATCGAGTGTTTGAAACAACTCGATCGAGTACTTTCACTTGGGCACTTGCTCGATCGAGCACTTAAAGTGGTTGGTCGAGGGCTTTCTTCTTGGCACGCTTCCCAAATCCTGCAATATACGCAAAAATACTTCCCGCAAAAGTACCAAACACAAAAGTACGCAGTCTATATTCATCCAAAACTAATTAAACTGATTAAACTATTCCTAATATCTAAATGCAATAAGAAAGTCAATCAAATCCAAAATTACAAATTGTTTTACAAGCCGAATAGCACTATGGCTCATCCTCCAAAACACTTGAATAGCCCAAAAGACGGCTTCTGACTGGAGGCGGTCCCTTCAGCATCGTGGACCGTCCCTTTAGGCCTCCATACAATTGAATTGGTCAAAGGAAAATAGTTCGCTTCCGCATATGCTTTTACTCTCTTCTTTGCTTTGTCGGGCACGTCCTTCTCTTCTTCTTTTACGCCTTTGTCTTTGACACCGTCTTTAGCAATGAGCTCAAATTCCAAGTTGTTCTCATTACCGGGATCTCCAATGTCCAATCCGCTAAGACTTGTAACAAAATAAATAACAGAATGGGCCTACACACTGCTCCTAATCTGGGGCGGAGGTGTCAATATGGCAGCATATAACTCAATAACAGCATTAGGAGATTCCGTATCAGGGTCTTTAGAGGGAATAGCATTGCAGGGCTTGACTTGCATGGGTGCCCTACGAATGCTGGACTGGTAGAAGGCCAGTTCCTCATCACCTACCTGAAAAGTCAACGTATTCTCCCCGACATCTATTACTGCACGAGCGGTAAATAGAAATGGTCGTCCTAAAATTATTGGAGTATATAAGTCTTCGGGGATATCTAAGACTATGAAGTCAATGGGAATAAAGAATAACTTCCCGATCTTGACAGATATGTCCTCTAAGACACCTAAAGGCCGTGATAAAGTACGATCGGCCATCTGTACGATCATATTGGTAAGATGGAATTTTGTCAAACCAAGCCTCTTAGCAAGAGACAATGGTAAAACGCTCACTCTAGCTCCCAAATCGCATAAAGCATTATCAATTAAATGGGTCCCAATGTGACATGGTATAGAGAAACTACCCGGGTCGGACAACTTTTGTGGGGTCTTATTTTGAATATAGGCAGTGCCCGCTGTAATACTACGGTTTTCTATGTCTATTGGTACTCTATCGAGTGGTGATACGATATCGTGAGCCGTGTTGTGGAGGTAGGCATAGTTGGTGGAGTTGGTGTTAAGAGTTCATGTTTTATGGGTTGGGGTTTTGTTTTGAGTTCGTAGTTGCGTTGTTGTGTCTTAATTGAGTTAGTATGTTTGTTTTTATGTATGGGTTGAACTTCGGGGACGAAGTTCCTTTTAAGGAGGGAAGACTGTAATACTACGATTTTCTATGTCTATGGGTACTCTATCGAGTGGAGCTTACTCTGTCGAGTAAGTATGTTTTTACGCAAAACAGAAGTCTGCCTGATGGGTAATTGATCGAGTACGTGTGGCACTCGATCGAGTAAGGGGCACTCGATCGAGTATATCACTTACTCGATCGAGTAAGTGCGTTTTACGGGTGATTTTGACGGGTTTTGTTAATAATGCGGGATTAGTATATAAAGCCTCCGCCATCTTTATTAATCTCTTTTATAATTCTAAAAAGCCCTTTTGAGAAGAAAAGAAGTTACGTAAGTGTGTTCTTCGCATTGTTAACAAATTCCCAAGGCTAGGAGTGTCGGATCATCTTGTTCTTTACGCCGTTGTGATCCTTGTGTCGAGGTAAGCTTTTTATATAATTTTTTATACTACTTTGTTGGTTAAACCCTAATTGGGTGATTTGGGGGTTTTGGTGGTTTATGTGAATATGGTTGTGATTGTATGTATGTATGTATAGGAGGAGGATTCGTTGAGGAGAGATTCTGAGTTAGCTGCTTGATCGTCTATTATCGGTGTTTTCATTCCAGGTAGGGTTTGCCTACTCAGTATTGGCTACATAAAATGTTGGTGATTGTTGTTGTGATTGTTAAATAATTATAATGCTGGATTGGTTTTGGTGATTGTTAATAGTATATTGTTGATTGGTTGTGTAACTGTCTGTGATCTTCGGGGTGCATCCCTGGCTGAGTGGAGTCATTTGCGGGAGTGGCTTCACGCCCTTGATTCGCCTTCTGTGGAACCCGCCACAGGAGGGATGTGCACATTAATGAACATGGGTTTATCGCTCGATGGAGATGAGCGGGGCTTAGGTGGGAACGGCTGCGGCCCCCCACTGGCGGCGAGGAGTGCCTGTTGCGATGGGTACTCTGGCAGGGCTACACACTTTAGTGTGTAGTCAGTTGTGTGGAGATTGGAGATTGAGATTGGGGATTTGTTTGAGCTGTTTGAGCTGTTTGTGACATTGTTTCTTTGTGGCATTTGTTTTATGTAATCAGTACTGACCCCATTTAAATGTTTTAAAAACTGTGGTGATCCATTCGGGGGTGGTGAGCAGTTATTGAGCAGGTTTGAGACGATGCATATGGGATAGTTGGGATGAGTCACCAGGATGCAGTCTAGAAGTCTTCCGCTGTGTCAGACACTTTATAGTTTTGATAGTAGACAGTTTTGAGAACCTTGTATTTCTTTTTATCAGTTTTGGAGTTGGCATGTAATCACTTTAAACTTTACTACTATTTAAGTATGTTTCTTCATTGTCTTTTGATTATCATTGCCTCGGGGAACCGAGATGGTGACGTTCTCATACCTTAAGTGGTCCTGGTAAGGCACTTGGAGTATGGGGGTGTCATAAGGTGGTATCAGAGCGACGATCTTGAAATCTGTAACCAATGAACCTAATGAAAATAGGGAGTCAAACTAAAATGAACCCGGGTAGGAATTGTAGGAGCTACTGCAAAGACTTGGGAGACATCCTAAAGTCGCGAATTTGCCCTACAATTTTGAACCGGTCACCATGGGATGTGAGTCGGGATCGCTATGTGTTTAGCTTGTGTGCTATGTATTCATATAGTAATGAGTTGTAAGAATCGGTGTTTGCATGTATGTGGAGGATAGGAGATGTGTAGTCAAGGAAGACAATGATATGATTATATATGTTATTGGTTGGATATATGGATGGCATAATGGATGATTTATGATCTGGCATAATAAGGAACATGTGAATAGGAATGTTGTGTCTTATACGTATATTGTGTTTGCGTAAAGTCATATAATGAAGTCATATATCTGTTTACTGTCGTTTCATATGCACATGTTGGATGAATTAATTGGAAAAGATGGAGTGACAATTGCATGAGAATACGAATTTCGTAATTAAGAATATGTTTACGTGACGAAGGGGAGTTATAATAGAGTTATATTAGTAACATGGGAATAGAATTTGTAATATATAATTATGTGTTGTTTTACGAAAGGTTATAAAGTTAAAGCATGCGGGTAGTACCTGACTAATAAGTTGAATGTTATATGAGCATGATAGATGTTATTGTTTAGTTTTGGTAGGTAGTAATATGTGGTTAAGAATGGTGGTTTTACAAGTATCGAGTCGCTTTTGTTCACCTTGTTGATCTTTAAGTTGTTTGAAACAGAAAATCAAATAGTTATGTTGTCTGTTTATAGAGAGGTTGTCTTTAAACCGTTATAACTTGAGATGCATAAATGATTTTAATGTGATTCCAATTGGAGGTGATAGCTTGTTCTTTTACGATTCTAAAGATAGGTCACACGCCCAATATTACCAAGAAACAAGTGAGATATGACTGTTTTACGAAAATTGGACAATGCTAAGAAATGCATAGGGTACTCGATCGAGTGGCCCACACTCGATCGAGTGCACCTCTTGTTACTCGATAGAGTAACATTTACTCGATCGAGTAGCCCTGGTAATTTGTTTTACGTGTCTCTGACCTTCACCTACTCGATTGAGTAAGTCACTCACTCGATCGAGTGACTTGTACTCGATCTAGTGACCCCTGTTTTGGGTCATATGCTTATCTTTTAACTTCGTTGCCTATTATGTTTAATTCAAAGGTGTTCTTTTGCTTCCTTATGCATTGTTTTACATGTGTGTCGGTCTTGATGCGTAAGTTACCCAATCTTATGATGTAAGGAGTGACACCTGTGGTGAGTATGAGTTCGGTGGGGAGGACATGAGTTATATGCGGTTGTGATAGGAAGTGGAAAAGAAAAAGGAAGATTGGTAAGACTTATTAAGGAATGGAGCATGTTTTGTGAGATGAGATGAGTGATATGATTGTGTGTTGAGTAATGTAAAATTAAGTGAATATAGGCAAGGGATGATGTGAGTCTAAGGAACGTGAGAATGAAAAGATTGAAAGGAAGGATGTGAATAGCGGCAACTTGAGATGTGTAAAAAGTTATGGAGGGAGATGGTTAGGAATCGTGTGGGTTAAGAATATATGTAGTGAAAGGTCGTTTTAGAGGGAATGAGAAGAGTGGTATATAGTGAACTTAATGGAGACATATCGCGACGTGGATTTGCAGATAGTGAGTGAGTTTGGGAATTTGCATTATCAAGAGGTGAAACTAATGTGTGATTTCCTTGGGCTAGTAACGTTATGAAATGAGTTTTAGGATTCCAAAAAAAAAAAGGTGATTGGAGATCAGTGTGAGAGATAGCATGATATGGTCTGGACTGATTGGTGATAAGTGTGAGTGATAACATGATAAGAGAAGATCTATAATAAGAAAGAGTGAGATGATACTGATATGAAATAATGGGATTTGAGTTTTGAAGCAATGAGAAGGTAATCGGAGCACTAAAGAGTTAGGTAGAAGGAATAAGGAGTTGAATCATTAATTGGTAATGTTGAGTGTAAAGAGATAAGAAGGATAAAAGTAGGCTGAGAAAGATGTCGATCGGAGTTATGTGATATAGAAGTCAGGAATCGTCCAGATGTATGATACTATCATGAGGATGTTAGTTAATGGTTATATAGGAGTTTCAGGACAATATGATTAGTCATAAGTTTCAGGGAATTAAGGAAAGTAAGAAGCCAGGTAAAGAATTTACACGATATGAGATCTTGGTGGTGAGTTGGGTGATGATGCAATTAAGGATGGAATTGGGAATAGTGTTGAGGTAATTTTTGTTGATGGATTTGATGTTCGTTATTTGAGATGTCAACCAAAGATAGGAAAGAAATGTGATGTTTAGAGATGAGTGTAAAAGGTTTGTTATACGAGCAGTGGGCGTATTGTGGTGTTGTCACTAGTGGTTAAGGGTGATGATAGATAATAAGGATAGCAATTCTAAAGAGGTTGATTTTGTAGAGGCCGGATTGATATGTACCTTTAGGAGGAAGTATAAGATGTGGTTATATGAGGCGGGTGCTAGTAGTTGAATATTTATGGTATGGTTATACTTGGCAGGAGGTGATAGTATGCGAATGGGAGAATATGTTATGAGGGGCATACGAGTTAAGCTCGGGCGAGAGGTAACCTTTATCGAGTGGTAACTTACGTGATCAGGATTGACTAGTTGGATGTGGTTATGGGTCTATGATGTGTATAAACGTTTGTGTGAGGTTCTGACCTCACGATAAGTGGTATGGTGTGATAGTCATAAAGTTGTTATCTAAATGTTCTGTAATACCTGTTGAATACGGTAACCTAATGGAATGATGTTCAAAAGTGATAGTTTAGGTGATCTGGCATGGCTAGTTATACTTGTATGTATATTCCTGATATATGTTTATTCCGTAAAAAGGTATGGATGATATTCATGAGATTCTTGTCTGTTTATTCCGTATAATATGTTGTGTTATGATCTAGTAAAGTAGTTTTGAGTAAGTTTTCTTGTCCGGAAAATTATACTGAGTCAGTGTTTATGGGAATTGTATGTGGTTGTGATGTCTATCGATGTGGTTGTTGTGCCTCGGGTGGTGATCCGGGCACGGTACTTCGTGTTGTGATGCGGGTATTTTCGCGCTGCGGTGCGGCTGTTGGTGGCGGTGTTGCGATGCCGTCACCGGTTGTGGTGGAGTAGGCGGGATGAATACGATTCGAGTTTCGAAAGCACATACCAGTTATACATAAATTGTTGTTTTGTTTGACGTTGCTTCTTGTGAGTTTCGGGTTGTACATATAGATGGTTGTTTTGTTTATTGATGTTTCTTACCAGTTTTAGTTTGGGAGTAAGGGTAGAGTATGATATGGAAGAGAGTTGTGTATGTTTCGTTGTTGTCATAGTATAGTGATATCCTGTTGATGGGACACAGTTACATGTATTGTACAGATCTGAAAGCGGCAGGTGGTTCATAATCTTTTGTTGAGACAGTGAGTATAGGGTGTTGGACATTAGTATCATGGTAAGTTGTGGATGAGTTTGTGGTAATAAAAGGCAGAACTTGAAGATCTAGTGTGAGTGTGTGTAATAATTGTGGATCGTGAGGTCTTGGTATGGAGATAGGTGCATGTATAGAGGACTATGTCGTTTTGGCGGTAATAGGGAACAGTTGAAGTTTTGGTTAAGCTAAAGATTCTTTGGTATAGGTTAGGTGGTGTGCCGGGTGAATTGAGGTAGGAGAACTGTTAAGTTAAAGAGTCTTAGATATAGGAATGGTGAGTGTTTAGATTATAGGCGGCTATCCTTGACATGCGGTGATGATGAGGATAATGAGAAGATATAGCTACGGATTTAGTATTAGTGAGTTACGATGACGTAACGTTTATCTTAAGAGGAGTAGGATGCTATAAAAGAGAGTTTGATGGTTGTGCATTTTGTAGTATAATTGGAAGTAGAGCGTTGATGTAGCATAAAGGATGGATTTGTATTGTGGTTGATATTTTTTTTGCAAGAATTAGCGATTCTTTCATTAAAGAAAGGAACCAAACTTACAAAGGAAGCACCAATAAGTGAAACAAAATAAGGAAAACTACAACTCTAAGGCGAGGATAATCTCCTCACTATTTACACTATTAAAATTAGATAAAAGACGGATTCTAACGAGAGTTTTAATTTTATGAATAAGTTGCTTTAAAGTAGCGTGTGTATCAGTAAATATTCGGGCATTACGCTCCTGCCATAAACTGTAAACCACAGCTGCCAAAGCGCAACAGGCCCATTTCTTCCTCCATCCTCTGCTAGTGAGCTTAGACAATCTTCTAAGTTCATGATTAAGACTGAGTGGAGCACGAGTGATACCTTGCCAAGTTAGGATAGCTTGAAGAACCTGCCCAGAAAACTCGCATTGAAAGAAAAGGTGCAGCTGGGATTCGCAAGCCTTCAAACAGAGAGCACATCTATTAGGGATGCAATAGCCTCGCTTACAGATGTTGTAAATGGTAGATAGACCATGTTGCATAGCCAACACAGTGATAAAGCGATGCCTCGGCATAACAACACTGTCCTGAAGAGCTTTAGTCCAGTACAAAGTAAATTGCTGCTTCCTAAAATGCTGGTAACACTTCTTCATATGGAGTTTGTGATGTGTAGTGGAAGCATAGAAGAATCGCTGAGCCTGGCTAACCCCTCCTACCTGCTGAATAAAATGATCTCTGGTCAACAGGATTTTTTTCCAGAGAGGAGAAGAGGAAGCCAAAGGAGCAATGGTCCAAATATCAGCGCCCTTGACAAGATAGGCAGTTGCCCATACAGTCCAAATAGAGCTCTGACCAGATAGTAATTTCCAGAAATGTTTAAGCATTAAACATTTGTTCCAACTCAAAATTTCTCGAATGTCAAAGCCCCCTGCTCTGGAGGATCTACACATCTTGTCCCAAGCAAAAAATACCATACGCTTGTCCCCTTGCTTATATCCCCACAAGAATTGTGTGCAAAGTTGTTCAATATATTTAATTATGCCAGCTGGTAGGAATAAACAGGAGCACCAGAAACTCTCAAGGCCAAAAATAGTTGAGTTAATCAATTGTAATTTGCCAGCATAAGATAGAGTTTGACTTGCCCAGTGAGAGATTTTTCCCTGGATTTTTTGAAGGAGAGAGTGGTACATAGCCCAAGTTAACCTGGAAGAGTAGAGAGGAGTACCCAGGTATCGAAATTGGAAGAGTGGAGAGGAGTACCCAGGTATCGAAATGGGAACTGCCCCTGGGTGAATTTAGTGTCCTGGAGAATAGCATTTCTGTCTGTTGAGTTCACACCACCAAAATAGATGCTAGATTTCATAGCATTAGCTTTCAATCCAGACCAAGATGTGAACAAGTCAATGCCCTGAATGTTGCCCTAACAGACTTCAAATCACCTCTGGAGAAAATGAGTAAGTCGTCAGCAAAAACGAGATGGGATAGCTTGCTTCTAGCACATTTAGGATGCATGTTAAACTGCAGGCCGCGTAAAATTCTGGACAGGATTTCCATACTTAAAACAAAACGCAATGGTGACATTGGGTCGCCTTGTCGTAGACCTTTCTTACCAGGGAAATATCCAACAGAACTACCATTGATTTTGAGGGAGTTGTGAGCATTAGTAACACAAACTGTAATCCAATGAATGAACTGAGCAGGAAAACCCAGAGCCTCCAGCATTTTCTGTAAGAATCCCCAGTTCACAGAGTCGAAGGCCTTCTATCTATCTATTTTAATCATACATCTGGGAGAGATGTGACTCCTAGAATAGCCCCTAACAAGCTCTTGAGTAAGCAGAGTATTATCAAAGATATATCTCCCCTTCACGAAGGCAGCTTGTTCCGGGCCAACTAAGATAGGAAGGACAGGTCTAATTCTATTAGCAAGAATTTTACTAATGGTTTTATAGATAGTAGAGCAACAAGATATAGGTCTGTAATCAAGAACTGAAGTTGGGTGAGCTTTCTTAGGAATTAAGGTTATGAGAGTAGAGTTAATACTCTTCAAAAGCTTTCCTGTGCGAAAAAAATCCAACACAGCATCAGTGAAATCTTTCTGAATGTTGTCCCAAGCACTCTTGAAAAAACCAGATAAGAAGCCGTCAGGGCCAGGGCTTTTATTTGAGGCAATATAGAACAGGGCATCTTTTATCTCAGTTGGACTAATGGGAAGGGTAAGAGCATGCTGGTGTGTTAAATCAAGGCAAGGACCAACTTGTAAAACACCCAAATCAGGATCAACAACCGTGCCTGGAGAGCCTAATAAATGTTTGTAATAACCAAGAAATGCATCTTCAATAGAATCAGCATCAGTGCACCAGGTTCCAGACATATCTTGGATTTTTGCAATATTGTTGGTACTTCTTCTGATAGCCACTTTAGAGAAAAAATAGGAAGTGCACCCATCCATATCCTTAATATCATGCTCCTTAGCCCTCTGGCTTAACATACTGAGTTCAGCTTTTTTGAGGGTACAATAATGTTGAGTTAAATCAGTTTCTTCCATCTGCAAGTGCTCATTAGTAGGATCAAGCTGAAGAGATTCCTGGCAAAGTTTCAGTTTGCTCCTAGCATCAGCAACTCTAGTAGCCAAATGGGAGTAAGATGTTGCATTAAGGCATTTAAAATGTTGTTTCAACATTTTAAGATGGGTAATCATTGAAACATTTTGGTACTGTGTACCTTATCACCCCATACCCGTGTGATAATATCCTTAAATTTAGGATCCTCACCCCGAAGTTCAAGAACTGAAAAGGTTTTGGTTTAGAAAAGAGATTAGGATCCATAGTAATCACTAAAGGAGAATGGTCGAAACACCGGAGGTAAAGCTTCAACAAAAGAGGAAGGAAAACCAGATAACCAAGTAGTATTAACAAGAACTCTATCAAGTTTCATCCATTTCCTAAATCCCGCATGATGTTTGTTAGACCAGGTGAAAGCGCAACCAATAGTGTGTAAGTCTTCCAGGCCAGCATCCGAAATACAATCATTAAACTCATCAATCTCAGGAAGAGAAGGAGGACAGTCACTGATCCTTTCTTCCACATTTCGAACACAGTTATAATCACCAGTAAGAATCCATGGATAAGGGCCAGGATTAAAAGACCGTATATGCTGACATAAGTGATGCCTAGAGCTGCCATCATTAGCTCCATACACATAGGTAATGAAAAAAATCAGGTTGTGAGAAATGACTTTAAGAGTTATCCACTGAGAGCCTTCACTAATTTGTAATAACTGAAAGAGATTAGGTCGCCATAGGACCCAAAGTCTCCCATTATAATGAGAATTGTAATTATGAATAAGGGAAAATTTGTTAAAATACTTCATAATTTTCCTTAAATTATGGGCCTTAACTCTGGTTTCCATAATCCCAATAGTATCCAATTTATTCTTAAAGAACAAATCCATAACTTCACACTGCTTGAGACTATCATTCAAACCCCTGATATTCCAAGACCCAATCTTCATGGAAAAGGTAAAGGAGGAGGGTCATCATTACCTTTAAGATCTTGTATGTCTAAACTGTGAACCCTTGGTGCAATAGTAAGTCGAACTGGAATATCTTGCATTTCAGGGTTAGGGGTGATCTTATCAATAATATCATTGCCACTAGCACCTTGGTGTAAGAGGAGGGAAGAGTCATGGATCAGAGGTCCACCAAACTTATCTCCCACCACTGGTCTAAGGTCAGTCCTACTAGAGCCATTCATGTCTTGAGTAGGGTGCTGGGCAGGAGATCCTACTGGATTCACCATCCCATTATGCTGAGGTGAATGTAACGCCCGTGGACTGACCACCAAAGGAGCCTGAGTCATAACCTGAGCTAGGTGCTGGTCGTGAGACCCTTTAGAAGTCTCAGTTCCACCATACTCAGGCTGCTCAGTAACACTCACTGGAGCGGTTTCTGCTACAACCTGTTGATCCGAGGATTTGAGGACTGCAGCATAAGTTTTTGGTGCACTAACTACAGTTTTATCCTTCTTCTTGTGGAGTAACCTGCATTGTTTGTGCTCATGACCAAGTTTCTTGCAGTGGGAACAAAAATAAGGCATCAATTCCACTTCAATTTTCTGAAGTAAGGTGCCTCCAAATGGGGAATGTAGTAACAAATGATCAGGAACAGGCTTAGAAACATCCAATTCAATTAGCACCCTAGCAAAACCCAGACGTCCTTTGTGCGTGGTCACAGGATCAGCGTATAGGGGTTTCCCTAATTTACTAGCAATCTTACTAAGGGCAGTAGATGACCAGAACACAGGATCCAAATCCAATAATAGGACCCATACAGGGACGACAGAAAGAGCATCTAGTTCTAAACCAAACGTAGGGTGCCATTTCTTCAAAACTAACATACTAGAGTTTAATTTCCAACAACCACCACGAAGGATAGTTTGTAAATCATCATCCCTATCAAATCAAAAGTAAAACCATCCTTTTTTAAAGTACAATACATCAGGCAAATTAACATGACTCCAATGTTTCTTCACAAAGTCTTTTACCTGAACCAAGGTAGGCTTAGAACCCAGAAATTGACCAACCAGAGTATGTTGCCAGTAATCAATTTCACCTTGAATGTCTGATTCCTCAATTATGACTTCATTATCTTCCTTCCTAGGATTATCCATTACATGTAGTTCCATTCCTACTTGCGAGCGCGCCATAATACGATCCTTCCATGAGGCTTCAGGAAGAGGATCAGGTACAAAGCGTCCATCCTTAACTGGTGGTATAGGAGCAGCAGCTGATGCCTGTCTTAAATATGATGTTTTACACCTCATTTTACACTCATTTCAGAGCTCATTTATGTAGAGTATGCTACTATTCTTCCTATTTCCGTCTACTTTCGTGTTTTTGTACATTATTGCAGAAATGTGAAGAATCCAGCGGAAATCAAGATAAATCCGTCCCCGAGTACCCTGCATTGCATTTGACGTGAAGTATTTACTCAAGGAACGAGCTTGGTGCGCATTTCGAGGCCTGAAAGACAATTTTATGAAGAATTAGAAGCGGACTATCAGCTAAAGCAGTCGATCGACTGGCCTGTGTGGTCGATCGACCGACGCACGACAAACAGAAGCTACTGTTCAGCATAGTTCAGTAGATCGATCGAGCACAGTGGTCGATCGACCACACCGCTAATCAGCGTGAATTAAAAGATCGAGAAATTAGAATCCCATAGTACATTAGGTTTTGGAATAAGAACTACGTTGTATTCCTATATAACGTAGCTTTAGTTTTCAGAATATTCATCTAGTTTTTTGTCAAGCCTTACTTCAGTTTTATCATCAAGTTCTAAACATTCATTAGTTAGATTAATTTCCGTCAATAAAGTTTACTCTTTGCATTCGGTTTTAATCATTCCTTCCTGTTCTACATGGTATTCCTCTGTTCTATATTCAGTTTGTTTGCTTTCATTCATAGTATAGAATTGCTAGGTTAGATCTCCCGAAACCAATTTATTGTTTTATGTTAATTGTTCGTTTAATTAATTTAATCATGAATTCGAATGTTTTAATTGTTAAGTTTATTGTTGTTATTATTTCCAGTATGAGTAGCTAAACCCCTTGTGCTAGGATGTAGGGAATATGTAGGGGTAGGCGGCATTAGAATAGTATAACCTAATCGCGCCACGGTCGATCGACCGCACACCCTGGTTGATCGACTGGCCACGTGAGTATTAGTTTCGTTTTAATTAATTTAATTGCCATGTTTGACGAATCGAGTGCACGCGACTAGTTGAATGTTTTGGAATTGACCGACCCAATAAAGATCGAAAGATAGGGAAGGGAAATAGCCTACCTAATTAAGACGACTAGATTAATGAGATCGAAAGATGAGTTAATTTAGCCTTTTTAGTCACTTTCCAGGACGAAAGTCAGTATTAGTGATATTAGGGACCTGTAGCGAGATCGAAAGATGCTACCTGTTAAGAATGGACCGAGAGGACTTCTTATTTTTTCGTCTCACGTGTTTGTTTTAGACCTACCTAGTATACTGCCGCCGAAACTATAGTGAACCGACCATCTTAGCACCCTTTTAATTCTTGATTTCATCCGTTTAATTAGTTTACTGTCTTTTATTGCCTTTAGCTGTAGACCAAATCAAATCAAACCCCACACTTGTTACCTTAAAGACTAAAATCGGACAGCTATTGATTGCATCGCCTCCCTGTGGTTCGACCCTGAGTGCCACTAGATATAGTAGTAGTTTGGACTATAAATTTTATCTTTGGTGCACACAACGACGGGCATCAAATTTTGGCGCCGTTGCCGGGGAGGCAATTGTTTAAAATTTTTAGTTGTTTTTATTTTAGTCTTTCTCTTAGTTTAAGGGACATCTGTTCCTTAAACTTTTCTCATATTCTTCTTGTAGTTTCTTCTTATGCGCAGGTCACAAGGCGGTGAATTACTACCATTCGATCCTGAGATTGAGAGAACTTTGCGCGTGAAGAGGAGATTGTTTCAAGAACAACAGTCAGAGGAAGAGCCTGGTTCTCATTCTAGTTTTTACGAGAACGGGCTGTTCGAGGAGGATCCACCTTCATCTCCTGTTTCCACTTCTTTAGTCGAGACCGTCACATCTGCAGATTTTCCTGTCATGGCTGAAGAAGCGAGTATAGCCAGTCACTCTGAGCCGACAGCTGCGAATCTTTATAAGGGATTCGCATTACCCGGGGAGGACAGAAAATTCGAGCCGAAGCCTTCTTATATTAACTTGGTTGAGAGAAACCAATTCGGGGGAGCTGCAAATGAAGATGCAGCCAAGCACATGGAGACATTCATTGATTATTGCTGTTCCATACCCCCACCAACCGGTGTGACCCAGGACCAGGTGAAGGAAACTATGTTTATATTCTCTCTTCGTGATGCTGCAAGGGAGTGGTACAGAGACCTGGATCGAGCTGCTAATAAGATCACTGACTGGAATTCTTTGGCCCTAGCATTCTACAAGAAGTATTTCTCTGCCTCGAAGACGAATGCCATTAGAGCTCAGATCACGAGCTTTAAACAGGGTCCTGATGAGAATTTTCATGAGGCGTGGGTCCGTTTCAAGAAGCTGGTGCAAACTATTCCGCACCATGGGTTCGAAAAATGGAGCTTATGCAATCAATTTTATAATAGGCTCTATGACGATCAGAGGGCTATCCTGGATGTGGCAGCTAGTGGTAGATTCCAGGAGAATGTGGGAGAAACTAAGGGGTGGAAAATTATTGATGATTTGGTCACCCATAAAGCTGAGTATGGAAATTCCAGGGGAAATCAAAGGAGAAGTGCTGAATCCCCTTCTGTAGCTATATTAGAAGCTCTCACGGCGAGGTTTGATAAGTACGAGTTGGGAGGAGCTTCAAAAGGAGGGATCTATCATGTGAATGCTGTTTCAGAAGGTCCTTTCATCTGTAAAAGATGTGGAGCTGAGGGACATGTTTCAGACAATTATCCTAGTCCCTATGAGTCTTGCGCTGCCTTTCAACATTATAGGCAGACAAATACTTACTATGAGCCGAATGTCCATCCAAACTTAAGGTGGAGTAGCCAAAATGTCCTAAATCCAACTCCACCTCCACAGCAGCAGCAGCAGCAGAACTATGTGCCCCCTCATAAGCAACAACAGTTTCAAAAACCTCCCTATGTACCGCAGCAGCAACAATCCCAAGGTTCTGATCTTGCCGAGTTGAAAAACTTGTTGCTGAAAGAGTCTCAAGCTAGAGAGGCCGGGATGAAGATGTTGGAGAGCCAAATTGCCCAGTTGGCTAGCAAGAATACAACTCGAGCTCCGGGACATTTACCGACACAGACGGACCAAAAGGAGACCTTAAATGCAATTACCTTGAGGAGTGGGTCTACCCTTGATGGGCCCGCTATGGTCGAGGACATTGCTGAAAAAGACGAGGCGGAACCGAGTCAGAAGAAAGCTGGAACGAACAGTGGAAAGAAAAAGGCGATTACCAGGTATATCAATCGATCGATGATATACCCAGTCGATCGACCAGTCCGCGAGAAACAGTAGCCTCTGGTCCTGTAGAAGCCAGTCGATCGACTGCACTACCCGGTCGATCGACCGGAAACGCTGCTGATGGTGAGTCTTTTCGTCCTCCAATGCCAAATAACTTGAGGGACCACTTGTTTCGGGGTACGACTAATCCGAAAATATTGGGGCAAGACCCGAATGCTGATGGGTCAGTCCCAGTTCCGAAATATGACCCGACGACGATTAATGGTTCATTTTTGAGACGGTCTGAAGAGGGTTCAAGCTTCAACAAAGAGAAGGTAGTGGATTTCCAGCCTAAAACCACCGATGCCGGCATGAGAGACCTAGAGGAGAGGGCTAAGTTACTTCTTACAGCCCCCTATCCGGAAAGATTGGTGCCGACGAAGGAACATATATCGTTTAATAAATTTGAAAATGTTATTCGTAGCTTAAACGTACAAGTTCCTTTTCTTGAGTTAGTTAATCAAGTGCCTGCTTACATGAAATTTATAAAACAACTTTTATCTAAAAAAAAGTCACTTGAAACTGTGCACACTGTCGCACTGACTGAGGAGTCATGCTCTTATTTGACCCATACTGCACCTCATAAGCTAGAAGACCTAGGTAGCTTTTCAGTTCCTTGTAATATTGGCACCTTTTCTATTGAGAAGGCCTTATGTGACCTAGGAGCTAGCATTAGTGTAATGCCCTTGAGTCTTGCTAGGAAGCTGAAATTGACCAGGTTTGCAGTTACCGACATGACAGTACAGATGGCTGATCGTTCTGCGGTCCAGCCTATAGGAGTCCTAGAGGACATTCCTGTGCAAATAGGAAAGTTCTTTTTCCCTGTTGACTTCGTTGTACTAGATATGCCCGAGGATGCCCACATTCCTATCATTTTGGGTAGACCATTTCTGCACACCGTTGTTGCAGTTATAGATGTTGGTTCGGGGACTTTGACCTTCAAAGTAGGGAAACACTACATTGTCTTTGCCCAGACAGCTAAGAAGAAAGACCCCATGTGGCCTGTCACTTGTAATACGGTTTCTGAAAAGAAATCATATTTTGTGCTTTCTGATATGCCTGTCTCTACGCCTGTTTCTGCCATGACACCTCCGCCCCAGATTGGAAGCAAATTGGAGGAAGATACTACTGTTTTGGATATTGCAGGAACTGGTTTGGGGAAGGAAGAGCCGCATGTTGCTCCAGCTGTGAGGGAGCCAGCCGTTTCAAGAGGCGGCTTAAGATGTCTTAGCTATGGCACTGATGAGGAGCTTGAAGATGAGCCAGTCAAAGTGAGAGAGTCCGACTTGGACTTTGATGAGCCGGACGAGGTCATTGATTGGGGAGATGCTGAAGCCGTTGATCCGTTGAGTTTAGCGGATGTTGAAGTTAAGAAGAGTGCAGCTGAGGAGATGAGCACTGTAGAAGCTACTTCTTGTATCCAGAAGCCGACTAAGTGGGCCATTCCGTGGTCGTTCTTGATTAACTATTAGTTGATCAAATGCTTTTTAAACCATTCGTTTTATTGCTTTTGTTAGACACTCTTTTTTATTGCTTTTGTGTGCGCGAGACTTCGCATTTTAATAAGTTTGCTTAGGATTTTATACACTTTAGACTGTTACTTTGGGTTTTGCGCAATTTTGGGCGCGTTATTGTGTGTATTTACAGGTTTATAGACCTTGATAGCTCAATTTATTGAGCTAATTCGAAGAAATCAGAACTTACAGCAGGTTTTTCAGTCGATCGACTGGCCTATGTGGTCGATCGACTGAGCTGCGCATTTCAGGAGCTTCTGTTCCTGTTCACCTTAGTCGATCGACTGGGTGATATGGTCGATCGACCACCCTTCGCTGCTGTACCTGTTATCGATCATCCCCCTGCTTTGTTTGGTCGATTTGCGGAATCGAGGGAGTCTTTTCTCCTCCTTATTCTCCGACGTATTTCTATTTTCGTCCGTTTTTAAATTTTGCACACAGTTACTGTTTCAATAATTGTTTTCTTGGTTTTATGCGCGGTATTTTCTGTCTTTTCAGGTACTTTATGGTAGCACTGCTGGCTACTGAAACCTCCTAGCTCACGCTGGTTTGGGGAGGTTTCCTTTTGCTGCGCTTAAAGTCTTATGAGTTTCCGAGTTCTTACTTTATGCCTTATGTAGTTAATTTACGCAAATTCCCGTTTTTCCTTTTATTTCACTACATGATTTTGCACAATGGGGACATTGTGCGATTTGGTTTGGGGAAGGGTTTTGCGTTGCATTTGCTTGCATTCACGTTTACATTTTGTCTTGCATTGTTGTTTATTTTCCTTTATATATACAGAAAATCAAAAACAAAATTGAAAAATTTCAAAAAAAATTCCAAAAATGCACGTTTATTTTAGCATATAGGTTGAGTCGGAACGGTAGTACTTCAATGATGACATTGCATTTTCAGCTGTTTATGCCTAAGCCGTGCTTAATTGACATATTATTAGTAGAATCATACATGCATAGTCTACGATTTTTCGTTAATTATCTTGCTGAGCTTGAGACTTGACTTTGATTTTTGGCAAGCTACTTATATTTTCTGAGGATTAGAGCTTATAACTGGTGTCATCTGTGACCAGTTTATCTAGGATTGTGAGTAGTACTCCTTATAAGACATGTTACATAAATATGCATAAATATGAACTTGATCTGCTTAATACCTGTATGCATTCGGTTTGTGGTTCGTTGACACATGTGGAAGAGGTTTCCTTTATTCATTTTGCCCATAAGCTCCACATAGCCAAAAATAGCCTTTTTGTCCCGTCAACTACATCCTACACTTAGCCTGCCCTTGTCATGCTAGTAGTTTTTGTTCTTGGGATTGTTACTATGTTTTTGGTGGCATTTGCTCATTTTGAGATGATGATTGGGAAGATGAAAAAGGAATGAAGGAGAGAAAAGAATTAGAATTGAAGAAAAAAAGAGAAGAAAATGATTCGAAAAAGAAAGAAAAAAGAGAAACAAGTTCGATCTATGGTCGATCGACTGGTCTCATTGGTCGATCGACCGAAGCCCGAGAAGGAAAGAGAAAAAAAATCAATTCGCATAATTCAAAGTCTTTATTTAATGGCGATTTTTGCTCCCATGTTACATTTGTATCTTATGGGGAGTTGATTGATTGATTATTATGGAGAATGCGATATTTGTGCTTGATAATTAGCACCGAGTTTATTGTTGAAATTTTGAGCAAGAAGTTAGATGTTGTTATATGGTTCTGTTTAGGTACTAGCTTGATCGCCTATACCTCCACATTCCCATAGATGTTTTGCCTCTTCTTACCCATACCTCACATATCTATATTTACCTCGGCATGTGTCATGGTCATTTGTTTGGTTGGAATGCACATGTACGGTTGTAGAGATCATTTTCATATTATATTGCAGGCATGTTCTTATAGGTCGTAGTTAGGTGAGTGTCACTACAAAATGAATTCTTTCTATCTTTTACATATTTTCACCTGTGCTTTTGAGTGATATGAGCGACCCGTGAGAGTCCGAATTGATAAGTCTCTAAGTTGACAGTTCAGCGAATTTTTAAGGACTCCATAACTCGTTTGCATGATTCATATTGCTAATTGATTGTTGGCTGTTGCATTAAATTGGTTTGGGCTATTCAGTTTGCATTTCGCTCTGAGATTGAACTCGTTCCATTAGGTTTTAGGATCGAGTTTAGTTCTTGCTTGGGGACAAGCAAGGGTTTGGTTTGGAGAAGTTTGATGCGTGTCTTAAATATGATGTTTTACACCTCATTTTACACGCATTTCAGAGCTCATTTATGTAGTTTATGCTACTATTCCCCCTATTTCCGTCTACTTTCGTGTTTTTGTACATTATTGCAGAAATGTGGAGAATCCAGCGGAAATCAAGCTAAACCGTCCCCAAGTACCCTGCATTGCATTTGACGTGAAGTATTTACTCAAGGAACGAGCTTGGTGCGCATTTCGAGGCCTGAAAGACAATTTTATGAAGAATTAGAAGCGGACTATCAGCTAAAGCAGTCGATCGACTTGCCTATGTGGTCGATCGACCGATGCACGACAAACAGAAGCTACTGTTCAGCATAGTTCAGTCGATCGACCGAGCACAGTGGTCGATCGACCACACCGCTAATCAGCGTGAATTAAAAGATCGAGAAATTAGAAGCCCATAGTACATTAGGTTTTGGAATAAGAACTACGTTGTATTCCTATATAACGTAGCTTTAGTTTTCAGAATATTCATCTAGTTTTTTGTCAAGCCTTACTTCAGTTTTATCATCAAGTTCTAAACATTCGTTAGTTAGATTAATTTCCGTCAATAAAGTTTACTCTTTGCATTCGGTTTTAATCTTTCCTTCCTGTTCTACACGGTATTCCTCTGTTCTATATTCAGTTTGTTTGCTTTCATTCGTAGTATAGAATTGCTAGGTTAGATCTCCCGAAACCAATTTATTTTTTTATGTTAATTGTTCGTTTAATTAATTTAATCATGAATTCGAATGTTTTAATTGTGAAGTTTATTGTTGTTATTATTTCCAGTATGAGTAGCTAAACCCCTTGTGCTAGGATGTAGGGAATCTGTAGGAGTAGGCGGCATTAGAATAATATAACCTAATCGCGCCACGGTCGATCGACCGCACACCCTTGTCGATCGACTGGCCACGTGAGTATTAGTTTCGTTTTAATTAATTTAATTGCCATGTTTGACGAATCGAGTGCACGCGACTAGTTGAATGTTTAGGAATTGACCGACCCAATAAAGATCGAAAGATAGGGAAGGGAAATAGCCTACCTAATTAAGACGACTAGATTAATGAGATCGAAAGATGAGTTAATTTAGCCTTTTTAGTCACTTTCCAGAACGAAAGTCAATATTAGTGATATTAGGGACCTGTAGCGAGATCGAAAGATGCTACCTGTTAAGAATGGACCGAGAGGACTTCTTATTTTCCCGTCTCACGTGTTTGTTTTAGACCTACCTAGTATACTGCCGCCGAAACTATAGTGAACCGACCATCTTAGCACCCTTTTAATTCTTGATTTCATCCGTTTAATTAGTTTACTGTCTTTTATTGCCTTTAGCTGTAGACCAAATCAAATCAAACCCCCACACTTGTTACCTTAAAGACTAAAATCGGACAGCTATTGATTGCATCGCCTGCCTGTGGTTCGACCCTGAGTGCCACTAGATATAGTAGTAGTTTGGACTATAAATTTTATCTTTGGTGCACACAACGACGGGCATCAGCAGCAGCACTAGAGGAAGAGTCCTTTGATCCAACAACCAGAGGAGTATTAGATTTTTGTTTCTGAAGTGCGGATTGAACTAGTATGTTAATGGTATTAGGAGTAGGTGTGGGATGAGATGAAGAAGGGAGAGTGGAATGAGTAGAGGGAGTAACCGGATTAATTGCAGATCGTCCTCGCCGAAGAATTTGGGGAGGGTCGACGGGTTGTTTTTGTCTAGCCATGCGGAAAATAGCTTACGAAGTAAGCAACTCAGGGAGAGTCTCTCTCTAGACCCAGCATCAGAGAACGTATTGTGGTTGATATTGTTAAAAGGTCATGGCCGTGCTTGTAGTAGTTCGATGTTTAGGAATGGGAGAATATTTCGATAGTGTTGACAGTTGGATGATGATGTTTATGAGTTCGATAGTGTTGAAAGTTGGATGATAATGTTTATGAGTTCGAGAGTGTTGACAGTGGGATAATGATGTTTATGAGTGTGAGTAAACTTCGAGGACGAAGTTCCTTTTAAGGATGGTAGAATGTAACATTCCGTTTGATGTTATGAGTGTCTTGATATCGCATTTTCTAGTGGATAATATGTTACGGAGCTAGCAGCGTTTGTGGATAGTAGTTGGTAGTGTTTGGAGTTTGTGTCGAGAGAGACTATGACGTAGTTGATACGATATCGTGAGCCGTGTTGTGGAGGTAGGCATAGTTGGTGGAGTTGGTATTAAGAGTTCATGTTTTATGGGTTGGGGTTTTGTTTTGAGTTCGTAATTGCGTTGTGATATACGTGGGATTTAGTCGTCGTTTCCCAATCAAAAAAACAATTTATAAAGAACCCAAATTAAGTAGTATAATTAGGGTGTCGAACACAAAGATGGCGGGGGTGTATACTTAGTCCGTTTAAGTCCTATTTTAGTCAAATAAAAATAAGAGGTTGATTAATTGTAAACTAAGATGCAACAAGGTATAAAATTCGAACTAAATGAAATTGTTTTTTAATTAATAAGGGAAGGCTAAGGTCTTTGGGTTCACAAAGGGCAATTAGGGGGAGAAACAAGGTCTAACAAGAGAAGGATAATAATAGTGGTCAAGGGTTTAAGACTAATTTCTTAGTCACCTTAAGCTCCTCAATAAGTTGTCACTTGATCAAGATGAACTTGTTACAAATAAAACATAACGACTACCTAATAGCATGAGCACCAAGACGGACCGAATGCATCAAAGAGATGTTCTTACTTTCATTAAAACTCATCGATAAAAACTTCTAAAACCATCTAATAGCACAATGCACCAAGGTAAGCCAAACATATTAAGGAAATGTCCAATTTTCAATGAGGCATTTCTACAAACACTTCATATGCATTAGAGTAGAAACCACATAATTACCCAATTCAAAAGATTAACAACCCAAATTCATCCCCTTAATTACCCAAATTCCCCCTAGACCCTAGATTAGACTACTCACATATGTTCATGGGTGAGAATTCAACAACAAATTGCAACAAAACACAAGTAAACATTGTAAACATGATAAAGATTACTACTTTAGATGAATAATGATTAAACAACATAAGAAATGTAAACAATTGAAGTAAATGTAAAGAAAAGATGAGAATTGTACCAACAAAGAGGAAAGGAACAAGCTTGGACAGTAATGGAAGATGAATTTCTTCTTGTCTTCCAAATACAACCCAAAATACTAATTGTAAACTATTGAGAAATGAAGAACTTGGATGAACTATAGAAGAATTAAACTAATAATTAAAGAAAGATTACAACTTTTTATTGAATGAAAATGAGAGAAGAAATATTAGGGTTCTAGAATATTGAGGGAGAATAATACTATAAGCTATTCTAATTTCTATTCTAATTTCTAAGGTAGTGTCCAGGTAGTGTGTGTAAGGTCTCCTTTTTATACTACCTAATTAATAATACAAATAATAATGCTAATATTAATATTAATAATAATAATAATAATAATAATAATAATAATCTAATAATACACTCAATCACCTCACAATACAAAACACACGACTTAAACAACCAAACAATAGATCTCAGCGGTTGGGAGCCGGGGTACCAGCCACCGACAGCGAGGCCGGCTGGGCACTCTTTGGAAAATGGAGGATAGCATTGAAGGTGGTGGGAGCCGGTCGAGGGGCGGCAGACGGGTACCCGTCTGGGAAGCACGATGTGATACGATTTGTGTTATGAGTCGGTTGGCCGGCCACCGGTGACAAGGACGGCTGGGAGTTCTTTGGAAAGTGTAGTCAATTCTTTGCGTATTTCCAGCCGGTTGGGTAGGAGGCAGACGGTGGGTCGTCTGGGAAGCACAATTTGTTTCCAATTGACTGGATTTCGATTTCGAGTTCGTCTTTGGTGATTCAATTGATGGTGCGAATTGATGCTGGTTGTTGATACAGGTACGTGAACACGAGCAGGTGGTTGTCGAGTTTGTCGCTGGTTGTTGACGGCGGAGCAGAACGGAGATACTGGTGTGGTATGGTGATGAGCCGAGGAGAGGGGATGGTGCTGCCGTTGGTGATGATGGGCGGCAGTGGTGTTGAGCTATTGGTGGTTATGGCGATAAGTGGAGGCTGTCATGGTTGTGGGTCTGAGGTGAGGTAGTGCACACGGGGAGTTGTTGGAGATGAAGGAGATGAGATGATTGGGGATGCTTGGTGATTACGGGTTGTTTGATGCAGGAATGGTGGCGGGAGAATGAGCAGGTCAGAGGAGCAGACGGAGTTGGGTTAGAGTCGTGGTGGAGATTAATTGAGGTGTCGAAGGTTGATGATGAAAATGGATTGAATTTGGTGATGGTGCAAGGTGATGACGGGTTGTTGCAGGCTTGCAGCTGAGTTCAGGCGAGCTCCTGATGATGCGTGGTGAAATTGGACGGGATTGATGATGAATGGAAGAGGTGCAAGAGAATGGAATTGGTGGTTGAATTTGGTGATTATTAATGGAGGTGAGTTAATGGTGAGTGTGATGAAATGCAGGGGAAGGAAGAGGAGTATGGTGGTGTCGATGGTGAAAGGGAAAGGTCAAAGTCAACCTTTGACTTTTATTTTGGTTTTCATTTGATTCTCGCTTTGCTCTTGGCCCGTCTCATCTCCGTTTCGACCCGATTTGCTTCTTACTTTCCGCCTCATCTACAAATTACAAACAATAAAACATTAATAACAATAATATTATTAAAACCGATTAATAATTAAATTAAATTGAGACGATTAATTATTATAAATTAGTAAACAAAATGAGCCTTTTAATCATTTAAGCACACAAAATCGAGTCGGAATAAGGTATAAATGCGGGGTAAAATACGACTAAAATACTACTCATCATGTTGTTGTGTCTTAATCGAGTTAGTATGTTTTTTTTTATGTATGGGTTGAACTTCGGGGACGAAGTTCCTTTTAAGGAGAGAAGACTGTAATACTACGGTTTTCTATGTCTATAGGTACTCTATCGAGTGGCGATACGATATCGTGAGCCGTGTTATGGAGGTAGGCATAGTTGGTGGAGTTGGTGTTAAGAGTTCATGTTTTATGGGTTGGGGTTTTGTTTTGAGTTCGTAGTTGCGTTGTTGTGTCTTAATCGAGTTAGTATGTTTGCTTTTATGTATGGGTTGAACTTCGGGGAAGAAGTTCCTTTTAAGGAGGGAAGACTGTAATACTACGGTTTTCTATGTCAATGGGTACTCTATCGAGTGGGGCTTACTCTGTCGAGTAAGTATGTTTTTACGAAAACAGAAGTATGCCTGATGGGTACTCGATCGAGTACGTGTGACACTCGATCGAGTAAGGGGCACTCGATCGAGTATGTCACTTACTCGATCGAGTAAGTGTGTTTTACGGGTGATTTTGACGGGTTTTGTTAATAATGCGGGATTAGTATATAAAGCCTCCGTCATCTTTCTTAATCTCTTTTATCATTCTAAAAACCCCTTTTGAGAAGAAAAGAAGTTACGTAAGTGTGTTCTTCGCATTGTTAACAAATCCCCAAGGCTAGGAGTGTCGGATCATCTTGTTCTTTACGCCGTTGTGATACTTGTGTCGAGGGTAAGCTTTTTATATAATTTTTTATACTGTTTTGTTAAAGTTAGTTAAACCCTAATTGGGTGATTTGGGGGTTTTGGTGGTTTATGTGAATATGGTTGTGATTGTATGTATGTATGTATAGGAGGAGGATTCGTTGATGAGAGATTCTGAGTTAGCTGCTTGATCGTCTATTATCAGTGTTTGCATTCCAGGTAGGGTTTCCCTACTCAGTATTGGCTACATAAAATGTTGGTGATTGTTGTTGTGAATGTTAAATAATTATAATATTGGATTGGTTTTGGTGATTGTTGATAGTATATTGTTGATTGGTTGTGTAACTGTCTGTGATCTTCGGGGTGCATCCCTGGCTGAGTGGAGTCACTTACGAGAGTGGCTTCACGCCCTTGATTCGCCTTCTATTGAACCCGCCACAGGAGGGATGTGCACATTAATGAACATGGGTTTATCGCTCGATGGAGATGAGCGGGGCTTAGGTGGGAACGGCTGCAGTCCCCCACTGGCGGCGAGGAGTGCCTGTTGTGATGGGTACTCTGGCAGGGCTACACACTTTAGTGTGTATTCAGTTGTGTGGAGATTGGAGATGGAGATTGGGAATTTGTTTGAGCTGTTTGTGACATTGTTTCTTTGTGGCATTTGTTTTATGTAATCAGTACTGACCCTGTTTAAATGTTTTAAAAACTGTGGTGTTCCATTCGGGGGTGGTGAGCAGTTATTGAGCAGGTATGAGACGATGCGTATGGGATAGCTGGGATGAGTCACCACGATGCAGTCTAGAAGTCTTCCGCTGTGTCAGACACTTTATAGTTTGGATAGTAGATAGTTTTGAGAACCTTGTATTTCTTTTTATCATTTTTGGAGTTGGCATGTAATCACTTTAAACTTTACTACTATTTAAGTATGTTTCTTCATTGCCTTTTGATTATCATTACCTCGGGGAACCGAGATGGTGACGTTCTCATACCTTAAGTGGTCCTGGTAAGGCACTTGGAGTATATGGGTGTCACACCCGCTTCAGTTAAAGCCACCGTTTCACGGTCATTTATATGCCTCCTACGTACTAAAATGTCTTTCATGAATTTCATGTAAGAGGGTACCTGGGTTAGTAACTCAGCAAATGATACGGTAACATGAAGACTTTTCAAAATTTCGGCAAACTTGCCAAATTGTTCCTCAATCTTCTTGTTCTGTAATCTCTCTGGAAATGGGACCGTAATTGGAGTAGACGGGTGATGTGAGCGTGTCGTTGTACACCCAATCAAACACATTTATAATACTCAACAAACAACTAGTTAGTGGTAAGTCGAGGTCGATCCATGGGATGGTGTGCTTTGGGTTCTAAGTCTATCTATCTCAATTTATGCTAGTGTCACAATTTGTTTGGGTTTGTAGTTGTGTCCTAGACTAATGCAAGCAATAAACTAAAGCAAACAATGAACTAAGAAATGTAAACAAATGACTAAAAGCACTAGGATGTCATGGGGTCATAGGGGATTCATGGTGTTAATCATACAAACATGTTTACAAAGTTGCAAGCAATTAATGTTGTAAAGGACCCGAGTTGGTTTATGTCTTACGGTTCATAGGAATAGTTGGGTCCCGGAGCCGAATCGATTAGATTGTACAACACCTACAAATCGACTTAATTTCCTCCTATTCAACTTCTATGCATGGTCTAACAAGACTCGAGTTGGTTTATATCTTACAAGTCTTGTTGAGTAGATAAGAGATGGGTAAAAATGCAAGGATTCATAGGCTTAGCATTTCATCAAACATAACATGTGGATAGGTTGACATCACAATAAGCAAGTAATTTAATTATGAAAACATTTTAGATTGAGCATGATTAATCCCATGGTTTTCCCTAATTACCCACTAATCCTAGTTAAGAGACTACTCACTTATTATCATGGTAAACATGTCATTAATGGTGTCAATCATCACAACAAGTGTAAACATGATAAGAGAATGAGGAAATAAACAATAAAGAGTAAAGGGTAAAAGAATTATACCAACTTAAGATGATCCAAATAATAAAGCAAAGAATAATAGAAGAAACTTGATTGATTGATGAAGAGTTGTCAATTCTCCAATAATAACCCAATAATCTTCAATTACCTAATAATAAACTTGAATAATAAACTTGAACAATAATTAAGGAAAGATTAATGTGTAATTTGTGGAAAGATTAAAGAGTAATCTATTCTAATCTACTCCTAATCTAATCTCAGAGGAATTTCTAATATGGGAACTTGGTGGTTTGATTATTACAAATGGGGTATATATAGTGGTGCATCATTAGGTTAAGCAAGGGTATTTTAGTAAATAACATTGCTAAGTTTGAGTAGGGAAATGCTCCTCTCGAAAAAAGATGCGAGTCTCCTTTTTGATAGTCTTTCAAGAAATATGCGCGGATCATGGTTCACGTAGCAAGGAAAAACTTCCTGTCCAGCAATACGCTCGTCCCGAGCTGAAAACGAGCATCCTGAGCTTCAACCCGAGCGGGTTGAATTTGTCTCGAGCGGGTTGAGCTGTATCATGCCTTACTTGAACTCGGATTGACGTTATTTCCTCATCCGGACTCCTATTGGAGTGATTCAAAAGCCTAGATCATTTGATTTTTTGACGCCGTTTCATCTAGCATAATTTAAGAGCCAAAGGAGCAACCCTTGGTTTGGTTTTTGAGCAATTTCTTCTTGCAATGTCTTCCTTCTCGTCATCCTTGCTTTTTAGCATACTCTTTATTTCTACTTCCTTGGTCATCATTCTTGCCTCCTCTTCATACTTAGTCCATCAAATATCGTCAACAAGCTTCCAAATATATATGAAAGACGGGAATTTCCGCCTTATTATCTCCTTTCCTATAAATCATATAAAATGTACTAGGGAAGCAAAATAGAAAGCATTTGACGGATAAAATGGTCATGAAATGTTATAAAAGTATGCAAAATAGGTTCAATTAGGGGATTAAATGTGCGCAAATAATGTTCACATCAAAATCCCCAAACTGAACCTTTACTCGTCCCGAGTAAAGAGGTGACAAAAACTAGACCTTTATTTAAACTATCCTAATAATATAACCAATATGAGATAATTAGCGGGTCTCACTCCGCCCCTTCAACTCACAACAAGACAACCATGAGGTAGGATGCCTTCTTGCAAGGCAAGGTGGGTCTTGTCAAAATGGCGACACATCCAATCATTAAAGCACACAAAATCAAGTAATTGATGTATCTACAAAAGAATAATAGCCACTTTCCTCATCTAAGTGGCGGAAATTACCTAAAAGGGAAGCAATTCAAGGGTACACACTCCTTCATAGATACGATTTCTTCAAACTACTAAGTCTAGAAGGATACCAATAAATCACCTCCAAGTTGTGTCAAGCTAGGGTACCTTTGTCCTCAATCGTTAAATTCTTTTGTCAAGAATAGACTTCCTATGGTGTTAGAAACACTGGAGGATCGCGGAATTCCCCTTCTTGCCTTGACAAGAAGAAGGGTCGCCCCCTCTCTACCATGCACAAAAGTGGATACGATGGAAAAGGGATCAATAGTATTTGAGTTTCATTTGGGAGTTTGCTTTGTTGTTGTTCCCCCCCCCCCCCCTCCCCAATTTCTTGTGGCATATAACATTTGAGAACAATTTCTTGCCATTTCTTTGATGTTTGGCATTTCAATACTTGACAATTTTCAACTTTTTGCATTTTCTTTTGAACATTTTCAAAGTCACCCCAATTAGTAACGAGGGTGCCTTATATTTGAAGCATAGGAGTTTTTTTTTTTCATTTTTGTTACTCCTCTTTTCTTTTGATGCAATTTGCAAACTTTTTGACATTTCATTTCATTTCTCAAATTTGAACAATTTTTATGCCCATTCCCTTTGATGACAAAATGTATGGTAGAACATGGATGAATGATGGTTGCATGGTTTCAAGGGTCACCTTGGAATAAACGGTAGCCAAGGAGTTATCACACCACAAGGTACTCTTGACTAGGCCTTAATCCAAGGGTCAAAGGATACTAGCATGACACATCCTAGGGTGTTTTACAAGTATTCTAACAAGAAAAGCCTTAAGAAGAAAAAGTTTATACAAGGGCCTTATATACACTTGTCAAGTTTCCCAAATAGATGCTTTCACAAAAATTTTCTAACATGCAACTATATGCCATGATGCAACTAACATATATACAACCTAATGCATATGATTCTACCAACTAGTATGCCAAATAATCTAAATGCAATCCTAAATTCACATTGTTCATACCACATCAATCAAAATAAAGCCACATAGTCATTAACATAGAGAGGAAAAAGGAGATTGGAAAGATCATACCATGCGGTCTTCAATATCCTCGTGTCTCGGATGTGGCGTAGTCAATCAATGTGAACAAGGATGAACAAACACAATGTATACAATATATACAAGACTACACTATAAAGGAAATGAACTTGTTTTTGGATTTTTAAATTTTTCAAAAATGTTATGGCTTTTGTTTTTATGAAATTAAAAGACATATTTTTGTGATATTTCGATATTTTTCAATTTTTATGCATTTTTGGAATATAAATTCCCATCCCCCACTTTATTTTGGATATTGTCCTCAATGTACATGTAGGAGTGGGAATAAAAAGGAAGTACATGTTTTTGAATTTTTTGATTTTTTTTTTTTTGAAATAAAGTATAAATGCAATGATATGATATGAATGAATGCATGCTCTAACTAAATGCAATTCTATATGACATATATAACAAATGAATGCAATCTACACTACCCTATATGATGCATGTTTTAAACTATGGTCACTTATGATCAAACCTCCCAAACCGATTTAAACACTATTTCTAGTGTAGAAAAGAATAGGATTGGTCATTAGTGACTATGCATGAATTCTAGTCTATATGCAACTATCTACATGAATCATGTGAGATATATTACAATGCAACTATACTATATAAACTAACTAATGTAAATGCAATATGAAATATAATACAAATGCAAGCTAAATGTATATGTATATTGTAGGGAAATATCCGTAAAATTCCCTTAAATTTTAAGGATTATAACGCAAATTTAACATGCGATTATTGTCATAAAACAAAATACAATAGAAACGATAAGGAATAAAGAATCAACCTCGGGTCCTTGTGAATGCGGCCTAAGAACAGAAATCAAAGTAGATTTCCTCCTAATCGTTGCACCCAAGACCGTCTGAGACTATGCCCCTTGTGCTAGAAAGTACTCTCTGATTGACTTGCAATATTGAGAGAGTTGTTTTGAGATGTCGATGTGAGATCTGGGTTTCTGAGGAAATTTTTCCAAAACCCTAGTTTGTGTGCAAATGGTAATGCTTAGGTTAAAAGGAGAGAGGCTCTCTCCTTTTGTCTTGTTCGTCCAAACCGAGTCCAAGAGGAGGAAGTGGGCTTTCCACTTTCTCCTTATTTTAACTCGTGGTTTGACTAAAATTGCTAAAATGTATATGACGGGATTTTTATTATAAATCGTCATCGGTTATCGGTTATTAAAACATCAACTAATAACATGACTCAGTTGATATATTAATACATATCCGACAAAGACAATATTGTATAATTAATTCAATATACATCAATTAAATATAATCGTCTATATTTAATTTACGAATTAACTGCTTAATTCGCCTTAGCCATTATTATTTAATCCGTATTGAATAAATATCTCAACATCGCGTTTGACTAATTACTAGTCAATAACTCCGACTAACTCTTTAGTCAACTTAGGCATCAACATGACTGTATTTTCATACCGTCACATCTCTCAAACGTATCCTATAGGTGTGACTTTTAGGGACAAGTTGATCACTGCCATCTGTATGACAATAACGTCAAACTTATCTAGCAAGCCAACCGTTATTGATAAACGTGGACCAACTGATTATAATACAAAAGTATACCCTTTGATCCTTTTAGAGATTTAAATGTTATTGCACTAACTATAGAGGACACCAACCCCAACAAGCTCCCACTTGTCCTTACAAGTGTATGTGTAATAACGTTATCCGCACTAACTGGAGGACACAGCTCCAACAAACTCCCACTTGTCCGTACAAGTGTATGTGCGATAACCGATTCTCATATTTATTTAAAAATTTCTCCCACTCAATGTAAAACAATTTGCAGATCCGGATCCGCAAAGGTCGTATTTTACAAGCGATCAGTATCAAGAGTGGTTTCCCGACTAGAGAGTAACTTAACGATAAAACGAATCGTGTTCGAGCATGGCCATGCATTGCGATTCTGACTCCTCGAGTGGCCCTGAGAAATATCGAGTACCCGATAAAGGCTGAATATTTCCTTCAACTCGACTCCTTCCGATCTAAGCACAGCATGAAATGACCCAGAAAAAAATCTACTTGGCCCCCTGTTACGGATGACCGTGAGAAAGAAACCAAAGTCACCCAAAATCTGCCGTAGTCTCAAGAGACAGTCGATAGTCAAAAGAATCGACTCTTAGGATCACCATGGAGGTCCTATCCACGACCTGGCACCGAATGTTATAAAACATTTAGGACTTCACGTCGATGTCACAATTGTGTCCTACGAGATATCCGTATAACTCGCCTCTGTGATTGGTCAGTCAACCGGTTGACTTATGGCTCGTTGAACCCACCATCAACCAACGTCACAAAATAATTGCCAGAGTTATCAGATCATATGGGCAATTAAGGACAAAAAATATAATGTTTGTTCAGTTCACTTTGTGGTGTTCAAAATTGTCGTACAATTCCACATGAAAAACAAAATATATAAATATTAAAACGATGATGTCGTATAGAGTACACGAGAAAAGGAATCTAATCCATAAAAGAGTACTACAACTCAGGAGCACGTTTAATTTCCATGGAATTAACATGCCCTTCTTGCTTAACTTGTCGTAATGGTTTAGTGAGAGGATCTGCTATATTATCATGTGTAACAATCTTTTCTATCACTACTTCCTTTTGCTCCACGTAATCTGGGATTAGATGAGCTTTCCGTTGTACATGTCTAGACGCGACATAGTACTCGGACTCTGTCGTAGAATTTGCTGTAACACTTTGTTTGGAACTCTTCCAGCTGACTGCAGCGCCATTAAGAGTAAAAACGAATCCAGACTGAGATTTCGAGTCATCTCGATCCATAAGTCAATGCCCAATCTTTAGTCCTCCGTAGGTACTTAAGAATGTTCTTGACAGCCATCCAATGTGATACACCTGGATGCTGTTGGAATCGACTTGTCATACTCAATGCATATGCCACGTCTGGGCGTGTGCATATCATGGCATACATGATTGATCCTATAGCCGAGGCATAAGGAATCCGTGTCATGCGCTCTTTCTCTTCCGGTGTCTCTGGTGCCTGAGACTTGCTCAATGCACCCTTGGAGCCATAGGAAGAAACCCTCTCTTGGAGTTAGTCATGCTGAATCTCTCTATAATCTTGTCTATGTAAGACTCCTGACTGAGAGATAACATCCGACGTGATCTATCTTGATAGATACGGATGCCCAAAATTCTTTGTGCCTCACCCAGATCTTTCATCTGGAAATGGTTTTTCAACCATACTTTTACCGAAGTTAAGAGAGGTATGTCATTCCCAATCAGGAGTATGTCATCAACATACAATATTAGGAAGACAATCTTGCTCCCACTCGACTTGATATATAGACATGGTTCCTCGACCGATCGAGTAAATCCATTCTCTTTTATCACTTGGTCGAATCGATGATTCCAACTCCTAGAAGCTTGCTTAAGTCCATAAATGGAGTCCATCTCGGATTTTATGGCCTCAAGCCATAGCTTTGAGTCGGAATTAGTCATGGCACATTTATAGGTTGCGGGTTCACTACTCGTTAAGAGTAGAATGTCATCTATGTCATGTTCCTCGACCATACCAATGTATCTGTCCGGAGGAATAGAGACTCTACCCGACCTCCTAGGTTCCTCAGGAATATTTACCGCAGCCGGGATTGAAGGAACTGGTTCCTCCAATGGTTGCTCGGTATTTGGTTCTGTAATCTCCGACAGGTCGAAGGTTCTATCACTCTTTGCATTCTCGAGAAACTCCTTTTCTAAGAATGTCGCACTAGCCGCAACAAATACATGTTGTTCGGTTGGCGAATAGAAGTAATGACCAAATGTTCCTTTAGGATAACCTATAAAGTATGTCTTGACTGATCGCGGGCCGAGCTTATCCTCATGTCTCCACTTGACATAAGCCTCGCAGCCCTAAACCCGTATAAAGGACAAGTTAGGGACCGTTCCCTTCCATATTTCATATGGAGTCTTGTCAACAGCTTTAGACGGACTTCGGTTAAGTATTAGAGCAGCTGACAGAAGAGCATAACCCCACAATGAATCAGGCAATACCGTGTGACTCATCATGGATTGAACCATATCAAGTAGTGTTCGATTTCTCCGTTCGGACACACCATTCAACTGAGGTGTTCCAGGTGGAGTTAACTGTAAGGCAATCCCACAGTCCTTAAGGTCTTGATCAAACTCGTGAGAAAGATACTCGCCACCACGATCTGAACGTAGTGTTTTAATCTTTCTACCCAGTTGGTTCTGTACCCGATTCTGGTATTCTTTGAATTTCTCAAAGGACTCACTTTTATGCTTCATTAAGTAGACATAGCCATATCTACTTAAATCGTCCGTGAAAGTGATGAAATACCTATAGCCTTCTCGTGCGGTGATTGACATAGGGCAACATACATCCGTGTGTATGAGTCCTAATAGGTCAGCAGCGCGCATTCCAACACCTTTGAAGGAAATCCGAGTCATCTTACCAATGAGACATGATTCACACGTGCCAAATGATTGAAAATCAAAGGCCGAGATAGCTCCATTCTGTATGAGCTGTTTAACGCGTTTCTCATTAATGTGTCCCATACGGCAGTGCCATAGATACGTTTGATCTTTGTCATCAACCTTTAACTTCTTATTCATTACGTGTAATATTTCGGTGGTCTGATCTAAAACATAAATTCCGTTCATGGAGACTGCCTTGCCAAAAATCATATCGTGTAATAAGAAAATGCAAGTATTATTCTCTATTACAAATGAAAAACCAAGTTGGTCAAGTGCAGAAACTGAAATAATGTTTTTCGAAAGACTGGGTACATAATAGCAGTTATATAAAAATAACTCAAATCCGCTGGGAAGCTGGATCACGTATGTTCCACTCGAGACGGCAGCCACTCGTGCTCCATTCCCGACATGCAGGTCCACCTTACCCTTTACGAGGGGTTCGATGTTCCGGAGCCCCTGCACATGATTACACAGATGAGAACCACAACCAGTAACTAGTACCCAAGTTCCGTAACTTGCGTGGTTAATCTCAATCATATGAATAAAAGTAGAAGAGGATGAAGACATACCAACAGGTTTAACGCGACCTGCTTTTATGTCCTCATGGTAAACAGGACATGTACGCCTCCAATGCCCAGTCTTGTGGCAATGATGGCATTCCATGTTATCGTTCTTGCTCTTTGTCGTGTCTGATGAGGTACTCGACTCACCAGGCCCACTCTTACCTGATCCCGACTTCTTAAACTTCGGTTTCCCTACCGCTAGGTCTGCCTGAGCTTTGCCCTTACCCTTGCCCTTGTTTGACACAACGAGAACATCCTGTTTCAAGCTCCCACTAAACTTCATGTCCTTCTCGGTCTGTACGAGAAGGGAGTGTAGTTCATGTGGGCTTTTCTTCAAATCATTCATATAGTAATTCGCTCTAAAGAGCGCAAAACCATCGTGGAGTGAATGAAGCATGCGGTCAATCACGATGTTCTCGCTGATTTTACAATCAAGCGCCTCCAGTTTCTCGACATTCTCAATCATGCTTTGAGAATGTGTGGGCTAACCGTTGGCCCTTTTCTCGAGTCTCGCATCAAAGAAGCGAGTGGTATGCTCATAGGTCACGATTCTCGGTGCTTTCGAGAATTACTTAGTGAGCGTGGTGAAAATCTTGTTTGCACCATGGGCTATGAAGCGTTTCTGCAAATTGGATTCCATTGCAAAAATTAGTACGTTTTTAATCGCACCCGCTTCCATGACGAAATCGTTATACTTGGCGATCTCGTTAGCTCCAGCCGTGGGGCCTGGGTGTGACGGGATGGGCTCTGTCAGATATTTGAGCTTCCCGTCGGCGGCGGCGATTCCGTAATGCCGCCTCCCAGTCCGCGAAGTTTGATCCATCATTCTTCAGTCGAGTAGACTGATTCATCTGATTCATGAAGATCCGAAGCCAGGACTCACGGTCCAATGTGGCACTTGGCATTGGGTCGTTCAGAAGACCAGCCATTATGTTATTAGCAGTTTAAATGTTCGTGATCTACGCTGAAAAAGAAAGAAAAACCAAAACGAAATAAGCAACTCATCGAGGTGATTTAAGTCTATTTAAAATTCATTTTAACGTGTAGACTCATTGTACTTGTATAATTGATCTCCCTCAAGAATAATACAAGTGATCCCAAGACTCAATTTCCGTAAATTGATAAGCCAACTGTTTAGCTAGTTCTTCCGTAAGAACTCTTGGTCGATAGATTTCCGTAAATCCTATCTATAGTCCACCATAATCACAGGATCGTACGAGTGACCATAGTGTTGAGATAAAATAGGTCAATCGGTTCCAACTTACCCGACGTAGAAGGGGTCATATTATGCCTACCGACGAAAAAGGGATTCATTGGAGTTTGACCTATAAAGACTATTCTCAATTTTTGTTTATACGAGGAAGATCCCATCAACTTAGTTTAAATTCATTTTAAGTGAACGAATAACTAGCATTACGTGAATGAATTAACTTAGGTGATGGCTTAAAATAGATCGTGTGACATAAGAATGTCATAGAAAACTAACGCGTGACCTCTATATGAGTCAGTTTTCATGCAATTATTAGGTGGTTTGGTTTTTGGCGGAATATGATGCATATTATCGTTACGATAAAATAAATAAAAGAATGCAATACGTAAATAAAATTCCTAGTGTGGCCTATCCTGGTAAAAGAACACAATACAACTTTGGAATCCACCGTTGGACCCGAGAAGCTTGTCTTGATGTTCCATCTTTGTCCATGCAGCGGGAGTGAGCATCCGATATCCATCTTTGGTCTTCTCAAAATTACAATTAAGTAATTACAAAATATAAACCTATATACATTCTAAATAAAAACACTGTAATTACAAGGGAAAAACCAAAACGGAGATACAAGATCTCAAAATACAACCAAGACCGTGTTCCATCATTACGGTAACACGTTCTACTAAGGCCACACTAAGTTACAACCGATTGTAAAATTAAATACGTAATTAAAAGCATTCAAGGCATTCAACAATAACGATAAAATAAAAATGCATTAACTAAAACAAATTTATTCATGACATAATTCCGTAATTATGTTAAATTTAATCCAAACCACCTTTTAACAATTAAAATTATGTGACAAAACCGCTTCTATCAACTTAATTTTAATTCATGATAATCCGTTACTTTAAATCGCTTTAAAATAACTAAATGGTACGTGAGTGAACCGTTTCACTATCAAGCGAGTGTACAATATCCGTATAAATTACATTTTATGGCCAAAATAAAATTTAAAACGAAAGAAATAAATTTTACACGCTGCCAAAGACGAAAATCCCTCGATCCAGACATAAAAGTCCTCGATCGAAGGACAAAAGAGCTCGATCGACTGAGGCTGCCATTCGATCGAGTGGATTGCCAAACAGAAAGTGTTCGATCGACTAAACTGGTGGTCGATCGAGGACTTTTATTAGCAAATCTGTTCGATCGAGTATGAGGACTTCTCGATCGAACAGATGGGGTTTTAAAAGTGGTCGATCGAGTACTGCAAGGACTCGATCGAGTAAAAACAAGACAGAAAGGTACTCGATCGAGTAGTAATTCACTCGATTGAGAGCAAAACTATTCTGAAAACTTCAAAACCCTCGTGAAAACATATGGTTATACAAAATCAATTACAATTTTGATCTAAATCGAGTAAAATTAAATCAACAAATTGCAAAACTTTAACATATTGCTATAATGATCGTGTAAAATAACAATATGCAACGAAAGAACGTTCCAGCCGTGTATATACATGACACGGTTTTCAAAAAACAGAAGACAACCGAAAAAAAAATTCCAGCCGCACGGTCTTCTAGACAAAACAAATCGTTTCAAATCGTTTTATTGAAAATCACATTGAAAAATATACGTGGCCTCGCTCTGATACCACTTATAGGTAAATATCCGTAAAATTCCCTTAAATTTTAAAGATTATAACGCAAATTTAACATGCGATTATAGTCATAAAACAAAATACAATAGAAACGATAAGGAATAAAGAATCAACCTCGGGTCCTTGTGAATGCG
This sequence comes from Silene latifolia, assembly GCF_048544455.1. Taxonomy (NCBI): domain Eukaryota; kingdom Viridiplantae; phylum Streptophyta; class Magnoliopsida; order Caryophyllales; family Caryophyllaceae; genus Silene; species Silene latifolia. The sequence goes on from NC_133526.1 coordinate 167,778,072, forward strand.
GCCTAAGAACAGAAATCAAAGTAGATTTCCTCCTAATCGTTGCACCCAAGACCGTCTGAGACTATGCCCCTTGTGCTAGAAAGTACTCTCTGATTGACTTGCAATATTGAGAGAGTTGTTTTGAGATGTCGATGTGAGATCTGGGTTTCTGAGGAAATTTTTCCAAAACCCTAGTTTGTGTGCAAATGGTAATGCTTAGGTTAAAAGGAGAGAGGCTCACTCCTTTTGTCTTGTTCGTCCAAACCGAGTCCAAGAGGAGGAAGTGGGCTTTCCACTTTCTCCTTATTTTAACTCGTGGTTTGACTAAAATTGCTAAAATGTATATGACGGGATTTTTATTATAAATCGTCATCGGTTATCGGTTATTAAAATATAAACTAATAACATGACTCAGTTGATATATTAATACATATCCGACAAAGACAATATTGTATAATTAATTCAATATACATCAATTAAATATAATCGTCTATGTTTAATTTACGAATTAACTGCTTAATTCACCTTAGCCATTATTATTTAATCCGTATTAAATAAAGATCTCAACATCGCGTTTGACTAATTACTAGTCAATAACTCCGACTAACTGTTTAGTCAACTTAGGCATCAACATGACTGTATTTTCATACCGTCACATCTCTCAAACGTATCCTATAGGTGTGACTTTTAGGGACCAGTTGATCACCGTCATCTGTATGACAATAACGTCAAACTTATCTAGCAAGCCAACCGTTATTGATAAACGTGGACCAACTGATTATAATACAAAAGTATACCCTTTGATCCTTTTAGAGATTTAAATGTTATTGCACTAACTGTAGAGGACACCAACCCCAACATATATAACTAAATGCAAGTGTAAATGTAAGGCAAAGTCAAAGGAAAGGATATCTTACAAATGGTGGTTTGAGGGAGGACTCCACCAAACTCATTCCTTGTTGCCATGGTTTTTGATATTATCCATGTTGCTCAATGCTCTCAATAACCGGTCAAAGGTTTGAGCACAATCCTCAAATAAGCAAAGATGGAACCATGGTCACTTCAAAATGCAATAGAGCCAATCCTCCACAAGGGGCTTTTCATTGAAATTTCTCCCCTTCACCTTGGCCTTTTCATCATAGCCTTTTTGGCTCTCCAATTTAGCAAGCTTAAAATTCGCTTCATCGGGAGGCTTCCATTCTCTCCCGTCTCCCTCAAATATGGTGATAGCATTTGGATTTATCAATCCGTCAAGAGTAGAAGGAGAATTCTCATAAAAATGATGATGAGGTAGCTTTGGAATTGAGATTGTGGGTGCCAAGTCTCCACAAGCAAGCTCATTTGCAATTTTGTTCTTGAGCTTTTCCACCAATTACCCTTTATATGATGATTTGACTTTTTGGAGAAGATCTACCATATCATCTCCAACAATCATAGGTTCCATGGTGGGTGCGAAAAGGTCTTCATGATCAATAGAAAAGAGACATTCATCTTCCTCATAGAAGCATACCTCAAACTTCTCAAGAATGGGGTCCTCAAGTGAGGCAATATCACAACTCCCTTCATCTTCTTCATTCCATAAGTCCTTGAAAGATACATATTCCGCATAAGCTTCTTCTATAAGCTTGTCATCATCACTATCTTCATATGAATCATAAATTGGGGCTTCACTCTTCTTCAATAATTCTTCCTCCACCATCTCAGTATTCACATCAAAAGATACACCTTCATACTCACAAAGGTTAAGAGTATTTGGCTTACTCAACCTCAAATCTTCCTCATCAAACACAACACTTTCATACTCATAAGAGCTCAAGGAGATTAGCTCTTCCCACTTGTCATCAAAGGTAACTCCTTCAAACTCGCATTCATAATATAAGGAATGGTGAGGGGTAGTTATTTGGGCTTCCTTCATTTGGGCAATTTGAATCTCCAACTCCTCACCTTGGGTAACAATGTCTTGAAGAACATTGTCCCTTTTTTGGCTCTCTTCTAGCATTTTTTTGAAAGTTTTGTTGATCTCCCATCATTTGGAGAATCACATTTTGAATGGGCTCATCTTCTAGTTGTGGGTGGGTGTGAAAGTGGTTGTATTGTGGCAATTGAAATTCATTGTGAAGTGGGTATTGGGTGGGTGGTTGTTGTGGATATTGGGTGTGGGGATTTTGGTGGGAAAAATTGGGGTAGTAGTTAGGATTTTCATTGTATGATGTGTAAGGTAGGTTTGTGTTGACTTGCTCCTCAAACTCCCCATACCTATAGTCATACTCAAAAGATCCACCACATACTCCATGTACCAAGTCTTGGGTCATCATCATAGCTAAGATAAAGATACAACTACAAACATGGAAACTACAATAAAAACGGTAAGAACAATCCTTGAGGAACAAGTTTCTCAAGGTTAAAGCAAAATCAAAATAGACAAACAAGTAAGAACTTAATCACAGAGCACCATCCCCGGCAACGGCGCCATTTTGATGTGAGCGTGTCGTTGTACACCCAATCAAACACATTTATTATACTCAACAAACAACTAGTTAGTGGTAAGTCGAGGTCGATCCATGGGACGGTGTGCTTTGGGTTCTAAGTCTATCTATCTCAATTTATGCTAGTGTCACAATTTGTTTGGGTTTGTAGTTGTGTCCTAGACTAATGCAAGCAATAAAGTAAAGCAAACAATGAACTAAGAAATGTAAACAAATGACTAAAAGCACTAGGATGTCATGGGGTCATAGGGGATTCATGGTGTTGATCATACAAACATGTTTACAAAGTTGCAAGCAATTAATGTTGTAAAGGAACCGAGTTGGTTTATGTCTTACGGTTCATAGGAAGAGTTGGGTCCCGGAGCCGAATCGATTAGATTGTACAACACCTACAAATCGACTTAATTTCCTCCTATTCAAATTCTATGCATGGTCTAACAAAACTCGAGTTGGTTTATATCTTACAAGTCTTGTTGAGTAGATAAGAGATGGGTAAAAATGCAAGGATTCATAGGCTTAGCATTTCATCAAACATAACATGTGGATAGGTTGACATCACAATAAGCAAGCAATTTAATTATGAAAACATTTTAGATTAAGCATGATTAATCCCATGGTTTCCCCTAATTACCCACTAATCCTAGTTAAGAGACTACTCACTTATTATCATGGTAAACATGTCATTAATGGTGTCAATCATCACAACAAGTGTAAACATGATAAGAGAATGAGGAAATAAACAATAAAGAGTAAAGGGTAAAAGAATTATACCAACTTAACATGATCCAAATAATAAAGCAAAGAATAATAGAAGAAACTTGATTGATTGATGAAGAGTTGTCAATTCTCCAATAATAACCCAATAATCTTCAATTACCCAATAATAAACTTGAATAATAAACTTGAACAATAATTAAGGAAAGATTAATGTGTAATTTGTGGAAAGATTAAAGAGTAATTTATTCTAATCTACTCCTAATCTAATCTAAGAGGAATTTCTAATATGGAAACTTGGTGGTTTGATTATTACAAATGGGGTATATATAGTGGTGCATCATTAGGTTAAGCAAGGGTATTTTAGTAAATAGCATTGCTAAGTTTGAGTAGGGAAATGCTCCTCTCGAAAAAAGATGTGAGTCTCCTTTTTGCTAGTCTTTCAAGAAATATGCGCGGGTCATGGTTCACATAGCAAGGAAAAACTTCATGTCCAGCAATACGCTCGTCCCGAGCTGAAAACGAGCATCCTGAGCTTCAACCCGAGCGGGTTGAGCTGTATTATGCCTTACTTGAACTCGGATTGTAAAACGGATGTCATTTCCTCATCCGGACTCCTATTGGAGTGATTCAAAAGCCTAGATCACTTGATTTTTCGACGCTATTTCATCTAGCATACTTTCAGAGCCAAAGGAGCAACTCTTGGTTTTGTTTTTGAGCAATTTCTTCTTGCAATGTCTTACTTCTCGTCATCCTTGCTTTTTAGCCTAAGATGCCTCTATATACTCTTTATTTCTACTTCCTTGGTCATCATTCTTGCCTCCTCTTCATACTTAGTCCATCAAATATCGTCAACAAGCTTCCAAATATGCATGAAAGACGGGAATTTCCGCCTTATTATCTCCTTTCCTATAAAACATATAAAATGCACTAGGAAAGCAAAATAGAAAGCATTTGACGGATAAAATGGTCATGAAATGTTATAAAAGTATGCAAAATAGGTTCAATTAGGGGACTAAATGTGCGCAAATAATGTTCAAATCAACGGGTCTTCATTTTTCTTTTTATTGTCGCTCAAAATGGATTTTGACAACGAACCAGCTGGTTCAACATTCAAATAATTCGATCGAGCAGATGGGGAGCTCAATCGAACATTTTCTTCAGGAAATCCTCTCGATCGAGTAGCAGTGTTAGGTCGATCGACCTTCTCTCTGTGTATAGTGCTCGATCGAACACTCCAATCTTCTCGATCGAACACCTCTTCTGGCATTTCACTCGATCGAGCAGAGTAAGGCTCTCGATCGAGTTTTTGAACAGTGGCAGGCTAGGCTTCATTGTATTCTTCCTCTTGAACAGTAATTTAAATATCCGAGTCATCATTTTCAACATCAGTAGGCAAATCCGGTCCTTCATAGGGAAGACCACTTCTGGTTCGAACAGCATAAACCGTCTCGGGTTGCCTAAAAGTTTGCTCGGCAATTACTTGAGCCAACTGAGTCTCAAGTCTCTCGATAACGGCATCTTTAGCTTCCACAACTTACATAATTTTTTGCGTTTGTAATGCAAGTGTTTTCACCAAAGATGTCAATTCAGCAATTTCTTCTTTCTGTTTATCAGGAGGAGTAGTTTATTGTTGCGGCGGCCAAACAAATGGGGGCTTTTTGAAGCCCTGTTGTTGTAGCGGATGTGGCGGCACATAGCGATTCTGCGGCGGAGTGGGAGTATAGTTTGGGTGACTCCTACTTTGGTAACCATAGTGATAATTACCTTGTCTATACTGCTTAAAAGCATAGACTTCATCATTCTCCGCCAAACAACTGATAGTTTCGTGCCCCGCAGCACCACATCTTTCACAAAGTACCACCTTTTGCGCCATGGGATGGAACATAGGTGGCAGATCAAAGGTACTCAAGTCTTCCCTTTGATGGCCTTTCTTTAAGAATCCTTTCTAGTTAGGACCTGTAGGACCTATTAAGACAACACTAGAAGAAAAGATAAGAACTGTCTAAAGGAATAAATCCCTTGAGACTAAAGATAAACCGACAAAGAAAACAAATAAACAACGTCGCCTCCTCGGCAACGGCGGCAAAATTTGACGAGGCTGTCGCAACACTATAAAAAATAAACATAACCGGCTCTAATTTATGTAGCATAGGTAAGTCGGATATCGTATTCCATAGGGAGGCTGCTTATAGTCTATTTGCCTTAACTAGGTCTGTCGGTGTCACTGGGTTGTTTGTTTGCTTGAAGTATTAAACAAAAACAAAAACTAAAAGCAATAAATAAATTAACATCGTTGTAAAAGTAAGCTGAGATCAAATAAGGAAGAGAAATGCTAGGATTGTCGGTTCACCATGGTTTTCTAGGGATCCAATCTAGGGTCAAAGGTTGGCATAAACTCGGCTCGCAGGGTAGTGAAAAGGTCCTTCCGGTCCGCTATTCGCCCTAAAACATTACTAACTTAGCTTCCGCCCTCATTAGAATGTCCTAATGTTCACTTCGGGTCTTACCCCTTCCAATCTTCCGGTCTAGGTCAAGGCGTACCGAATCAACTAGCTAATTGCGTCGTCTCAAGCAACTAATTACTATTAAATGCGGTGATTAACAACACAAACCTAATTCTAACCAAGCCTAATCACCTAGTCTTAACCTCCCTAATTACCATGGCTCCCCTATATCCTAGCACAAGGGGTTTATCTACTCATAACGATGATAAAACTAACAACGATAAATAAAACTATACCAAACATGGTATAAAGATGAAATAACACTACGCCAAATCTGGCAATCAATAAGGAGCGTATCACAACGGTTTAATGCATTTAATAACGACACTTAGATTACCGTTTTCCAAATATTGGCGGAAACCTAGACCGCGATAATGCGAATAACGGTTTTCCACGAAAACCGTTGCTATTATAATGTGATAACGGCTACTTAACAAACCGTTATGAAAAACGTTTACGGTTTCGAAAAGCTCGTTATAAAATCTCTCTTATCAACGGTTGTTCGACAACCGTTACCAGTTTAAGAAAATGGCATTTCAAAAACCTTTACTAAATTAGCACCAGCAACGGTTTGTGGTACCTATTGTTATGTTATAGATACGGGTTTCTTGTAACCGTTATCATTTTCAATTATGAAAGAACGGTTTTTCAATTCAACCGTTATCACTATTTGATTAGATTTCTCAAGTTGACCACTACATGCAAAATTTTATCAGAACTTTAATAAATATTCAATTTGACCAAAATAATTCTATAAATATGTCTTCATAATGTTTTAGGTCAAAATCTAAATTATCAAACATTTACTCTTTAATTTCTCTCTAAATTTCTCTCTAAAAAAATATGGCTGGTGTATCGGAGCTACAATCATGTTATCGTTACGCACAACCTTTTACTTGCATTCTCCATAATCTTCCGGTTCATTATGATGGGAATGGAAAGTGTTTAAACGCTAATTTTGGGTGGTTGACGCAAATGCTTCATGACTCCGGTTTCACTACGGTTAAAAAAAGTGTACCCTGTGTCTACAAACAAGCAAGGTTTTGTAGGCTTCGCTTTTATCGAGTTTGACGAAGCCAACTGCCATGATAGTTTTCATCAGGCAAGAACATTAGGGGCTAGATTTGCGAGGAAAGATGCGGGTAAAGAGGACTTCTATTCGAATGCTAAACAAAAGGGCCTTTATCTATGGGTTGCGACCCATGTTGGTCATCATCTGCTGACGCATTACATGAGGTATCACATTCCTGGCACCGTGCTTATGTCATGGGAGAAAGAGGCCATTCCACCTGCGCTGCCCGCTGATGATGAAGAGCCGATCTACGACTTGATCTATGCCAAAATTGGGCATGAACACTATCCTAATACTTCATCAGATTCTAATTAAGTCTTTAATTATTATCTGATATTATGAGTTGTATTTTGATTAGGGTGGTTATTTGAATTAAAGTTTAATAATTTATGTTATTTGTTACGTTTTAATTAAGTCCTTACACTCAAATGCAATCCACCAGATAAAATATTATAATGACCAACTTTCTACTTAAAATAATAAAAAAGAATGGAAAGGGCATAGTAAGATCCACTGTGAAAACTTATAAGTTATTTTAAAGTCGTTGTCATATTTTAAAGCCGTTGTCATAATAAGATCAACAACGGTTATTTTAAAGCCGTTGTCATATTACACCAATTAACAACGGTGTTTCTTAAAACCGTTGTAAAAACAGATCCACTGTGAAAACTGAAAAGTTTGTGATTTTAGTTTACCAATGCATGCCCTATTATTATTGGTTGTTTGACCATTATTCACCTCATGCATGCATGCACAATTACAACGGTTCTTATAAGAACCGTCTTAGATTATGCAACTCTAAAAATAAATGAAATTTTAAAGGTATTAATAATAGAATGACTGATGGTGAACAAGTCATCTTTGCCGTCGTCGTCGTCATTAATCTTTATAGCTTAAAAAAGGTAATTTCATTTTCATAACTACTGGCTTATATATGGGTCGTACTTGGATGATTGATGGTGAAATTGGTGATCCCATTTATAATGATGGAATTGCTGAATTTTACAATTTCGTTAGTGAAAATTTTCATCTCCACTCATCAATCCCCTGCCCTTGTAATAGATGTGATAATATTAGGATTTTGCCTATCCCATATGTCAAAATACACTTAGAAAAGAATAGTTTCAGTAGAGATTATAGGCGTTGGATTTTTCATGGAGAGTTAGAGGATGAGGATGGGGAATCTGATGTAGAGGTAAATAATCATACACATGAAGCTGCTGGTTTAGATATAGGGGATGAGGGATATGATGTCTGTGTAAACAATTGTTCACCTACACCTGAAGTTGTTTTAGGTGAGAAGTTTGCTGAAGATGATGGATTCGATGATTTTGAAGCTAGCGGTGATGGGGAAATAAATGCTGATGATTTAATTGAGAAGTTGAGTCAATCTGAAATGCCTTTATTTACTGGTTGTAAGAAGTATACCAAATTGTCCGCGGTGGTAAAGTTATATAACTTGAAGGGGACAAATGGGTGGAGTGATAAGAGTCTTATGGATCTTCTAGCTTTGGTATGTGACATGCTTCCTAACGGTAATGTTCTTCCGAGTCAGACATATGAGGCTAAAAAAATGATTAGAGAATTGGGCATGGAATATGAGAAAATACATGTTTGTCTCAATGACTGCATATTGTACCATATAGATTATGAGAAATTATCATATTGTTCGCGCTGCTTTGTATGGCGTCATAAGACTAAGGAAGGGATCCCAGCTAAGGTGTTGTGGTATTTTCCAATAATACCAAGATTTATAAGGATTTATTTGAATGAAGAAGATGCAAGAATGTTGACTTGGCATAATAGTGGAAGGATTGAAGATGGAAAGTTAAGACACCCAGCGGATGGTCAACAGTGGAAAGAGTTTAACGCTAAATATCCTGACTTCGCCAAAGAAGCAAGGAACTTGCGTCTAGCGCTCTCCACAGATGGAATGAACCCTCATGGAAACATGAGTACCCAACACAGTATGTGGCCAGTTGTGTTGGCCATCTATAATTTGCCCCCATGGGTTTGCATGAAAAGGAAGTATCTGATGTTGTCTTTGTTGATATCTGGCCCTCGACAACCTGGAAATGACATAGATGTGTATTTGGAACCACTTCTAGATGATATGAAGATTCTGTGGGAAAAAGGGATACCAGTATTTGATGGTTATAAGAAGGAAAGTTTCAATTTGAGAGCCATGTTATTGTGTACAATAACTGACTTTCCGGCGTACGACGATTTTTTTGGACATACTGTACATGGGAAAGAGGCTTGCCCATTGTTGGGGGGGGGGGGGGGATGTTGAATCAGAATATTTGAAGCATTCACACAAGCATGTGTACAGGAGAAATCGTCGATGGTTATGCCCTGACATCATTATTGTAAGCTTCAGAAACCGTTTAATGGGTGTCCTGAGCAACGTGGGAGTCCTCAGATTTTGAATGGTCATGAAGTATATGAGAAAGTGAAAGATATTGAGATAACATATGGGAAGAAGAGGCCTAAGTTGTCTACTCGTGGTTATAAAAAAACCATATTTTTTACCAAACTTTCGTACTGGCGTGACCTCTCGGTTAGACATTGCCTAGATTTTATGCACATTGAAAAGAACGTTTGTGATAATATAATCAATACTCTGCTGAATGTTCCAGGTAGGACAAAAGACAACAAGGTAGCTAGGGAAGATATGGTTGAGATGGGTATTACGCCCAAGCTGGCAGCTAAAACAAAAGGAAATTGGACTTTTTTGCCGCCTGCATCTCATACTCTTTCAAAAAAAGTAGAAAAGAGTTTTGCGAATGCTTGCATGGTATTAAGGTGCCAGAGGGCTACTCGTCTAATATTAGAAGCTTTATTTCGTTGCAGGACCTAAAACTTACTGGTTTAAAGTCACATGACTGTCATACATTGATAAAACAACTACTAGCTGATACCGTCGTTTTGTATCAAAATTAAATTTATAATTCCAAAGTAAAACTATAGCTAGTGATAGTAAGGGTCGAACCACAGAGAGACAAGGTTGATTTTGTTTGCTATTTTTCAGTCTATAAAAGTAACAATTAATTGGGGGGTTTTGAGATTGGTTGACTAAATTGACTAATTGCTAAAATAAAATTTCTCAACAAGATTAAAAGAAGACTGGGAACTTCGGTTCACCATGGCAAATATCAGGTCAGTAAGGTAGCTTAGATCTCATAATACGGTCTCAGGGAACACAAGCTAGCCTTTCGACCGAAGCTCAATTAACCTTACGGTCTATTAATTTCCTAGAATTTCTCAAAGCTTTCGCTCAGGGGAAATTCCAAATCTAACGATAATTCAAATTACTAATCTTTCAATCTAGTAAAAAGGATTATTAAAAGACAACAAGACCAATACGGAAGAATTCATACTACAAAACAATCCTAATTTACGCCATGGCTCACCTAGTTCCCAATCAAAACAATTAGCTACGCATAACTAAAACTAAAACAATCGCTAAATTGATAACAAAGAACAAGATTGACATGATTGAATTTAAATAAAAGACAAAAGATAAAAGATGAATTACTGGAATTAAATTGATGAAAACAAGAATTGAAACAACAAGGAATTAGGGTAGAAAGAATTTGCATAAAAACTTACTAATTGAATTAATGAACAAAGTATCGAATTCGAGGTTTTCCGTCCCCAAAGCTAGATCTAAAAACTGAGTTCTTCAATAATGAAAAGCATAACCTAATGATAGATGCGTTCTACTGATAAAAAGATACCCCAAAAGTTAATTACAAGTTGGGCTTTTAAAAGTCTAACACGAAGAAATAAATCTCAGCTCGCAGGCTGGTCGATCGACCGGTCAGCATGGTCGATCGACTGGTAAATGCAGAACAGCAGCTTCTGCTTGACTTCAACGGTCGATCGACTGAAAGGACTGGTCGATCGACTGGTGGTGCTGTGCAGTGGCTCTTCCTCTCTTCAATTCAGCTCTTCACTCCTTTGCATGCATCCCAAGGTGGGTGAATTCGAACTTCCTTCTTCCAAGCTTCCCTGAAGTTGCCTCCGGAGGACGATTTAGGCTTGATTTAGCTTACTTCCACTCATTCCTACAATAAATCATAGAAAATGCAAAGTAAACCGTTTCGGGAGAAATAGTAGCTTAAGACTAACAAATACGCATGCAAATACGTGCCAAAACCGCAGATAAAGTGTATAGAATATGCACGTATCAAATCTCCCCAAACCAAACCTTGCTTGTCCCCAAGCAAGCACTATGACCCATATAAAAAACTAACTGGAAAGGAGTATATCTCAAAGCTAGCTACAAGTCAATGCCAAACCGTTTAATGCACATAGTCAACTACTGCAAAGCTTAAATCAAGTGAACAAATTTATGCATATCATGGAATTAAATCGGGCGTTTGACCTTGCAAGACTCATACATTCGGACTCTCCCGGGTCACTCTTCCCTCAGCAAAGCAAATGGTAAGATTATATGTAAAAGAGAGGAAAGAAAATACAGTCTCTCACCTAAACTGCGACCGACAAAACATGTATGCTTGACTAGTATGAATAATGATTCTAACTACCGTACATACGCATAACCACCGTCAAGGACTAATACATGCCGAACTATTGCAAAATTTGGATATGTGAGGCTAAGTGGGAAAGGAAGGGCAAAACAATTATGGAATTGTGAAGGTAAGAGCCAAGCTAGTACCTAACGAACCATTAGAAACCGCATCCCATTCTTCCAACTCGAATTATAAACTATGCCTTTAAAAGACTAGGCAACACAATATCCCAAAGCAAACACCTCCAATTCATGAAGTAGGCACATGAGGCGTGTTCTCTATTCAACCAAATCATTATTATTTTCAACTTCCTCTTTTTTTTTTTCTTTTCTTCTTTCTGTTTTTTTTTTCATTTTTTTTTTCTTTTCTGGAATGGGCAGTCGATCGACCAACATCACCAGTCGATCGACCACCCTGACACAACTAGTGCTCTCTGCCCAGGTATATGTCCTCTCTCTCTTTTTTCATTTTCTGAATTTTTCTTTCTTTCTACTTTCAGGCTGAAACATCTCCTTCACTTCTCAACAATACTCGCTCCAACATTACAAAAGCGAACCAAAACAGCATAAATCGACAAATTCCTCTACTACTTCCTAGCTTGGCACAATGGTAGGCTAAGTATGGGATGTAGTTGAGGGCAACTGGCAGTTATGGCTTATAGTGGAGTTAATGGGGCAAAATAAGAAAAGGGGAGGATGCAATAGTTCTCAAAACATGAAATACCGACCACAAACCAATGCGTATAGGCAATAAGCAATCAAAACTCATACACGTGCAAAACATGAAATGAAGGGAGTACTACTCTCAATCCTAAATTAACCGGTCATGAATGTCACCAGTTATGGGCTCTATATCTCAGAAAGTATAAGTAGTTTGCCAAAAATAATGAGTCAAGTCTAATTACCCGAAAAGAATTCCGTAACAAAATTTGAGAAATCACTTTTAGTTCTCGCTAAACAGCTGTGAAAAGGGCATGGAATGGCATATTTGACTAATAGTGCAAAATCGTCATTAATAACTCTAATCCGACTCAACTATATGCAAAAGTAAACGTGATTTTTTTGATTTTTTTGATTTTTGAATTTTTTCCATTTTTTCGTTGTTTTTTTTTTTTAAAGAAAGAAATGAAAAACAAATGCAAACCGAAATGCACTAAACATGTGATTGAAATGCAATAAAAAACAAATGCAGATGCAAAACAAAAGGCATATGCAAATACCTTCCCCAAACCAAAACGCACAATGCCCTCATTGTGCTCAGCAGCAAATCACCAGCAGAAATATGGGGGAATAAAAGCATAACAAAATAAAAGGAAACTAAAGAAGAAGGATCGGAAACTCACAAAATACGGCCTCCCCAAACCAGCCAAAAACGGGGAGGTCACCAGCATCTAATCTCCACCATCGTACTCCTCGCCACTAGACTCTCCGGACCCCGAGTCGCTCTCCTCGTCCGCCTCAGCAGCGGCGGCAGTGGCTCTCCTGGAAGTGGAGGCACCAGCAGTAGTAGTAGGAGGGGGTCTCCTGGCAGGCTGAGGGTAGCCGCTCACAGGAGGAACAAAGTAGGAAGGGTGAGTCCAAGCACCCTGTGGGAGCATCCCTCCTCGGGCTAACTCCTCGTAGACTGGGTACAGGGCTAGAGCCGTGTCTAGCCTGTGCTGGTCAAAGCTCCTGCAAAAATCACCCAGTACACGTGACATTGCCCTTTGGTCCATGACCGGAGGGACAACCAAAGGAGTAGGTGGTCGAAAAGTGGCCGGGTAGCCAGTGGGAGCAGGAGTGGAGGAAGAGGGTGTCTACGAGGCACGAGCTCTCCTCGAGGTGGTAGCAGTAGCAGTGGCCGCCACAATAGGAAGCCTGTAACTAGGCAAGGGCGGCCGAGCTGCCCCCTGAACAGTGGTGAGGGGCAAGACAGGAGTGTAGCCAAGGACGGGGATAGGGTCACAGATGAAAGAATCGATCTTCCACCGTCTCTGGCTATCGACCCAATGGATAGCTCTTGCATATGCAAGGTCCATGAAACGTAGGTCAGGGTTAATGGGGGCCTCCTCTCGAGGGATTAGTAAAACTAGACGGTTGGCGATACGTGTCACCAACCCACCACAAGCAATAGTGGTCAAAGTGCCCTCACTAACAGTCTGAAAGTGAGCGGCAGTCAAATAAGCGATATTATAGATACGGGCTGTCCGACTTTCAATGTTCCGATAGCCCGCTAAGATAGACAGTTCGATGTTATTCACATTATTTGACTCTTTACGGCCAAAAATGGTATTACCCATTAGCCGTAGAAAATAACGAAGAGGGGGCAAATGGACGGAAGTGCCCGTCCTTTTAGGCCCGTGAAAGTCATTGATGCAAGACCACATGACTCGGTGAACATCAGAGGTATTCGAGGTTCTACCCTCGAAAAAGAGACCCCAAAATCCAGCAAATTCGGCCAATGTCAGGGAGTAGTTGACATTAAATAGCCGAAAAGAAATGCAAGCTTTATTCGTGTTTTCCGCAAAAGAGACCGAGTCAAAAGCATAGGAAGAAATGAACTCGAGGGTCAAAACGTAATACGTGAACTCAGCCATGTCCACTAGACCCATCATACCTGTCCCATTTAGCAGGGACACAACTGACTCATAACAGCCTAATTCCTCCAAAGTAGGTTTGTGAAGGAATCGGGTAGCTGTGACTTTCATTCTCGCTACAAAAAGGGAAAACTTAGCACGCTGAGTTGAATTAGCAAAGATAACCTACGGATTGTCAGGTAGACTATCCGTGGTAGCCTCTATCATTAGTGGCGGTCCTCGTGGCCGCTTGGGAGCTCCTTGACTCGACTGTCCCTCGTACATGTGCTCCTTCCCTTTTGTCATTGTGGTTACCTGCAAAAGAGTCTTCATTAGCAACAAAAATCCCCTGACATTGTCGAATTACTAAAACCCGAACAAAATCAGAATTTGAAAATCCAAATTAGGGTTCAAAATTTTTGGGGAAAACGGCTTTAGACACATCCTAGTTGCTAATTTGCTTTGAAAATCAAGGGGGAAAGGGTAGAATAAGCAATTAAAGTATAAAAATGACAAGAAATCAATCCCTAAATCGATTTTCCCCAAATCGATTTTTCTGTCTCAAAGGCAAAATACTCGAAAATTTCGCATAAAACCGCAGTAGAAAACGAAATTAGAGCATGAAAATAGGATTAGAGACATACCTTGAAGAAACTTGAAGATTAAAACAAGAAAAATCGAGTGCAATAGGGGGTTGCAGTTAAAAATCGCGAGACAAGGGAGTGAATATAGGGTTTGCTCTTGAGTTTTTTGATTTTGGGAAAGTGAATGAATAAAAGAATAGGGAGTGAAGACTTCCCTTATGAATTGCATTCTGATCCCGCGAACTGGTCGATCGACCATTCTGACCGGTCGATCGACCATTCTGACCGGTCGATCGACCAGTCTCTCCTTTAAACAGCTTCTGGACTTTTCCCCTCAGTCGATCGACCATATTGCCCAGTCGATCGACCAAGATCCGTTCACAGTAGCCCCTGACCTGTTCCTTTTCAGTCGATCGACCACCTTGACCAGTCGATCGACTGGAAACGCTGGCAATTTAGCTCAAATTCGTCAAAATTGTTTGCCAACTTAAATTGCTTTGCCCTTTTCCTCTAATTCTACGCACTTTGCATAAAATATATTCCTGCAAAAATTATCAAAGGCGCACACTCTCCGAACCAAGAAATGCTAATTAAAAGGAAATAAGCAAATAAACAAAGCTCAAAATGCAAATTAAAAGAAAAAAACAAAATAAACTTCCTAATTACAAAAAGTTACAACCCGGGTTGCCTCCCGGTTAGCGCTGGTTTAAGAGGTCTCGCACGACCTTTTTACCTCACTTTGCATCATCCGATAACGGGTCGAAGTACAATACCTCGACTTTCCCAACATATGCATCTGATCCATGATAATGCTTCACATATTGGCCATTAACTTTGAACCTTTCTCCAGCAGAGGTCTCCAATTCAACTGATCCGAACTTTGTGACCGCTGTGACCGTGTAAGGGCCAGTCCACCTGGATTTCAGCTTACCAGGAAATAAACGGATACGAGCGTTAAAAAGGAGTACCTTATCGCCAATATGGAATTCGCGCTTGATGATTCTCTTATCGTGCCAGCGCTTCGTTTTCTCCTTGTAGATCCTAACATTGTCATAGGCCATCAGCCTAAATTCCTCTAGCTCATTCAGCTGTGTCATGCGTTTCTCACGAGAGAGGTTAGGATCCAAATTCAAATCACATATAGCCCACCAAGACTTACGCTCTAACTCAACAGGCAGATGACATGTCTTACCATAAATCAATCGGTATGGTGACATCCCGATTGGCGTCTTAAACGCAGTTCTATAAGCCCATTTGACATCATCTAACTTAAGACTCCAATCTTTCCGTGATTTAGAAACAACTTTAGCTAAAACTTCTTTCAATTCTCTGTTAGAAACCTCAACCTGACCACTAGTTTGGGGATGATACCCCAAACCTCTACGATGTTGGACACCGAATTTAGTCAATAAAGCACTAAGTTGTTTCTCTTTAAAATGCATTCCCCCATCGCTAATGACAACCCGAGGGACACCAAAACGAGGGAAAATGATCTTTTTAAACAGTTTAATCACGGCTTTTGCATCGCAATGGGGAGTAGCAATAGCTTCCACCCATTTGGATACATAATCTACAGCTACGAGGATATATTTATTACCTTGACTGCTCGGAAAAGGTCCTTGATAATCAATGCCCCAGACATCGAAAATCTCAACCTCAAGAATGCCTACCT
The DNA here is from genome assembly GCF_048544455.1 of Silene latifolia. Taxonomy (NCBI): domain Eukaryota; kingdom Viridiplantae; phylum Streptophyta; class Magnoliopsida; order Caryophyllales; family Caryophyllaceae; genus Silene; species Silene latifolia. The sequence continues at coordinate 167,794,178 of NC_133526.1, forward strand.
GTGGCATCTCATGTCTCTTGGAAATATTCCCGATCTTTGACAAGCATCGCACTCAAAGAACAAAATTGCGACAATAATCGCATGCAAAGTTGGCCAATAGAAACCAGTTGAGTACCTTAGCTACGATCTGGACGGACCGTGATGACCACCATAAGCAGAAGAGTGGCAAGCCTCTAGGATATCCTTCACCTCCCATTGAGGCACGCATCTCCGGATGAGACCGTCTGCGCATTCTTTGAAAACATGAGGATCATCCCAAAAATATTGTCTAGCATCATAAGCAAACTGCTTCTTCTGCTGCCATAAAAGCTCGGGTGGTATCCTACCTGTCACAGCAAAGTTAGCAAAATCAGCAAACCACGGAGGTGGATAAGACCCTGAAGTAGTAATAGCTAAGAAACTCTCATCAGGAAAGGAATCATTAATAGGCAACGAATCCTCCCTTTCTGTCAGCTGCAGGCGAGATAAATGATCAGCTACCACATTCTCTGCCCCTTTTTTGTCTTTGATCTCCAAATCAAACTCCTGCAAAAGGAGTATCCACCTCAAAAGCCTCGGCTTCGCATCTTTCTTAACAAAGAGAGTCTTCAACGCTGCATGGTCAGTATAAACAATAACTTTAGAACCTAACAAATAAGACCGAAATTTGTCTAAGGCAAAAACTACAGCTAGAAACTCCTTCTCAGTGGTAAAATAATTAACTTGAGCCTCATCCAGAGTTCGGCTCGCATAGTATATGGCATTCAATGCTTTATTCTTCCGCTGTCCCAAAACTGCACCGACCGCATAATCGCTGGCATCACACATGATCTCAAATGGGAGGTCCCAATCAGGCGGCTGAATGATTGACGCAGAAACTAGGGCCTCCTTTAACCTGTTAAAAGCGGTAAGGCACTCATCAGTAAATTCAAAGACATCATCCTTAAGGAGCAAATGTGTAAGTGGTTTAGCAATTTTTGAAAAATCCTTAATGAAACGCCGGTAAAAACCAGGGTGACCAAGGAAACTCCTTACTCCTTTAACATTAACGGGAGGAGGTAATTGCTCAATCACCTGCACCTTTGCCTTATCAACATGTATACCTTTACCAGAAATCAGATGCCCTAACACAACGCCCTCAGTGACCATAAACTGACACTTTTCCCAGTTTAAAACAAGATTAACATCTATACAACGCTGCATGACTTTATCAAGATTAGCTAAACAACGATCAAAGTCATTACCATAAACTGAGAAATCATCCATGAATACCTCCATAATATTCTCTATATAATCAGAAAAAATCCCCATCATGCACCTCTGAAAGGTAGCAGGGGCGTTACACAGTCCGAAAGGCATTCTACGATATGCAAAAACACCCTGTGGACCGGTAAAAGTGGTCTTACTCTGATCGTCCGGATGAATAGGGATCTGAAAGAACCCTGAATATCCGTCTAGAAAACAGAAAAATTTGTTAGAGGCAAGTCTTTCAGTCATTTGGTCAACAAAAGGGAGGGGGAAGTGGTCTTTCTTGGTGGCGGCATTTAACTGTCTATAATCAATGCACATCTGCCACCCTGTCACTACTCGAGTTGGTATTAATTCATTTTTCTCATTTTTAACCACGGTAGTCCCTCCTTTCTTCGGGACTACCTTAACTGGGCTAACCCACTTGGAGTTGCCAACTGTATAAATAATACCTGCATCGAGTAGTTTCATCACCTCAGCCATAACAACTTCCTGCATCTTCGGGTTCAACTTACGTTGACCCTGTCTGTAAGGCTTGTGGCCTTCCTGTGCATACAAACATCAGGGCTGATGCCCTTAATGTCATCCAAAGAGTAACCCAAAGCCTTCCTGTTTTTCGTAAGCACACACATCAAGGCAGACAGCTGGTCATCATTAAGCTTAGAGCTAACAATAGCTGGGTACTGCTCCGTATCATCTAGAAAAACATACTTAAGATTAGGAGGAAGTGGCTTACGCTCCGCACCTTTACCTCTACAAAGATAGACAGAATCGCTTCAATGGTGTAGCAAGTGTTGACCAAGTTCTCGTTGGCCAAGCTTAAAAGCATCTCATCTTCTTCCTCATTGAGCTTGTAGCTCTCCATTGAGGCTACCAAAGCATCTGGCTCCTCAACATTCTCCACTGTATTACCTGCACACTCATCTAAACGGGTTAGATCAGCTAAGGGATCCTTGGCTAAGGATTTCCTCCAATTACAAGTAACAGCCCTGTCAACAATATCAATGGAATAACACGTATCTTCATCAGCAGGTTCAGTCGCCTTGTGAGCAAGACTGAACTCAATGGTGTCATCCCCCACCTCTAAGGTTATAGTTCCGCGTTTGACATCTATTACAGCCCCAGCTGTATGTAAAAACGGCCTACCTAAAATAATAGGTATCCGACATTCCCTCGCAATGTCCAAAACAACGAAATCGACAGGGATAAAAAACTTACCCACTCGAACGGGTACATCCTCTAGAACTCCTATAGGTCTTTGAGTCGATCTATTTGCCATTTGAACGGTAATATCAGTCACCTTAAGTCTACCAATATTTAACCTTTCGCAAACAGAATACGGCATGACACTGACGCTGGCCCCTAAGTCACAAAGGGCCTTTCCAATTACGTGATTACATATAGTGCAAGGAATTGAAAAACTACCCGGGTCCTTTAATTTAGGTGGTACATTAATTTGCGAAAGAGCATTGCATTCTTCCACAAAAGCAACATTACCATCATCACGAAAATTTCTCTTACGATTTAAAATATCTTTCATAAATTTAGCGTAAGAGGGTACTTGGGTAATTAAATCAGTGAAAGGAACCGTTACCTCGAGATTCTGACCATCTCCGTAAACTTACCAAACTTACGCTCCAGCTTAGTAGCCTTCAAACGCTCCGGATACGGGACTGCAACACTGGCCGTAGGATCAGTAACCTTCGGCTTCCGTAGGTTTAAAACCCCCGTCAAATCATCAATGAGTGAAGAATCATGCAAACTAGTTGACGGATTTGCATCCTGTACTGGGATCTCGGTCGATCGACTGATATGAGTGGTCGATCGACCAACTTGGCTGGGCGTGAACAGTTCCTGTTCAGAATTGATTTCGTCAGGTGTCTCAGTCGATCGACTGACAAAGGTTCGACATGCTATAATTAGAATTGATTTCGTCAGGTGTCTCAGTCGATCGACTGACAAATACGTGCCAAAACCGCAGATAAAGTGTATAGAATATGCACGTATCACTAGCTGTGGCCGTTCGTTCCATTCTACCTCCAAAGGTTCGACATGCTATAATTAGATTTTGCTGTTTCTTCAAATCAATCAACAGTAAAGTCATTGATCCCGATGAAGTGGAAACTTTTCAGGACATCCTCGTCACCAGTCTTTGTCAGTTTTAAATGTATTTTCCTCCCTCATTTTTCACTATCATGGTTAATTTGACTGTCCAACTAGTCCGTGAGGTTTTGTATCTCGAGCCAGTGTATTTGAGATATCAGTACCCATTCGAAAAATTGATTAAAGTTTAAAAGGATTACACATCTAATAGGTATCGTCCAGAGGGGTGTATTGTTGAGCGAGCAATTATCGATGAAGCTCTTTCGTATTGTTACGCGTACCTCTCCTTGGATGAGTTATTTGGAGCTCCTACGAATCGTGATAGTGACTGGATGAATGGAAAAGGTGTAAGGGGACGTGTTTCCAAGGATATGTCATCTGATATGCGACATAGAGCTCATACATACGTTCTTTTTAACGATGATCATGTTCAGCCTTACACTATGGAACACCAGAGTTACCTTAAGGGAAAACACCCTCATAAGAACGAAAGGTGGTATGCAAATGAGCATAACAATCAATTTAGTGACTGGTTTAAGGATACTATTTTCGATGATGACAACCCAATTGATGATTGCTCAACCAGCCTACGACATCTCGCTTTCGGTCCTGATGCTCGTGCAACTTTTTATAGCGGGTATGCGATCAATGGATACACTTTCTACACCCGCATTCAAGATGAGGCGAACATAATGCAAAACAGTGGAGTTTGCGTAGATTCTGAGGCAATATACTTTGCTAGTTCAAAGGATAAAAATCCTATTTTGGGTACAATGCAATATTATGGAGTTATTCAAGAGATATTGGTTTTAGACTACATTGATTTTGAGATACCTCTATTTCGATGCAAGTGGGTTGACAACAACAATGGTGTTAGAAAGGATGATTTAGGATTCACATTAGTAAATTTTGACAAGGTTGGAAACAAGGACGATCCTTATATATTAGCGTCACAAGCAAAACAAGTGTTTTATGTTACCGATCCTATGGATAAGAAGTGGTCAGTTGTTCTATCTTGCCATCGCCGAATTCCAGATGATGAAGACGTCGAATTTGAAGGACTTGATCACAGTGCTATATCGCAATTTGGTAATGATGTTGAAAATGTTAACATTCCAAACATATATATATGGGATGATCATGTGAAGGTATTTGGGTTAATGAAGAGACTAGCAAATCCAAAAAAAATTCCCGGCAGCCGTGAAAATATCAGCAATCCAATCAAGATATCTTACGTCATGTGTAATTATTGTCTTGTTGTTATATATCAAACTTCTGTTGTAAACTTTTTCTGCTGTTGCAGTGGGCGGTTAGGGAAAAATAACACCAAATGATGCTTTATTTCTTGGCGGTAAAATCAAACAAAATGAATTATTAAATACAACGGTTATACCTAAACCGTTGTCCAGGACATGTACAGTTATAACGGTTCAGACCGTTGTTATCTTTATGAAAATGATGCTTTATTTCTTGGCGGGAAAATCAAACAAAATGAAATATAAAATAAAACGGTTATACCTAAACAGTTGTTCTGGACGTGTACAGTTATAACGGTTCAGGCCGTTGTTATGTATATAAAAATGATGCTTTATTTCTTGGCGAGATAATCAAACAACATGAAAATATTACAGAAAACAGTTATTTCTAACCTGTTGTAGATAGTACTAATCAATTACGGTTTCAAACAAAACCGTAGTCTGTTTGGAAACAAAATACAACGGTTTGTCTTATACCGTGTTTATTACTTTCCAATAAACAAGGTCTTGCAAGTGTTGTATTATTCACATATATATACTATGAGCTTCCCCTCCCCCACATAATATCCTCAAACATTGAGCTTCCCCTCAACCACCAGCCTACCCCATCGTCGTTGCAGTCATCGTCATCATCGTCATTGCCGCCGCTAGATCAATCCGGATTCTCTTCTTTAAAGAAGTAATAAACCCTCCTATATAGAGATTTGTTTGTTATTATAAGTATGCATTGTTATTATTTGTTTATTAATTTCTGCTTTAGATATGGTCCAAAAGCGGAAAAGAAACGATGGAAATGCGTCAGACGACGACTCAAGTGATGAGAATAATTTGAAACACACTGCGGGTCGAATGCGCCACATGGTTTCCCTAGAAGCAATAAATTCAAAGATACCTAATCCTTTACAGTGGGATAAAGATACGGGCCTGCCATATGGTGAGAATGCCGGGTATTTTGCGAGTTAGATTGGTTGTTGTATAAGAAAGTATGTGTCTCTCAGTACGCCGTGTATCAGTGAACTGAGTAAAATACGAAACACCATGCTAATAAACAGAATAAAGGTATGTATATACAATAATAAATGTTTTAGCTGAAATTAAGTTACAACTTGATATGTGTTTTAGCCGAAACACTTGTACCAACTATGCTCATCATATATGCAGTTAGCTTATGTTGTCCCCGAAAAGTATGATAAGTACCTAAAAAAAAGACAGGGGAAGCCCTCAGATATTGGAAGTTAAAGATTGCTGAGAACCGCTTGTTCAACAAGGAAACCGGGGAGATGAACAAGAACCCACCAAAAAAGAAGTATCCGTATGTCAGTCAGGACCATTGGGATAGCTATATCGCTTATAGGCAATCTGACAAGTTTAAGGTAACTTAGTAATAATAAGTATAGAAGTATACTTAGTTTAGTGTTTGGTCATCCTTAAGTTTCTTGATACAATTTATATGATGAAGGCTATGAGTGAGAGGAACAAGGCGAACATTTCAAAGAAAAAGACCATCTTTTACGACTCCCGAGTTGGTTATAGATTGATTAAGAAGAAACTTGTAAGTACATAATTCTTATAGTATTAAACTGTTAGGTGTTTTAGTCGAATGTTATATATGTTCATAGTAATCATACATATTTTAAGAGGATATCAATGTGATGAATGAATTGTAGGCAATGCTTGGAAAATTCAGTCTTCACGACGCTAGAGGGAAGGTCACACTCCTAAGAATGGAAAGACGGAAACTGAATATGATAAGGACATCAAAGAGAAAATTGTAAGTTTGAATAAATATGTCACCCCTACCGCTGGTGGTCAGAGTTATATAATTATGAATTGCTTAATGGTTTTATTTGTATGTAGAGGATCTGTGAGAAGGAGGTAGTTGATTAATTGATATTACGGTCACGGTTTTATAAATTTATTATTAACATGCTTAAATGCGTGTAAATGAACTAACAGTTTAATGTCCCAAATTGACTAGGAAGCATTGGGTGCTACTGGCAATCCAAGTAGAAACAAAAACAGTGTACTGGATTGACTCTCGCGAAGGCAAACGCTCTGACAGTTGTGTAAAGATGATAACTGAGTAAGTTTACAACCTTCAATAATGTCATTTGTTATTGTATGACTTGAGCCATATATATGCAAATAATAATGGCATGTGTGTATATTTATGAATTAGTGTTTTTGAAGCAAAAAAAAAAAGATTATGTCCACTTGGGAAATATGAAAGCAACGTTGTTCCCAATTTTATCACGCCATTAGTAAGTGTATTCTTAACAATTACTCGTATCATTTAATTAATGTTTCTGCGAGAGGTTGATTATCTAATTCAGCTGATTTGTGTGTGATTTATATAATAGTCTCCTAAAGCACCAGACGACAAACAGTGCGCCTTTTACGTTTGTCAGTCCATTTGGAAGGTTATCAACGGAAAACTTTCTACTATTCCGATGTGGGTTAGTGTGATTTAAAAACTATTTCAGATGTAAATTGAGTTCAATTCTGTATACTTCCATGTATTATATCTATTTTGATTATGTATATTTTGAATTGTAGTTTCCACTAATACTCAACAAAGCCCCAGAATATTCGCCAGAGGACATCAACCAGATGAGAAATATGTGGGCCAGTTATGTTGTTTCATTAGCGGAGTCTCAATAGTTTGCTCATGCTTTTTGTACGTGTGTGTGTATATATAGAGCCATTGTGTATTGGCTTCTTTTGTTTTTTAGAGGAAGTTGTGTTTTCGCTTTTGATCAAGCTGTTTGTACTGTTTTGAATCTGAGTTTAATTGATCACGGAGTGTAATATTTTGATGCAGGATTGAATTTTTGCGATTACAACAACGGAATACTATATTTTCAAAGAAGAATGAGAAATAGCAATCCAAAGAAATGCTACAAAAACGCTGCTATAAAAATAGCATTTCAGCAGCCGCTAGAACAAGCTAAAATCATTTTTTAAAAAAAAATAATTAAAAACGATAAGGTTAAAAACAACCTGTTGCAAACAGTTATTTGACAACGGTTTTATTTATATAAATAACCGTTGACATCTTTTCCCTCCCATTCAAACCGCCAAAAATATAAGATAACGAACGATAACCATTGTCGAGTTCAAAACTTTTACAACGGTTTATTTAAAAAGAATCGTTTTCAAAGTTTCATCAATAAAAAGAGATAACGGTTTAAACCCGTTGTCCTAGTTTACTATTGACAACGGTTTAGTGGTTCCAAAACCGTTGTTAAATTTTGACATTTAATTAAATAAGATAACGAAATGAACCGTTATCATAGATAATATTTAACAACGGTTTTGGAACCACTAAACCGTTGTCAATAGTAAACTAGGACAACGGGTTTAAAACCGTTATTAATATTTAACAACGATTTCATAAAATTATACCCATTACCAAAAACATATTTAACAACAGTTTTATAACGGTTCTTGAGTTGTGATAACGGTATTATAGATCCGTTATTCATGTTATATAACAGTCGCATGTTTGTATACAACCGTGGTATATATTTAACAACAGTCGTTGCAATAACGGTTCCGTGTTTCTATTTAATAACGGTGATTGCATTATCTGACCGTTATTGAAGGTCTTACTTGGCATAGTGTAACAGACAAGAGAATTAAATGCTTGCAAAAGGAAATAAAACTATGAATTAAAGAGAGTAAGGAATAACACAATTCGAATATCCGTAAAATGAAAGAAAAGCAACCTCGAACTGAAAGATTTCTGAATAGTGAAAGATTAAAAGATTAAAGATACCTAAACATAATTAAGTCTCTCGTATTTATAGGAAAGATATTTTTATTAACCTAAACACGTAACTTAAGATATTAAATAAACAAGTTCAAGCAAGAAAATCTCGCGTCAGATCTCAAAGTGTTCGATCGAGCACTTCTAAACTTCTCGATCGAACAACTCCTAGCAAAAACCTCTCGATCGAGCAGAAAGACTACTCGATCGAGGAACACCAATAAGCCACCTCTCGATCGAACATAACAGGAGTTCGATCGAAGGTTCTTCAACACCAAAAAGTACTCGATCGAGCAACAAGGCTAGCAAAACCTCTCGATCGAGTCAACTGCCACTGAATCAGCTCATAAAGGACGTTGATTTAGCTTCCGAGACGTCTTCATGCATCCCAAGGCAGAAGTATTTCTACTTCAAATCTATTCATCTCCTAAATGCAAGCTAAAGGGACAGTTCCAAGCTCAGTTTTGCTTCTTTCAGGTCCATTTCTACAATTATAACAAACGAACCAAAGTAGACTATTCGCGGTATTTCGTAGCCTAGAACTACGGGAATCGCATAGAAATGCGTGCAAATAAGGCTCAAAAAGACTATATAAAATGCACGCATCAGCAGCCGTACCCACCAAATCCCCGCTCATCTATTTCGAGCGAAAACCTATGTTCCTAAGTGTGCACATCCCCTCCTGTGGCGGGTTCCACAGAGGGTGAATCAAGGGCGTGAAGCCACTCCCGCAAGTGACTCCACTCAGCTGAGGACACGCCTCGTGAACCACAGACAATTACACAACTAATTATACAGCAACAACACCAATACGATACCAATACGTTAAAGATCAACAATAATCACAACCATCACCAAACAACTATGTAATCAATAATCGAGTAGGGAAACCCTACCTGAAATAAGCAAATCACCAGATCGTCACAACTCAGATATTCAATACTGCTCCTCTACGAAACCACCTCTTATAATCACATAATCATATAATTACTATCTAATACACATCATACTCCCAAAATCCCCCAAAATACCCAATTAGGGTTTTAAACAAAATCAACGAAAAGGCATAAAAATTATACAAGGATATTACCCACAATACGACAAACTCAACGACGTAAAGAACACGACGATCCGACAACTCTATCCCTTAGGATTTGATAGCAACGCGAAGAACAAAGCAACGTAACTTTTGTTTAAGCTTTGTGAGATCTAGAAAAGATAAAAAGTGAAAAAGAAACTGATGGAAGAGTTTAAATATTATTCTCGCGTTGCTAACAAAACCCGACAAAAATAACCCGTAGAACCGCCTTACTCGATCGAGTGCCCCTTACTCGATCGAGTAACACACTTACTCGATTGAGTACCCATCAACAGAACAATGTTTCGAAAACCAAACTCACTTACTCGACAGAGTAAGCCTTACTCGATAGAGTACCCAACAGCATATAAAACCATAGTTTTACAGACACGGTCCAGGGTGACCTTAAGAGCGGCGAGTAGGATGGCAAAGCAGTCATGAGGTCTCTGTTGTCATCGTTGTTGTTGGACGAAGCTGAAGACGGGGCCATGGCTCTGAGGCAGAAAATGGCTCACGTTACATCCGAATCCGATACGGTTTAACGACTAAACACAGACAACACAAAATACGGAAAGACACTTTTGACTCAACAAGACGAGGGTAACCGTGTGTGGCGCCTCAGTGCTGACTCGGTTTATGATGTGATGGTGTTAACCAGGCTTTGACTCGCGTTCAACATAATGGCGTGACGCCGTTGAACGAGTCTCGAGGTGAGACGACTCATAAGTAAAGACCCATAAGTATGTTTACTTTGACTCGATAGACATGGGGTAGAATTGGAATGGTGAACTGAAATTTTCGAAAATAGAGATTTTCAAAAAGATTCATTTGTCGTTTCACGGACGGCTTTCGAAGAATAGGGATCTTCAAAAGTTAGTCAGTTGAAAAGTTATCTTAAGTTTGTTTTCAGAAGACGGCTTATGTTCGAGTCCCGGCGGCTATGAAAACAATGTGCTGTTTCCAAAGACGGTTTTTGAAATCCAAAATCGTACGTTTTGAAAATCGAGTTTTGAAAAGTTTGTGGTCCCGGGGACTGTGTATGGTCCTCGGGATTTGAAAAGCCTCGAAAAAGGGTGTGTGTCATTTTCGGGTTTTGAAAAGGCCATTATAACGGCGTAAAAAGGTGTTTTGACACGGCGATTATAACGGTGTAAAAAGGTGTTTTGAAATGGTTGTAAAAAACCGGGTTTGAAAATTGTCATTACGACGGCCTAAAAAGGCGTGTTTTTCAAGTGGTTATAGAAAACTGGGTTTGAAAATCGTCATTACGACGGCCTAAAAAGGCGTGCTTTTTGAAATGATTGTAAAACACCGGGTTTAAAAATCGTCATTACGACGGCCTAAAAAAGCGTGTTTTTTGAAATGGTTGTAGAAAATCGGGTTTGAAAATCGTCATTACGACGGCCTAAAAAGGCATGCTTTTTGAAATGGTTGTAAAAAACCGGGTTTTGAAAATCGTCATTATGACGGCCTAAAAAGGCGTGCTTTTTGAAATGGCTGTAAAAAACCGGGTTTGAAAATCGTCTTTTCGACGGCCTAAAAAAAGACCGAGGTTTGAAATAGACATTATACCGGCACAAAAAGGTGTTTTTGAAAGTTTGAAATGACACGGAAGGACTTATGATCACATAACACATAAGCACTCGCAGTTTCATTATATTATGCATAATGCTGACACGGATTTTGGCTTAAAAGGGTGGGTTACACACCAAGCGATCAAGCCCCGATTTTGGAGTGGGATACCAATCCAAACAAAATGTTTAAGGAGGGTGCCCTAGCCTCATGCACGAAGGAAATAAAAGCTCTTTGACGAAACAGAAATGTGTAACGTCAACGGTATGCTTGACTCAATCGGGATTCGAAATGCGGGGATGAGAAAACTCACGCCGACGGGATGAGCCAATTGGTCGATAAAGGTTAGGTTGTGGGCCCGGACAAGGAACTTGGCTTATGACCGTAATATCAATTAATGCATTTCAACCAATACCTCGTTCGAGTCTCACCATCTAGGGATCACAAAGACACAAGTGTTCTAGTTCTCACCAGCGGAGTCGCCAATCTGTGAACATGGGCCACCTGTGATGCACAACCGATCTGTGGGCATGGCAGTGGTTTTTTGAAAGCCACGCCCGGTGGCGTAAAAATGCTTTAGACTAGATCGTTTTAGATCGGTCGTTTCGTCTTGGCAAGGGTCTCAAAATAATGCAAGAGATGTTCGGAGTCGCCACCAAGTATTTGTGGGATGCTTGGAACCCGTTCGAATCCACTTTATACCTAGGTCAACCAAGGCAAAAAGCGGTGTTTGACATAGGTACTAAAGTTAAAGAGTCGTCCCTCTTTAGCATCCTATCTCTAGAATGACTCTCGTTCGCCCTGGATAAGGTCGTCCACTATCCAAAGCTTCTGAGTAAGAGGTGAAGGTACGTATTGGGAAGCCCTTTAATCGGACATCCAATCCCGCCCGCGGTAGCGGTCTCTACTGATCGATCGTGGTTGGTTAAATGCAAAAGTTGATAAAACGGGTAAATGCATGAATGCGCATCCACAAGTTTAAACCTAACATGTGAGCTTTCTATGTCGATTGTTTTATCCAAATATTAAGTAATTGATTTCAAGTTGGATTTAATGTTGATTTTCATGCAAGACGGAAATTATACATCTATTTACCGAGTTAGGTTTATGGTGCATAACGTGATCCATTTGTCTTAGAAAGGCGTTTTGCAAATATGAAGTAAATGGGCATTCCTGCCATCTAATCCGTCCTGTATTCGGGTTAACCGAAGTCGGGATTATCCTAGACGAGTGCTGGAAAGGAAGAATGACCTGCATCAGGCAGCCTATTGAGGCACGAGCCATCAGGCGATGCAAAGAGGCATGTCCTGGTTTAAAAACTGGAAAATAGTTGGCATGTTTAGGCGCGAGGCAGCTGACTGTCCAAGAGGATGTCTCCTGACTGTTGAAAACGTTTGTAAATGGTTTGTAAGGGGGTGTTTAAACCCGTCTTTGTTTGAAAAGGTCGTTTAGACCGCTTTTGTTAGTCTGAAGAACGAGACTTGAATAATCATCATTGTATTGACGATATTCGATGTCGGGTTCGATTTTGCAAGCTTGACATAAATAGTTTTGAAAAATGATTATGAATCAATTGTATTAAGTTCATTTATTTTTAATTGGTTAATGTTTATCATCGTACTCGGTTTTAAAACCGACATGGTATGTGGAACCAAGGATTATTTTGCATGTATGACTAATATGACTGTTTTTGAAATGTAAAGAAATGAAATAAAAGGTTTTAAAATACCTTTTAAAATGTAATTAACCAAATATTATCACCGAAACACGGATTAAACCGTCATGGTATGAAGAACCAAGGGTGAAAATGATTTATGGTTAAAAAGTTTATCATAAAAATGATTTGAAACGGTAAAAACCGGTTGTAAAATGAAATGAAAAATGGAAAGAATAAACTCAAACATGTTTGAGTTCTGACCTGGACACCTCATTGAGGCGCGAGGTACCTAGTTGTGACTAGGGCCTTCTGTTTCCGGTCAAAACTCGATTTTGACTCTTTCGATCCGTATTTTAGACCATGTTATGCATGTTTTAGCATGTTAAGGTCAGAAAAACAGATAAAAAGACATGAAAGAAGAGGATTATTACACCCTCATACTTACATGCTAGGTTTGAGACGAGAAATCTACGGAAGTGTAACAACTTGTTAGGTCGGAAAACTCGGTGGAAAACCACTTTAGCAATGTAAAGAGTGTTTTGTTTAGTTTAGTGAGTGTGTAGTTGGTCGAGATGGTCGGTTAAGTGGTTTAATGTACGATGACGGTACCAAACAATGTGTATGGCTTGTATTTCCGATCGGTAGATCGAAAATACATGTCGGTTTGTGACTTGAGAAGTCGAGTCTAGAATTTTAAGGGAGAAATGAGGGGGCGGACACTCGCGTACCTTCAAATGGTGGCATTTGAGGGGTATTTATAGAAGATTGAGTGGTTGTGTGTGTTTTGATAGACGTGGCCGCGTGGGCTACTCGAAGAGGCGCGAGCCATTTCGCGGGTATTCGAGCTGTCTGGTCACTATCACGCATTTGAAATCATTATTTGTTTTATTCTAGGTTTTGGATGGCATGATTGTAGTACTTGACCATTCAAGTATACCGGGTATACTTAACATACAAGTTTTGTAATGTTTGTTTTTTGTGTTTGACTCGGTTTGACTCGTTGTTGGAGTCGGGATTTGAATTTTTGAGTCGGTTTTTGGTTCGGTGTCGATTTTGACTCTAGTTACTGTCATTGCTACCCCGTCGTCGTGCATTAAACACTCCAGGTACTTTTGAAAAGTTTTTGAAATGTTTTGTTTTCGAAATAATTTTGAGTTTTCCGATGTATAGTTATACAAAACTGTCGATTAAACGTACCGATTCCTAAGCATGTTGTAGTCCGATAATCATCGGGTGTTTGTTGGAGAATCAACAGATACTGGGTATCTGCATCTTAACCCACTTTTTCGGGTGGTGAAGTGGTCAGATTTAATTGAGGACGGAGTTTTCGATGTGTGGTTGCCATTAATTTGGTGGGCTTGATTTTAATTGTTGAAATTGTTTTTATTGAAGTTTGATTATTTAATTTTTAGTTTTTTCGGCTGATTTTTTTATTTATTTAACTTTATTTTGTTGATGAGCTCATCGATTGATTATTGTTGAGCTTCGTTGATTGATTATTGCGATTGATTTCGTATTTTCGTAGATCGTTCGTCGATTAATTGCGGTTTTTCTGCAAAATATTAAGTTAGCATATAATGTTAATATTGTTTTTGGGTAGCATTGATTGATTACTGTTTGATTTCGTACATTGTTCGTCGATTTACTGAGGTTTTGCTTCAAATTAACGAGTTTTTTTTTTTTAAATTTCGATGTTTGTTAATTTTGTAGGAGAAAACTATTAAGTTACTGCCATTTTTAAGTTGAGCATCGATTGATTGTTATGATTGATATGTTTGGTTTCAGATATTGTGCGTCGATTAATAAAGTTTTGCTACAAATTAGCGTAATATATGGGTTTTGTAGAGTAAACTATTAAGTTAGGGCATTATTAAGCACATAAAGTCTTTGATGCAAATGTTGTTTTTCTGGGTTTTTCGGATTTTTAGTATGAAGTTAATTAATTAAGATGATAATGGGGGAAAATTTAAGGAGAGATGGGAATATTGCAGGTATGAAGCTGGAGGAAGATGAAGAAAAATTAGAAAGGGGCAGGGATGGACTTAACCTGCTACTTTAGGTTAAAAAAACATGCAATTCTATTAGAAGATAAAGATTGTAATAGTTCAGTGTATTGGTAGTTAAATTATAGTTTGAAGTATTATGAGAAGCAGCCCAATAGTTTGGAGTATTCATATTAAATAACCCTTAATTCTATTATGCCCTTTAGATTCAGTTTAACATGCAATCGCTATAATTAAACTTTACCTATCTGATTATCGCAGCCTATATTAATTCTAACCTAGTCGGTGAAAGTATTAATTCGCTACACTAATTATCAATTCAAGTCTTAAATCAAATAACTAGAATAAGAACAATAATCAAACGATAATTATACGATATTACTAATAATTAATTCATTAACCCCCTTCTAATCAACCTAGATCCCATTTACCTTAGATGAAAGGTTTAGCTACTCATGGTAATAAGATTAACAACAACAATAATTGATGAAGACATAATTGAAGACATATAATAAGAACAAAGAAACAATAACATGAACTAGATTAACAATTAATAATGAAGAAATATTAAAGTACCTTAACAAAATTAATGAGGAACGATTCTATATCTCAAAGTATGCTTAGCCAACTAAAACTTAGAGTATTCCCGAGTTCAGAAAGTTATAAAAGCGTAACCTAATCATTCTCACGAGTTTAGAATATATAATACAAATATGACGTGTTTTAGTAAAATTCGGAAAAGGGCTCAGTAAAGAAGATCCTCGATCGAGCTTTAACATACTCGATCGAGGACACTTCACTCGATCGAGCCTACATGCACTCGATCGAGGATTCTGCCCTTCTCAACTTATCTTCGTCTAATCTTCACTTCTTATTCCTCTAATTTTACGTGCCATGCCTTGTGTATCCTGCTATGCCATATCCGCAGTGCTCAACTCTACTTGTTTAACCTCGTAGATGCGTCATTCGTGCATTTAAACACAAAGTAGCGGCATTATCGACATTCTAATATAAAAAGCATATAAATGACATATTTGGCACAGAAACTGTATCAAGACCAACACAAAAGGAGTTATAAAAGTGTATATAAAGGTGATATATCAATAGACTTTTCTGACTCTGAGTTGACCTCTTCGTCATTCTCATGTTGTGGTTGACCTCTTCCTGCTCCAAAGAAACCCCTACCCCTGCCTCTTCCTCGGTAGGGTGGTGGCCTTCCTCTTTCTGGAGTGGGAATGTTTGCCATGATAGTGTTCACAGCTTCCAGGGTCACATTAACCAAGTTGGTCAACTGATCCATTTTTGTTTCAATCCTTAGTAGCCTTTCCTCACTCATTGGGTTGTTTTTTTATTTTTGGATGTAGTTAGGGAATGATGTTTCTCTCACTTAGGACTAACACAAGATGGGATTATATTATAACCTAGGCTCTAATAACCAGAATTTGCAGTGTAATATGCAAGGGCTCACACAAATTGACGAACCCTAAAAAAACACAAAGGGAATTTTCAGAGAATGCAATAATCTTCATGAATTTTTTAAAAATAGCAAATGACCTTAACAAATAATGAAACTTGGTTACAATTTAGTTAATATGGTGAACTAAAACTGTACTAAAATTCAAGATTTTACAAGCACTCTAAGTAATTTTAATAAATTGAAAACCATACTGAAATCAATGAAATTTTAGACAATTTTCTCAGCAGGATTGTGTGACTGTTTGTGTTTGATTTTTGTAAATAAAAATGGGATATAATCAACAACCTATTTTCCAAGCAAGCACAGGAAGCTAATCTGTTAATTTGGGAGTTTAAACTAGTTCATCTCAAGCAAGCATGGAGCCAATCTAATTTAAACATACAATGTGAGTCAAAACAATTCAAACAAGCTCAGACCTGTTCTAAGACACACCATAAATCCTTAATAACCTTCTAAGCAAGCACAAGAAGATATTAAGTCTGACTTATAACTAAGACACAGCTAAGTTAATAAGATTTGTAACTTTTGAGAGAATTCTCAAGGTTTTTCATTAATCAAGTCTGAGTAATACAGATTGAGGAAGGGTCCTTATATAGGCCTTCCTGGTGAAGTTCAGTACAATAAAACCCTAGATATCTCCATCTAAGGGCCATGATTGTATTTAGGAAATAAACAAAAGCAATAAAAATATGTTACAAACGGATACAAAATGAGATAAAGCAAAGCTGAACATAAAACAAAAGAGTTGCAGTCATGATAGTGACAGGTTGCTCTTTAATTGCTGAATTTCTTTGGTTGGGAGTGTGAGGTCAAATGACCTTGATTCAGGCACCAACTGATGTTCAAGGTGTTATCTGGAAAGTGTTGAAACAAGCCAAAAGATCCTTGCTAGGAGTTTTTCCATTGTTTGGCCAGAAATGGCAATTCTACTTTATGCAATTTACCCTTCCTGCAACTTGCTTTCAGCTTGATTTTCTGTGAAATGCATTGGAAGTCAGGCCTGGCTTCCTAGGATTAATTTGGACCTAGTTGAATAAGGATTCAGCTGGCCAAGGTAGCAGCTTGTGGTTGACCTAAGACTTGTACTTTTGGTCTGGTGAAGTTGGACTGATAGTTGAGGTGGCCTGAACATTATTGTTGTGATTGTTGTTAGCCTGATTGTAGCTTGTTGTGACTCTTGGCCAGTGCCTCGCAATCCTAGGCCATGGATTGGCAATATACGACCATGGCTAGGCTGTCCCTGGCTTGTAACACCCCCTCATACCAAGGCGCCTTACCAGGATCACCCTAACATGAAAGTGTGTTGCCATCTCGGTTGCCCGAGGTTAGTATATATCAAAAGCGTCTGAACTGAGCACATTTATTAAAAGTACCATAAAGTATAAATGTTTACATCAACCAAGTCTAAAACCAAACCAATAAAATAAATCCAATGTCTGACAACTACAAAATCATAACTAAGACTCAAGACTGTGATGCTAGAACTGGTGAAGACGACTCCCCCATGACCGCCCAAGCTCATTGTTGTTGTGATTGTTGTTAGCCTGATTGTAGCTTGTTGTGACTCTTGGCCAGTGCCTCGCAATCCTAGGCCATGGCTTGGCAATGTACGACCATGGCTAGGCTGTCCCTGGCTTGTAACACCCCCTCATACCAAGGTGTCTTACCAGGACCACCCTACCATGAAAGTGTGTTACCATCTCGGTTACCCGAAGTTAGTATATATCAAAAGCGTCTGAACTGAGCACATTTATTAAAAGTACCATAAAGTATAAATGTTTACATCAACCAAGTCTAAAACCAAACCAATAAAATAAATCCAATGTCTGACAACTACAAAATCATAACTAAGACTCAAGACTGTGATGCTAGAACTGGTGAAGACGACTCCCCCATGACCGCCCAAGCTCATCAAAAGCAATACCTGTCAAACCTGATCACCATCCCCGAATGGATAACAGTAGATACCACAAACAACAACGGGGTCAGTACCATTCAATCAATACAAGACAAACAAGCAATGCAACCGGCTAATCATCCTCCGTAGTAACCGACTACACACCGAAATGTGTAGCCCTGCCATATTACCCATCGCAACAGGTAATCCACTCCGCCAGTGGGTGACTGCAGCCCATCCTCACCTAGTCCAGCTCATCAACGAGAGACTAACAATCCCTGTCCCTTAATGTGCACATCCCCTCCCGTGGCGGGTTCCACGGAGGGCGAACTAGGGTGTGAAGCCCCTCCCGCAAGTGACTCCACCACAATCACACACACAACATCACAGCTGTCACATCACCAAAACCGTCACAACACAACCACACCAACATCGTCACCATAACACCCATCCTCCGATGATCTGCAGATAACAACAATTATGAAATAATACAATCTTAATCAATTAATAGTACTGAATAGGAGAAACCCTACCTTAGCAACAACAGCAATACGGAAACCGAACAATCAGAAAGGCTCCTCTACGAAGTCTTCTCCTATACAATAACCACATAGCACGATCACACATTGCACAATCCCCCTTTTCACCAATCCCATATATACAGTAAACCCTCAAAATACATAAATGACATGGGAAATAAGGACTTACCAACAGTAGAATGAAAGATTGAACGCAAGGACCAAGACGATTGCACACATAGTGGAGGATCAGGGAGTGATTAGAGTAATCGTAAAATGATTAGGGTTGTAAAATGACGTTTAGAAACTGACTTTCGATATTAAATAACCCTAAACACTCCCGCATCAAACCGCTGAAATATTACTCGCCAGACCGGATAATCGGCCGAGTAAAGTGTATACTCGGCTGAGTATCCTCTACTCGGTCGAGTATTCGCTATACTCGGCCGAGTATTCCTCGGCAGAACCCAAACAGACTACACTCTTGACACTACTCGGCCGAGTAGGCTCTACTCGGTCGAGTACTTTGATCATAAAAATCCGTAGTATTACATGGCTCCCCTTCAAAGATCAGTGGCCTGGCCATCAGCTCCTGTTGCAAAAGCAAATTAAGAACTGGGTTGACAGTGACTTCTTTGTATATCTAGGATAAAGGATGAGGGGGAAGAATATAATCAAATGAGGGACTCATTGTACTCCGTAGTACTCCGTAATTAATAGTAATGCACAATAAATGCTCAATTTTATGTATTGACATTTGTTATTAAAAATTATTTGGACGGTTTGTGAAAGGAGAAGCTATGAATTAGAAATGTAAAAGTCCCGTTTAGTTTTAGGAAATGAAGAGGGTGCCACGGGTCATAGGTGTTAGGGATAAAAATACACATTTTTTAAGAGACGACGTGGCAAAATCCTAGAGGTGGATCTAAAGAGTTGGGAGTCGCTGATGTGGCGAAATCCTAGCCATCCAAGAAAGAAGCATGTGCACTTATTGTGGAAATAATGGGCACGGAATAAGTCAAAGAAATCAAGGCATTAAAAGGATTGGTGAGTTGGAAAAGGTGGGGACCATTAGATCAAAAATAAAACAAACACAACTTGGAAGTTGCAAAACACACGTGCAAAAGGAATTATTGGGCTTGGTCAATAACCAATTCCTATTCTTATGGGAGTTGACCCAAAATCCAGGAGCAGAAATAGGAGATAAGTTCTTAGACTATCTACCTAGATTCAGCGGCTATAAAAGCAAGAGATGAGCAACACAAAAAGGCATCCAACACTCAAGCACTCTCAACACTTTACTACTCAACACTCCGTCTATACTTTGCAATATTCCGCTAAAAAAATAATTCTTGTATTTCCTTACTCACAAATTCTATCTCGATTATAGTGCCAAATTGGTGGGATTCCGACTCCTCCCGCGGTTGTTCCCACATCGGGTTTTCCACGTCACCAAAAATTTCTCGTGTCACGCTCTTATTTTATTGTTTATTCTACGTTAAATTCGTTGCATTCATTCCGTCGTTGGCCATAGATTAATCACTATCACTCACTAAATTAAATCAATAGTCGGTAAATTTTTACCAAAACAATTTGGCGCCCACCGTGGGGCATAGTGATCATTTTCTATAGCCAAACCTCGCAAAACCGAACCAGCCGTCACAAAGTCTGGAACCAGCCAGAATCCATTAGCAGCCAGAGCATATCAGCCCTTTCCTCTGGAGCAGGACCTTCTCCTGCGTCTGCAGGATTAGTGAACGCTCCTCCAGCATCAAGCCAGATGGTTCCCATCAGCATGTCACCTAGAACCATGCTTCTGCCTCTGCCTCTGAAACCGCCGCAGGTACCCAAAGAAGCAGGCGCGCCCAGCCAGCCCAGATCCAGCAGGGAAAGCAGCCCCAGCAGAGGTGAAGCTGCGTCCAGAAAATGACATTTTATTCATAAAATCATATTTTTAATGCCATCAATACTATATATTAAATCCAGAAACCAAAGGACTTCAATGTAATTAAAGAAAGTTATACAAATTAATTATACTATATAGTTTTAAATCAATAGCACCGTGTGATGGACCCGATTAAGGGATCTCAATGCAAATATTATATAGTTTGAGTTAAAATTAAATTATATAGAAGCTTGGTAATTTTCCTAAACATGGCCAATTTCCTTAAAATAAAATAATTAATTAAGATGGTCAATTTCCTTAAAATAAAATAATTAATTACTATAAACATGCACATTTATGGTATTAGTTATTATCATCATAAAACTATATATTAAATTTAAAATCTATGCAATTTTATTAAACTTTATAGTTTATTAGATGTATAGAGATGTTAATTATTTAACATACAAAAATATAATAAGTAGGTTATAAATAATTCAAGTTAGATTCCATAATATATAATATTGCATAATTCTTTCGATATGATTTAATGCATATATGTAATATATTTATATAAATATATAATCCTCTTAAAATTGCATGCCTAAGTAGTAAAAGTAATTTCGTCAGTAAAGAAAAGAATTGTAGTAACATTAGATATAGTTATATGATAGTAATCACTCATTTGAATAGTAAAAGTAACAATATTATCAACGAGATCAGTGAGAGTGGTAGAAACAACAACGGGAGTGGTGAAATAATCAATATTAATGCGCCAATAGTGAAAGTAACAATAATTACGACGGGAGTAGTGAAATTATCAATATTAATGCGGCAGTAGTGATAGTAACAATAATTACGGCGGGAGTAGTGAAAGTAACAATGATTACGGGCAAGTAATGAAATGTTATTATTATTGTTTAATTAATAAGAGTAAAATATTAATAGCGAGAGTAGTGAATTTGTCTCAAAATTTATTTCATCGTAATTTTAGGATATGTTATAAAAAATATATTAATAATAAATTTATGGGTTATGCAACTTTACGTAATTTTATTTAATGAAAAAAAATTTAATGGTAAGTAGAGGTAGCCCGGGCGAAGCCGGGCACCAATACTAGTTATTATGTAATATGAACAATAAAAATCCATAAATTAACCAAAATATCCTAAAAACATTTTAGGACCAGAAACTTTAACATGCATAATGATTTTCGTGATATATCATAATAACACAAATTAAACAAGTTTTGTATGTTAATCGTATAACTCGGAAAAACTTTTAACCGATTTGCATGCAAACAACCAAGGCTCTTGATACCGATTGAAGGAAAAGTAGATCTATATACTTAACATATTCTTATATGTTATAAGTTAATTTAATCATAAATTAATTGGTGATGTTATGCATGCAAACAATAAACAATTTAAAGAAGAAATCATCATCTTACATTGTGATTTTCGGATCAATAGGGCACAAAAGAGATCTCCTTCTCTTTTGTTCTTGTGCTTTTCTCAATGGATGAACAAGGACTCAAATGTAGAATCCCTCCCAAGGAATGATACTCAAGATATACCCTTAATAAAATTAATATTATCAATACTAGAATAACATTAATCTTTTTAAATAAAATTGACCCAAATGTTTTTGGTCCTCTCAATATTTCGGTCAAGAGGAGGAAGAAGGGGGAAGAGAATATTTTTATCTCTCTAAAAATATTATTGTGATGTTAGAATGAATTGTAATTACACTAGATATTGCATGTAGTGTATATTGGAGAAAATAAGAGAAAACCCTTGGCTCCTCTTTTGTCCAAAACCGGGTAGGGTGGGGGGAAAGTGGCCAATGCGTGCACAATGTGTTCTTTACAAGATTGTGTAGGTATGCATGGCTAGTATTAGGCTAACATCATTATGCTTTCCATTAACTTAATTAACATAATATGAATTGTTAATTACACCCATTATTTCGGTCCATTTGAGGATAAAATGGATTCCATTTTATCTTTGTCAATTTGTCACATGTTACATGTCATGTAGAAATGTTATGTATTTTTAACATATTAAAAATCAACGTATTAATAAAAATACGTCATATACAAAATTGACTTAGTAATTCACAATTACTTGTACCAAAATAATTTACCAATTTATAAATCACAACATCTTGTATTTATAATAATTCATTCAATTTCAATTGTTTCCTTAAACAATAATTTCATCCAAGTAATAAAACAATTCGTTCACTTAGACCGTATCTTATTTAATCAGATTATAATGAGATACGTAAATTTTACTTCCCAAATCGTCCGTCAATTTTCAAGTAAGTTAATTAATTCGTAACGTTATACGATCAATTAAATGATCAATTAAGAGTAATATCCTTTAGGTATGACCTAGGGGATCAACTGATCACCACCGTCGCACGACAGTAATGTCAAACTCTAGTTAGCCAATCATTACCGATATGTGTGGACCAGTTGACAGTAAAAATATACTTCCCAATTGTATTCTTTTAAAATGAGACTTAAACATGTGATCATCATGATCAACAGTTGTGATCGCATTATTGTCGGAGGACACATATTCCAACAATCTCCCACTTGTCCTCGACAAGTGTGCGTCACCAATTCTCTTATCCTATTACTATCTCCCACTCAATGCAAGGTGTCTTTCAGGTCGTACTTGCAAGTGATCATATCGAAAGTGGTTTCCTTGATCTGGAGAATAACTGATTGACCGGATTAATCCACCATGGATACATTCCGAGCGTGGCCACGCATTTCCAGTTCATTACTCCTCAAGTGGCCCTGAGATATTTTTATAACCCTGACTAGGGGTGGACAATTCCTATCGCACTCATTCCCTTCGACTAGCCACATCCATCATAACCCAAAATATGCCCATTTGACCCCATTTACGAAGGTCGTAGTAACACAAATCAAAGTTAATCTGAAATTGTGCCATCTTAGGCGAATAGTCTTTAGTCAAAAGAATCGACTCATTAGAATACTATAGTAGCTCTCGCCACGACCAGGCTATATAAATTTGCCAGAACTCTATAAGCGGTCATAAGGCCCGACAAAATTTTCCTAACAGTCTGCCTATGTGATCGATTAGTCATCTCACATGACTCTATGGCACTTGAATTTGCCATCAATCGCATCACACTCTTGTCACTTCGAGACGTCACCTCACACAAGTGACTATGGGCAAATACTATGTTAATCCGTGTTCACTTTATTGGGGTTCAACTGTCTCTACAACCCGTTTGGATGTAACAATGTATAAATTAAAGATAAAAGACAAATGTGATTGTGAACATGAACAAAAACAACACTTTTATTTCATTTCAAAATCTAACAAAAACTTGGTACACGTTTAAGTCCCATGGACGCAACATGTCCATCATGCTTAGCCTGCGATAAAGGCTTGGTGAGCGGATCGGCTATGTTGTCATCCGTCCCAACCTTACAAATCGCAATTTCCTTTCTTTCAATGAAATCTCTAATTACATGATATTTTCTAAGTACATGTCTAGATCTATTACTAGACTTTGGCTCCTTAGCTTGGAAGATCGTCCCACTATTATCACAATAGAGAGTGATGGGATCATTGGCGGTAGGTACTACTTTTAGACCTTCCGTGAATTGCCTGATCCACACAGCTTCCTTGGCAGCTTCTGATGCTGCAATGTACTCAGCCTCCGTTGTTGAATCCGCGGTCACAGCTTCCTTGAAGCTTCTCCAGCTAACGGCACCACCATTGAGCATGAAAACGAAACCAGCTTGTGATTTCATGTCATCTCTATCTGTTTGAAAACTTGAGTCCGTGTATCCATTAACACGGAGTTCGGTGTCTCCTCCAAACACTAAGATAGAATCCTTAGTCCTTCTCAAGTACTTAAGGATGTTCTTGACAAAGAATCCAGTGACTCTCACCCGGATTTCCTTGATATCTACTCGTCATGCTCAAGGCATACGAGACATCGTATGCGTGTGCATATCATGGCGTACATGATTGATCCAACAGCGGAAGCGTAAGGGATCATCTTCATGCGTTCAACATCATGGGGTTCGGAGGGAGATTGAGTCTTGCTCAATATAGTCCCAGTTACCATAGGTACCAAACCCCTTTTAGATTTGTCCATGCTTTGAACCGTCAAGAATTTTATCAACATAAGATTCTTGACTTAGTGCCAATATCCTCTTGGATCTATCTCTATGGATCCGGATACCTAATATGCGTTGTGCTTCTCCTAAATCCTTCATTTGGAAGTGGTTACCTAACCACTTCTTAACAGAAGACAACATTGGAATATCATTTCCAATGAGTAGTATGTCATCGACATACAAGATTAGGAACACAACATTGCTCCCACTAAATTTCATGTATAAACATGGTTCCTCAACACTTCGAGTGAAACCATTTTCCTTTATAACATGATTGAATCGATGATTCCAACTTCTAGATGCTTGCTTAAGACCATAAATGGATCTTTTAAGCTTGCACACTTTGTTAGGATTTTTAGAATCAACAAAACCTTCGGGTTGTATCATGTACACCTCCTCTTCTAAATGCCCATTTAGAAAAGCGGTTTTGACATCTATTTGCCATATTTCATAATCATGAAATGCGGCGATCGCTAACAAAATCTGTATGGATCTTAGCATGGCTACGGGGGCGAAGGTCTCATCATAATGGAGACCTTGGACTTGGGTAAATCCTTTTGCCACTAGCCTAGCTTTGTAGACATCGTCATGTCCTTCTATGCCATTCTTGACTTTGAATATCCATTTGCATTGAAGGGGTCTTGCCCCTTTAGGCAAATCTACCAAGTCCCAAACTTGGTTTTCATGCATAGAATCCATTTCGGACTTCATGGCTTCAAGCCATAAGGAGGAATTTGGACTAGAGATTGCAGTCTTGTAGGTGGCGGGCTCGTCACTTTCTATAAGCAATACATCGAGTGTTCCATCTTCTTCGATAAGTCCCACATATCGATCGGGATGGCGTATAACTCGGCCCGTTCTTCTAAGTGAAGGAGGGACAACCGCGTTAGATGACGAAGGAACATCTTCTTGCGTCTCTACCTCGGTTTGTGGCTCTTGAACTTCATCAAGTTCAAAATTTCTCCCACTCTGTCTCTTAGAAATAAACTGATTTTCTAAGAAGATAGCCTCGCAAGACACAAACACTTTGTTTTCTTGAGGTTTGTAGAAGTAGTAACCTCGTGAGGTTAAGGGATAACCTACAAAGATGCATTTTTCGGATCTTGGGGCAAGCTTGTTGTCGTTCTTTATCTTGACGTAAGCATCACATCCCCAAATTTTCATGTAGGATATATTAGGAACTTTTCCCGTCCACATCTCATATGGAGTCTTTTCGGTGGCTTTAGTGGGAGAATTGTTCAAAGATCTTATTGCGGTTTGAATCGCAAATCCCCAAAACGAGTTTGGTAACTCGGTTTGACTCATCATGGATCGAACCATATCAAGTAGGGTTCGATTTCTCCTTTCAGCAACACCATTGAGTTGTGGTGTTCCGGGTGGAGTAAGTTGTGATATAATACCACGACCTTTAAAGTGTGAATCAAATTCAAGGCTAAGGTATTCTCCACCACGATCGGATCGTAGTGCCTTAATCCTTTTGTTCAATTGGTTCTCTACTTCGTTTTGAAATTCCTTGAATTTCGCAAACGCTTCTTTCTTATACTTCATTAAATAGATATACCCATATCTACTCAAGTCATCGGTGAAGGTTATAAAGTAGTCATAATTACCACGAGCGGTGATACTCATTGGTCCACATACATCGGTGTGTATGAGTCCCAATAGTTCACTAGCTCGTGTCCCTTTACCTCTAAAAGGATTACGAGTCATTTTGCCAAGTAGGCAATATTCGCATGTACCATATGAATGATAATCAAATGGTGTAATCACATTAGTCGAAATTAATCTTTTGATGCGATTCTCGTTTATGTGACCTAATCGACAATGCCAAATGAACGCTTCACTTGGGTCACTTGATTTGAGTTTCTTTGATTGAATGTTATAGATATCATTAGTCGGATTTGAGGTCTCTAAAATGTAAATGCCATTTATGGAAGTAGCTTGGCCTATAACCAAATCATTCCTTGAAATAGTACAACGATTGTTCTTAATGACAAAACAAAAACCGTCCATGTCTAGCATGGCGATTGAAATAAAGTTTTTAGAGAGTGTAGATAAAAACAATTATGTAAATACAACTCAAATCCATTAGGCAAAGCTAAAACATAAGTTCCTTTGGATTCGGCCGCTACTCGAGCTCCATTTCCAAGGCGTAGATCCACATCTCCTTTGCTAAGCCTCTTCACGTCTCTTAAACCCTGTAAATGATTACAAAGGTGAGAACCACAACCGGTATCTAGTACCCATGTCGTAGTGGAAGTGTAATTTTTATCAATAACATAAATTTCTTTAGGAATTTTACCTTTTGGAACGATGATTCCTTCCCTTATATTTCGCAAATATACGGGACAATTCCTAAGCCAATGTCCCATGCCATAGCAATAATGTAATACCCGCCCTTTTTGAGACCCTTTGACCAGCGTTGACTGACCTTGGGAGCGGGAATAGCCTTAGAAGTGAGTGCCAAAATCATCTTGGGTTGCGTGTTAAGAGTGGTACTCGACAGAGTAGAGGCTACTCGATCGAGTAGCTATGTTACTCGATCGAGTAGGGGGCCACTCGATCGAGTATGTTGGGTACTCGATCGAGTACCGAGTTTTCAGCGAGGGTTTTATATCGTGTTTTGTTAAATCCGCATATCACTTCCGCCACTTTCCTCCTATCCTTCAGTCGCCTCTTTCCCTTCCCTTCACCTCAAAACCTCCATGGAAACCTTTTGAAGATCCTTGTGCCTTAGGAGAGCGTCACTTGAGTCGGGTAGCGGTCTTTTGCTGAGTTTTCTCCCTATAGGTATGTCATAATCATCATCCGTGTCCTTGTTCTTTACTGTTAGGGTTTGCTTGTTAGTAATAGATAATTGTATTGTGGTTATAGGCTTTGCTTGGTCGCTGGATATGTTGTTTGTCGACATGGATTGGTTGCAGTTGCTTAAAGGTAGGTTCGCCTACTCAGTTTCTGTAGATTGTCTAGTATGTCGGTCGTTGTGGCTGATTGTGGTTGTTTAGTATCGTAGTTGTATTGTGACGGCTGTGATTGTGATTGTGGTTGTTTGTCTCTAGTTCTCGAGGCGTTTCCTCGGCTGAGTGGGGTCACTTGCGGGAGTGGCTTCACGCCCTCGTTTCGCCCTTCGTGGAACCCGCCACGGAAGGGGATGTGCACATTAATGGACAGGGTTATCGCTCATTATGAGGAGCGGGGATTTGGTGGGAACGGCTGCGGTCCCCCACTGGCAGAGCTGGTCCAGTGGACAGTCAGTGACAGAGTTGGTTGGGTTATTGTGGTTGTGTTTGAGATTGATAGCATTGTATTGTGTTGGTAATTGTAGTTGCTGTTGTCGTATCTCATCTCAGTACTGACCTTGTATGGTTGTTTGTTTGTTATGTGTCTGCCGTGATCCCTTATGGTGAGCAGTCGGTCTTAGCAGGTGCTGATGTTGTTGATAGCTGGAGTCTGGACAGGGATGAGTCTTCACGAGATTTGATAGCAGTAGCGAGTAGTCTTTGAGTTGTACCTTTTATATCGTTTGTTGTTTAAATCACTTGTAATATAACATAATAGTTCTCTTATCGACATTTGATTATTACTATCCTCGGGCAACCGAGATGGTAACGCCCTTATATGCTAAGGAAGGCCTAGTTAAGGCTCCTCTGAATATGGGGGTGTTACAAAGTGGTATCAGAGCGACGATTTTGGAACCTGTAACAAATGAACATAATGAACGTAGGGAGTCTAATAAAATGAACCTGGTGTATGTGTAATGGGAGCCCCAGCTGATGCTAGGTTTTGGGTGAGTAGGCGCCCTCATTTCAAAATCTTGGCCCCATGATGCTTAAGCCATTCACAGGGTACGGGAATGTGGAGTCCGTGTGTATATGTGTGACGTGTATGCTAATTGTGTCGGAGCTACCTGTAGTTGAGCCTTAGTTAGCGTTAATAAGGATGTAATAGCTGTATTTGGGCCGTGTTTAGTGAAGTGTGGGCATGATTAGTGAGTTTGTATGATGATTTTGAGATACGTGACAAAAGTCTATTCGATAGAAATGCTTGGGAATGTGAATGGGTGTGTTATAATTGAAGGATGAACATGTTGGTGTTGCTGTAAGTTGATGGTGACGATAGTCATGTACGAGTCTATAAACCCTGCCGTGAGTACGATGATGAAGGTTATAGAATTGTTGTGTTATAATTTGAATCATAGCATGTGGTAATGTATATATGCTTTGTTAGTAGTTGAAACTTTTCCGCTGCGTGACAATTGATTTGTGTAAAATGAATTGTTTATAATTGCATTGGAGAACATGGATAGATTGATTTGTTATGAAGAGTATACAATTATATGTTATATGAAAGAATGAATTAATGTTAATTACATGTTTCATGTTATTGTGAACGCGAGTTTGGTAGCGATATGTTAAGGCAAGTTTAAGTGTTATATAATGACATACTTATGTTTAGGAGGGACTCAGTAGCAGGTAAACCGAGTTGGGTAATTGTGTAGCGTAATGTGACATACACCTTATTTGTCGAGATGATGCTTAATGCTTGAGTAATAATAGCAATGCGGGAATGCGCGTGGTAATTTGTGCCGAACTCCGAACTTAGTTTGGACTCGACACGTGGTGTTGTTTTGCAGGTATTTTCGATTTACTTTGTACTTCCGACCGAGTACTTAACTATACTTGACCGAGTGCGAGTGTTTACTAGACCGAGTAGACCTCACTCGATCTAGTTAGGAAGCTATGACGTCGGGATGTGGAATGATTTTCTGCAGATACTCGACGAAATGGCTCCTACTCGATCGAGTAGGGTGGTACTCGATCGAGTACCCTAGACACTCGATCGAGTAGGTTACTGTACAGAGAATCCTACGGGTTTCTTAAAAACCCTCCTCCTTTCTATTTCTTCTCATTCTTCCTCTATAATTCAAAAACCTAAGCCTATTTCCTCTCAAACCCTCAAAAATCTCTCATATCTAGTGTTGGTGGTGGTTAATTTGGGGTTATTTTCTCTGTATAATTTCGTTCCTTTACTTCACTACTTGATCAAGGTATGATTTCTACTCTATTTACATGTTTTTATGCTTTAAACTTGTGGAGGATGATTACATAACTTGAAAATTTCGATTCATATGATCCATTTGTTGCCATTAACTGCTGGAATATGATTCACATGTCTTCTTTCTTGATTGTTGATGATTAATTGCTGTAATATGGATTAGAAACTTGCAATTTGGGGGTCGAAATTTCTAGGGTTTACAAAATTGAAATTGATTTTTGATTGATTCACATTGATTAGATGGTGGGATTGGGTATTATACATTGTTTATATCATGTTGAAGGATGGATTTGATGATTTTCACCTTAGAAAGTTGCCTTAAAACTCCGTCTTAAAAGTGCCTCAAATGGAAATTCGTGATTTATAATTGGAATTTGGTGTTGTGTATGACTGTCTAAGTGTAAGTTGAACTTCAATATGTTTGTAGTGAAGATAATTGATGAAAAATATGCTAAAATTGTTACAGCTGTAAAGACCGTCTGAAAAATTTAATTGAGTTGTTGTTCATAATATTGAAGGGTGATAATGATATGTTCTAAGTTATTATTTTCCATGAACTAGTAAGAATGCCTCACATGTGATTAGAAGTGTATTTGGAACAACCTTTAGAATCATGCTAGGATATTCGAATTTGTTGAGCATGTGTAATCACCATGATAAATTTTTCACAACCGTGGCTTATGAGTAATGGTAAACTGAGCTTGTATGTCAAATTTGGGAAACTGTTGGTGAATGTGTGTGTAACACCCCCATTTATTTAAGGGACTGGACTAGGACTCCTCAGATAAAGAAGGGTGTTACCATCTCGGAAACCCGAGGCAGTAGATAACAAAGGGAAAGATAAACAGTACTTTAAATTAAAAGTTTATAAATGTTTACAACTGAAATGGAACATATCTCAAAACTGGAAATAAAGTCTGATAGCTAAACGGAAATAAAAGTGGGCTAGCTCTAAGTCGGGTGATCCATGCTCTCTCCCCGCCACTCCAAATGTCTCAACAACTCACAATCTGCTCCCCAGTAAATGGATCATCACAGGCGTACATGAATACACAGGGTCAACCGCGAGGTTGAGTAGGTAATACGATATAAATAAAGAATGCAATGCTATAATCCTCCATTCTCAACTCCATCACACACATCCCCGGAACGCCCAGCCATACCGATCCCCGACAGACTATATCAATCGACCGTCGTCGATATACCAGCTAAATGGCCGAGGACACCAGGGCAAGTCCTGCAGAACCTGCCTGGGCCTTGATCGCAATAATCTCATCTCCTCCAACTCCAACTCCGATGCAAATGTAATGTATGAAACGTATGAAACAATAATGCTCAACAAGATAAATAAGATAATCATATATGTCATATAATCACCGAACATGCCAACTCCTTATAATCGTAAGAACTCAATCAGTGTATTCCCCTACCTCAGCACTGCAGTCAAATAGTCGGGTGCTCAGTAATATTCCACAACAAATTCGCCCTCTGAAAGATAAATAAATGATAAATGATTACTTAACCATTCCCGTTCCCAAAAAAGAAGGTTACTAAAAATAGAAACTTCCTAACATGGAAAGTTTCCTTAAATGGAAACTTTCCCGATATAGCAGTTTTCCATTTTAACCAACCCGACTCAAAACCCGTCTCTAATTATTTAAAAGACTCGGGAATTAAATTAAATAACTAATACGATAAATAAAAGATTAAACGAATTATACGATTAAGAAAAGAAACCGAAACAAACATTGAACCCTAACAACCCGACTCCCACAACCCGTGACTTCACACTCGCCCAAACCCCTCACGCGCCGCCTGAACCACCATGACAACCACCAGGCCCGTTCCCCAGTTCGACCCAACCGCCGACAACCGACCCCAACCTGGTCGACTACCGCCGGCAAGTCGAACCAGGGCTGCCAACAGCCCTGACACACCGCCTATCAGGGGTTGCCGCCACCAACAGCCTCCCTTTGCAACCCCATAACCACCACCATCGTCAACATCATCCTATGCTACCACCACCACTCTGCTCGCCGACAAACAATGCACACAGACGTCGTGGCGCCGCCGTTTCGACCTCCCTCGAGTCCACGGTGGCACCACCCCAATTCTAATCGTCTAAACCCGCCTGAAAACCCCTGTTTAAACCCGTTTGGTTGTCCCTGTCGATGACGCCTCTCACCGCCATTTCCACCGCCTAAAACCTCCCTAACCACCACCAATAGGGGCGACTCAAACCACCCAATACAATTACCCCGACACCCACCACCATTATCACCTCCCTGTGACACACGGTGACAACAACTACAACCCGACAAACGACAAAAAAAGAAAAGAAAGGGTGACTGCTTACCTAAACTGCCACGTAAACCACCACTAAGGCCGCCTCAAAGCGTCGACAACCACCCTATGCTCTTCCCTGCTGCGCCGTCACCACCCACGTTCAACCTCACCCTCTCGATTTGTGTGATTGTGAAAATGTGTGCCGTCGAAGTGAGGGAGGCGGGTGAGAGAGGAGTGTTTTGTAGAGCTAGGGTAAAATTAGGTTAAGGAATTAGGTTAGACGGTAAATGGGTCATGGGTAATCGTGCCTGGGTAAATGGGTAAGTGTCATGGGTCAGCGTGGTTGGTAAATGGACTAGCTAACGTGACTTCGTTCAGTTAAACCCGTCTCAACAAGTTTACGAATAACTCGATCTTACAATATCAATACGACTAAACAATTAACTCGACTCAATTAGCGATATAAAATACGGAGTATTACAGTCTTCCCCCCTTAAAATGAACTTCGTCCCGAAGTTCTCTCATCTATCAAACCTCCAAGCATCACCGTGGGTACCAAAACAGAATTTCTAATGTAGATAACTCATGGATTTAGGCCCATAAAACAAAATGTTACATTCTACCCTCCTAAAAAGAAAGTTACGTCCCGGAACTTACCTCATGCAAACAGGTGTGGATAGCTTTCCCTCATGGAAGCCTCAGTCTCCCATGTAGCTTCCTCAACATTGTGGTTAGTCCACAAGACTTTCACCAAAGCTGTCTCTCCATTCCTGGTCTTCCTCACTTTCCTGTCCAAAATCTCCTTAGGTGTCTCCAGATAGGACAACTGCTCATCCACCTCGATCACCTCAGGACTCAACACATGTGATGGATCGCTCAAGTACCTCCGCAACTGGGAAACATGAAAGACATTGTGAACTCTGGCTAACGCTGGTGGCAAAGCTAAACGGTATGCCACCTCTCCAACTCTGTCCAAAATCTCATAAGGTCCGATGAATTTCTGACTCAGCTTTCCTCGCTTCCCGAACCTCATAACTCCCTTCATCGGCGACACTTTGAGTAGTACCTTCTCTCCCACCTCAAAAGAAATGTCACTTCTCCTAGTGTCAGCATAGCTCTTCTGTCTGTCCTGGGAAGCTCTCATCTTTTGCCTAATAATCTGTACCTGTTCAACCATCTCCTGAATCATCTCTGGCCCCAAAACGACAGCGTCCGATCGATCATCCCAACACACAGGACTCCTGCATTTCCTACCATAAAGTGCCTCAAATGGAGCCATCCCAATGCTAGCGTGATAACTGTTGTTGTAAGAAAACTCGATCAACCCCAGTCTGTCTTCCCAAGATCCGCCAAACTCTAGAACACAAGCTCTCAACATATCCTCGAGGGTCTGAATAGTCCTCTCTGTCTGGCCGTCAGTAGCAGGATGAAAAGCGGTGCTCATCTTCAGTTGAGTACCCATCAAAGACTGTAATTCCTGCCAGAACTTGGATAGAAACCTGGAATCTCTGTCGGAAACGATATCTTTAGGCACACCATGCAACTTTACCACGTACTGAACATAAGCCTTAGCCAACTCAGCCTTACTCCAAGTATCTTTCATGGGAATAAAGTGAGCTGATTTGGTTAACCTGTCGACGATCACCCAAATCATGTTGTTACCTCTCTGAGTCCGAGGCAACACGACGATGAAGTCCATGGATATACTCTCCCACTTCCCCTCTGGCACATCTAGCGGCTGAACCTTCCCCTGCGGTCTCTTGTGTTCACCCTTCACTCTCTGGCATGTCAAACATCGAGACACGAACTCAGAAACTTCCTTCTTCATATTAGGCCACCAAAATGTCTTCTTGAGGTCCTTGTATTACTTATCCCCTCCAGGATGTACAGAATAAGGAGTAGCATGTGCCTCAGTAAGAATTTTCCTCTTCAGTTCCTCATTAGCTGGCACACACCACCTCTGTCCAAACCTCAAGCTCCCATCTGAATGAATACTGAATTTAGAGTAGGGTTCTGTACCTGCCTGTTCCACTGCACTGCGCCATTTCTGAACTCTAGCATCCTCTTTCTGTAACTCTCGAATCTCCTCGTACAACTCTGGCTCAACTGTCATATCTCCAATAGTCTCGCCTCGTCGGATCATGTAAATCCCCATCTTTCTTAGCTCACCCAACATCCTCACCCTGGATCTGGCACTGATCAGGGCATGGATAGACTTCCGACTCAAAGCATCAGCTACGACATTCGCCTTCCCTTCATGATAGAGTAGGTCCATGTCATAGTCACCAATCAACTCGATCCACCTCCTCTGTCTCATGTTCAGCTCCTTCTGAGTATAGATATACTTCAGACTCTTATGATCAGAAAATACCTTGAAAGTCACTCCATAGAGATAATGTCGCCACAACTTGAGAGCAAACACCACGGCTCCCAACTCTAGATCATGGGTAGGGTAGTTCTCCTCATAGGTCTTCAATTGTCGAGAAGCGTAAGCGATTACCTTCCCGTTCTGCATCAACACACACCCCAACCCCTTCTTGGAAGCATCAGTATACACTTCGAAGTTATCATTCCCATCTGGCAAGGCAAGGATAGGAGCTGAGGTTAGGCGCTCTTTGAGGGTCAAGAAAGCCTTCTCACAACCCTCATCCCAGACAAACCTGTTCTCTTTCCTCATTAGTGATGTCAATGGTTTTGCTATCTTCGAAAAATCTTTGACAAACCTCCTGTAGTATCCAGCTAGTCCCAAGAAACTTCGAATTTCGCCCACATTCTTTGGGCTCGCCATCTAGTCACAAATTCGATCTTGCTAGGATCCACCGACACCCCTTTCTTGGAAATCACATGCCCCGAAAAGGCAACTTTCTTCAACCGAACTCGCACTTACTCAATTTGGCATACAACCGATTCTCTCGCCAAGGTTCTCGCACTATCCTTAGATGCTCCTTGTGCTCTTCCTCATTTTTGGAGTAAACCAGTATGTCATCGATAAACACAACCACGAACTTGTCCAGATAAGGACTGAACACCCGATTCATTAGGTCCATAAACACAGCTGGCGCATTGGTCAATCCGAAGGGCATGACCACGAACTCATAGTGTCCATCTCTGGTCCTGAATGCAGTCTTAGGAATATCCTCGTTCTTTATCCTCAATTGGTGATAACCCGACCTTAGATCAATCTTCGAGAATACTCCAGCTCCACTCAATTGGTCAAACAAATCATCGATCCTTGGCAATGGATAACGGTTCTTGATAGTCACATTATTCAACTCTCGGTAATCCACACACAAATTTCAAACTTCCATCCTTTTTCTTGACAAATAGCACAGGTGCTCCCCAAGGTGAAACACTGGGTCGAATATATCCCTTCTCAGCCAATTCATCCAATTGCTTCTTCAATTCTTCCATCTCTTTCGGTCCCATACGATATGGTGGCTTAGATATAGGTCCAGCTCGCGGCTTTAGATCAATGGAAAAGTCAACGTCACGCCTAGGTGGTAGCCCAGGAATCTCTTCCGGGAATACCCCCTCAAAGTCTCTCACCACAGGTATCTCAGAAATCCTGGGGGTCTCAGACTCTCTATCCCACATCTGACACAATATCAACTGGTCTCCCTTCCTCAGACTCGATTTTAGGGTATTTACAGAAATAAATTTGACTTTGGGTTTGACCATGTATCCCTTGTAGGTTACTCTAACTCCCTTAGGTCCTCTCAGTGATATTTTCTTTTGGTAACAGTCAATGAAAGCTTTGTACTTTCCCAACCAATCCATCCCTAGAATCTCCTCGAAACCACCCAATGGAAACTCCATAAGGTCACAGTGAAAGACAACCTCCCAATCTGAATAGGTACACTCGTATAGATCCTATCACAAGACACAGACTCTCCCGAGGGTACTATAACAGAATCAACGACTCTATCATATGCAGTAAGGTTTAAGGCTCTAACATGCTCCCTAGATATGAATGAATGTGTGGCACCAGAATCGAATAACACGAATGTGGGTTTAGAATTGACAAGAAATGTACCAGTCACGACATGGGCATCCTCCTTTGCTGCTTCCTTTCCCATGGCAAAGAGCTTGCCACTGGTCTTAGCTACAGACTGACTCGATGAAGCGGTAGTGGGTTGCTTGCTCCCCTCGTTCTGGTTTCTCTGGAAGTTACCACCCCCGCTGAGCTGGTTTTGCTGGCTACGGTTCTGATAATTGTTGTAGATTCCTTGATAACTGTTACTTGCCCCAGATCGAGCACCTCCTCCATAGCCAGTGTTAGGAGCACGGTAGTTGTTGTACCCTGATCCCGCTGTACGAGATCCGTTGTATCCAGATGTAGGTGTCCGGAAACCCCCAGCTTGGTTTCCTCCAGAACTTCTGCATTCCCACTTCTTGTGTTCCAACTTTCC